>NW_028234414.1:3947716-3962716 GCF_977035675.1 Penaeus japonicus | reverse complement strand
ATCGTCTCTCCATATCTAGAACACGACAAGCTTCCATATAATCGCAGTTTGCTTTGTAGTTTTGTCTTTATTTAACACCATCAACTAATTATATATATTTTTAATTGCCTTTAAGATATTGGTCTCGTAGAGCTCAGTTATGTTGTACATGTTTTAGGCCGCTGTCAGACGAGCGGTTTTTGGCCGCTGGCGGTCAGGCCGCCTTTTCCATGTCACACGGGCGGGTCGGCCGCTACTAAACCGCTGCGGTTTACTAGCGGCCGACCCGCCCGTGTGACATGGTAAAGGCGGCTGCCGCTTCAGTTCAAGACTTGCCGTTGCAGCGAAAGGTTGTATTAAAAAATGAGCTTAGAACAGAAAGTGCTGTTGTTAACACTATTGCTTCGAAAGAAACGTCGACAGCGGCGCCGTGGACGGTTATGGGCACACCCTATAACTAGTGCCCGTTTAACAGAAGGTGCTCACTATCTCCTATTCAAAGAATTGGAAGATGATCCAACTAAGTTTTTCAATTATTTCCGAATGTCCCGCCAAACCTTTTATGAACTGCTGTCACTTTTGGAAGAATCCATTGAGATCCTGTGGTTCAGCCAGCACTGGCGGCCGCGGCGGGTAAACCTCTCGTCTGACATAGCCAGGCGGGCTGGCCGCGGCGGTTTCAAGTGGGGAAATGCGTCTCACCCGCCGCGGTCAGGCGGGTAGACCGCCCGTGTGACATCAGCCAGCGTTTTACATAGGAATCAATATAAACTCTTTCAAAAGCGGTTCCGCGGCGGCTGACCCGCCTTGCACCCGCGGCGGCCAACCCGCTCGTCTGACAGAGCCCTTACTCTGCCCTCTGTCGGTTCTTCACTCGAAATGTTGTCATTATTATTATTACTATATGTATATGTTATTATCATCAATGTTTTCATCATCAGCATCACCTATTGTAGCATAATCGTTAGCATTTTGATTATCATAGATCATGCATTAATCTCTTTTACAAAGGGGTGATATAAGGATCTTCAAGTAGATATATTAGTGTACCCTTAAGTAATAGAAAACGTATTGTGAGTATACCAACCAAAATAGGTAATTTAAGGTAAATTACTATACTTTACATTGAGTAACCTTCATCGACCCCTTATTTTTTGTTTAATATTATATCTTCCTTTTGATAATTAGATGCAATTGGAGATCCACTGACTCGGAATGTTTTGTGTTTAGGCACAAACACACATATATATGTATATATATATATATATATATATATATATATATATATGTGTGTGTGTGTGTGTGTGTGTGTGTGTGTGTGTGTGTAAATACAGATTTTCTATACGTACAAATCACTTTGTTGTTTATAATAATTTTCCAAAAAATAACGAAAGCCTTAAGCCTCTGTCAGACGAGCGGTTTTTGCCCGCTGGCGGTCAGGCCGCCTTTTCCATGTCACACGGGCGGATCGGCCGCTACTAAACCGCTGCGGTTTACTAGCGGCCGACCCGCCTGTGTGACATGGTAAAGGCGGCTGCCGCTTCAGTTCAAGACTTGCCGTTGCAGCGAAAGGTTGTGTTAAAAAATGAGCTTAAGATTTCGAGCTCACATCCCAAATGGTAGGACGCAGCTCTATTTCGCATATAAACTTTTCAGTATCGAACATAGTTGCTCACAACACAGCCTCTCCTGTGGTTCAGCCAGCACTGGCGGCCGCGGCGGGTAAACCTCTCGTCTGACATAGCCAGGCGGGCTGGCCGCGGCGGTTTCAAGTGGGGAAATGCGTCTCACCCGCCGCGGTCAGGCGGGTAGACCGCCCGTGTGACATCAGCCAGCGTTTTACATAGGAATCAATATAAACTCTTTCAAAAGCGGTTCCGCGGCGGCTGACCCGCCTTGCACCCGCGGCGGCCAACCCGCTCGTCTGACTGAGCCCTTATTCATCGTTTTAGAAAAGTCGAATATAAATATGATGGTCATATTAATCGAAGTACCTACAAGAAAAAACGAAGAAGCGGATTAAATGAGGGGCACTATGAGCCGCCAGACGTATGCCAAGCAGTAGGCGGAGGCACCTGGCGGTGGCCACCAAAAGGAATTGCAGCCATCCGGGCCTGCATACGGTCTGGAGTTCAGTTCAGTTCAGAGAGATTTGCGAAGGCTTTCCTTCGCCCGGGCTATATGCACGAGGCGGCCCGGCCTCTGCCAGCTATAAGTGCTGACTCATCTGATCATCATAACTGAATGCTTACCGTGGCGGTTGGATTGCCTGAAGGCGCTCCAGTTGCCACGGGGAAAGCAATAGGCATAGCCGCCTTACCAACCCGGCGGCTGTCGTCTCAGGGCCCTGCCTGAGGAAGCGAGTGTGCTCGCATTCCATCAGATAGTGCTCTAAATTGGCGTCCGGCGCGCCACAATGGCTGCAGCGTCGCTCATCATGCCCAATGGTGGGTATGAGTTGCCACGCACAAGGGTAGCCTAATCTCAGTCTGTGAAGACTGACTTCGGCTCGCCTTGGTATTCTGTTAGAGAGTATCAGCGACTCATAGCCTGTGGCGTCTGAGTACCAGCTGGCCGAGGGGGAGGTTCTCGCTTCCTCTCTGTGGCGCTGCAGGGCACCGACCTGCCCTGCAGCCATCAACTTACGCCTTAGCAGTTCTCGGCTAGGATGCACCACAAGATTACTCAAGGGTTTTTTCCTGCCTTCCTCCGCTAGCCTGTCAGCTACATCGTTCCCTTTAATACCAACATGGCTTGGAATCCAGTTGATGATAATGCGTCTACCCTGATCCAGGATTCTCTGAGCAATAGTGAGAATCGTGGTCAGAAGGTAAACGTTATCAAGGGGCGTGCTTTGCTGCAGGCTGTCAATGGCGGCCCTAGAGTCTGTATGTATGACAACATGCCCGTCCGTCTGGGCTGCATGGGCTAGGGCTCCCATAATAGCGACAGCCTCTGCTTGGAGCGAGGAGGCATTGTCGGACACCCTCATAGCTTGTGCTACGTCCCTTGCTGCAAAGCCGGCGCCTGCAGTGTGGGAAATGGGGTCTACAGAACCATCCGTGAAGTAGGTTTTACTACCTGGTGGAGTGATTTCTGCAATGTTCCTCTCCGCCTCAGCCTTCAAAAGAGACGGAGAATACTGAGTCTTTCTCCTTGACAGGTTCATGACAGAATACTCTATCAAGGATCTTGCCCACGGCGGGGCTGTGGCATAGTCAGGGTGGGGGAGGTCCATGCCCTTGACCAACAGAGTCTCCTTGAGCTCAAAGCGTATCAACACCCTGGCTGTATGAGACAGCCAGGAGTTGTTGGCAAAGAGTTCATGGTTCTGTACGAGCCGACGCTGCACTTTTTGTCTTAGCTGCGAGTCCGACGGGGACTGTAAGACTTTGGCAAGAAACTGAGCCGCCATCTGATCGATCCGGATGTCCAGAGGGAAAAGGTTGGCCTCCAAGAGGAGGTTGGCAACCTTAGCCCATATAGGAGCACCCAGAATGATCCTGGCGGCATCGTTTTGCATGACGTCAAGCCTTTGCCGTAGTCCAGGCTTGACCGTAATCAGGGCGACGGAGGCGTAGTCCACAATGGGACGGACAGCGTGCACATAGAAGGATCTTAGTACACAGTGGCCAGCCCCTAAGCGCCGCCCTGACAGAGCTCTCATGACAGAGAGTCTTGCCTTGGTCCGTTCTAGGAGGTATTGAACCTCCGAGCGGAAAGTAAGCTTACTGTCAACCCATACACCCAGGTATTGGAAGACATTAACCCACTCTAGCTCTATCCCTTGGACTCGCAGCCTTTGGTCTCGGACATCCTGTTTCAGCGCCATTGCCTTCGATTTGGCTGCTGAGATCTTAAGCCCGACTCTGCGGCATTCCTCAGACATTAGATCCAGACAACGCTGGGTCTTTCTGATTAAATTCTCATTCTTCCTCCCAACAGAGATAATTGCCAGATCATCTGCATATGAGATGATCTTGCACCCCACTGGGAGTGGAATGTCGAGGATGCTTAACATGAGGGTGTTAAACAGAGCCGGGCTGAGGACCCCCCCTTGTGGAGTGCCATTCTCCAGGGGTAGATGCCTGGAAAGGTGACCTTGGAACTTCACTCTGGCAGTTCTGTCCCGAAAGTAGTCACCAATCCAGGCAAGCAGTCTGCCCTTGATTCCTTTGCGGATCAGGACCTCTTGAATGGCAAGTGGGCTCGCCAGTTCAAAGGCCTTCTCCAGGTCCAGGAAAACAATGACAGATCTGGTTTTGCTGACAGTGCTCAGTAAAGTGGCTATACTGTGAGCAGTGCTCTTACCTCTTGTGAACCCATGTAGGTGTTCATGTGGAGGTCCCAGCTTCCATTGGAGCCGGTTCAGTACCATTCTCTCTGCCGTCTTTCCCAGACAGCTGAGTAGAGAGATGGGGCGGTACCGACCCGGCTCCTTTGGTTTAGGGATGGGAACTATGTCAGCCCTCTTCCAGCACTGTGGTAGTGAGGAAGTCTCCCAGGACCTGTTGATAAGATGCAAGAGTGCAAGCTCACCTTCAAGTCCTAGGTGGGAAATGATGGGGTAGGAGATCCCATCACAGCCCGGGGCTGACCGCGAACTGGTCTTATATGTTCGCCTTAGTTCCCTCAGAGAGAACATGGCATCGGCATCATCAGGCTCGACCGCCTTTTCTCTGATGAGGGCATGCCTGCCTGGAAGCAGTTCCTCTTGGCATGCCCTCAACTCTGCTGGTAGACCGGCGCTACTTGTTCTTGCAGAGAACTCGAGTGCCAGTCTCTCCGCCTCCGACCGCGGGTCATGGTGGGTCATTCTGGGGGCTAAGCGATTTGTGGCCCGTCTGATGCGGTTCCACAGCTCTGTAAGGGAGGTTTGGTGGCCAAAGGACTCACACCACTCCAGCCACTTTTCCAGCTTTACCCTCTTAGCAGTTTCCTGAGCATCCCTGAGAGCCTCTCTCAAAAGAGCGTGGTTCTCAGGGGTTCTCTGTCTGCGGAAGTGTCTTCTGCACATATTGATTCTGTGGTTGACCTCCTTCACCTCATCATTGTAGTACCAGGCGTCTTTAAAACACCTGGACCACGGACGAGTTTTGGGAATGGTCTCTGAGGCTGCCTCGTCTATGGCATTAACTAGTCTTGCCTCAAGTGTATCCACATTATCATTATGTGAGAATTCACTGGTTCTGAGGCACCTGGCCAGGCCTCTGGAAAGCTTTCCAGTTGGCCCTGTCCACCTTCCATCGAGGATTGTGCTGGGGCACAGGGGCTGGGCCAGCATCCAAGATGGTGGTGACTATCCCATAGTGATCGCTCGTGGTAGTGTTGTCCACAGACCAACGAATCCTCTCGACCAAGGCCGCAGTGACAAAGGTAAGGTCAAGGACCCCCCCGCCAACGTGCGTAGGCTCCTGGTTGTTGAGGAGAGCAATCTCGGGGCATGACTCAAGCACCGCGGCTATGTGATAGCCTGCCGCATCCCGGTTCCGCGTGGGAGCCAGGATGGGGTGGTGGGCATTGAAGTCTCCCCCTATGAGAATTGGCTCGTGTGCCGCAGCAGCACAGACTTCACTAATATCTAAGCTCCTACAGGTTGGCCTGCTGTACACATTGTACAGCTTGAGGGGACCCCCAGCCATATGGATCTCAACTGCTAGGAGTTCAACACCTTCTCCACACTGCACAGGATCGGCAATCAGGGAGCAGGGAATATTCGACTTCACGAGGGTAATCAAACCTCTGGTGCCTTCGCTAGAGGGCAACACAAAGGGATGATATCCTGAGAAGCGAACAGTGTCTCCTGTTAAAGTCTCCTGGAGCATGACAATGTCAATGTTCCGAGATCGCACGATCGCGTGGAGAAGGGCATTCCTCCGGGAAAAGCTGTTGATATTCCACTGCAGTATGCTTAGATTAGGAGCCATTGTGCTAATCTGAGTCCATTAAGTCTGCGTCGTCAATGACGTCGACATAATCGGTCTCAGTGTCTGACGCCCCAGTGTGGGTAACGTCAGACATTTCGGAGTCTGACAACTCCTTGGTGAGTTCCTCACTGATCGTGATTTCCTCACTGGACTCGTCACTGTCGTCAGGACAGGTCGAGCCATTAGAAGGGCTGGGTCTCCTGGGAGGTGGAGAACCCCTGGTCGCCTTGACCTTCACTCTGGATGGTCGTGGCTTCCTCGCCCTTTGGGGTTTGGGTTCAGGCTCTGCCAGTGTGGTCTTGGCCGCGGGTTGGGTGGGGAGACAAGTCTCGCCCTGGGGGTTTGTGGGGAGAGGAGTCTCGCCCTGAGTTGGATTGGGTGTAGAGGCCTTGGGCCTTACATCCCTTTCCTTCAGGGCAGCGACAGTCTGGGTCATTGCCGTGACGGCGACCTCGACCGCCTTCTCCGTCTCTTCACTGGTCCGTCCCAATGCTGACGCAACTGCTGTGACAACTGCCGTCAGCAGGAGCGTCAAGTCATTCTCCGTAAACAGAGTTTGACTCTCCGCTCTTGGGGTGGCCTTTGGTGTGTTCCCAGACCCCTTCCGGGTCTGTTTCCGTCTTGGAACACCCACCAGGGCCGGAAACTCCTTTGTGTTGGAGGTGTCCGGTGGTGGTTTTGTTTTGGGCGGTGCTTCCTTCCTCTTAGGAGGGGGGGGAGCCCTTACCCCTTTGTTCTGCCCCCAGACGTAAGTGCCTGGAGGGGCAGGAACAAAGTCCGGTCGTTTTGCAACGACCTCTTGTCGCCGTAGAGCCTCTTCCTTCCTGACGGAACATCCGAGGCTCCAGGCATGGTGCTTTTTGTGGCAGTTGGGACACTTGGCAGTAGTGTCCCGCTTGCCATCCTTGTGTGCTTTGAGGCACACCTCCGTGCTGTGTGCCTGACTACAGACACCACACTTCGGCTTTGCAGAGCAAGTGGCCTGGTGGTGTCCGTACTTCTGACACGTGAAGCAACGGAGCGGGTCAGGGACATATGTCCTGAGGTTGTAGGAGCCCCAATTACCAAGGTCCAAGGACACTACTGGGGCTCCCTTCAAGGTGACCAGGACTTGCCTGGTTGGGTGCTTCCCTTTGGAAAGTCGGGAAGCTCCCACCACCTTGGGATGGGCGGTGATGACCTCAAGGTCATACATCTGAGGGAAGCCAAGAAGCACCATCTTGGACTTCCTCTCATCAGAAGTCAGGGCCGCCAAACTCACCTTCCGTCCGTCCTGGAGCTTGTCAGTCTCCTGGAGGAAGGTGAGAGTGGACTGGTCCTTAGGGATGATTATCATGCCTTTGTCTTTGGCAATTCTAATCGTCAGACGGCACTGTCTCTGGGTTTCCAGAGCCCGTACCATCTGATAAGCGTTGTCGAATCCTTCCGGTTTAGGGGGAACCCTAAACTGGGGGAACCGACTCGGGGCTACAGACTCGCCCTCCGAGTCTGTAGCCGGCCGAGGACGCTTAATGCCTGCCTTCCGAACCGACGCCGGAATTTTGGCAGTGGGGCCAGCAGGGTTGGAGGGTCCTGTCTGGCTTCCATTTTTAGCTTGACTCGTCTTCTGAACAGACGCCAGAGACTTGTCAGTGCCAAGGGCTGGTTTGGAGGGTCCAGCCCGAGGCTCTTGGGTAGGCTTTCTCTGAACCGACGCCAGAGCCTTTCCCAACTTTTTACTTTTGTCACCAAGGACCTTAAAAGGTTCCAAGGTGACAGCCTTGGTCATCTTCATGCCAGGTTCGTCAACGTGGGGGTCAGTCAGGGGTTTTTTTGAATGAGATGCCATATATGTAGTGTTCAATTCATCCTCCCACGCCCCCACCCACCACGGAGTCCAACAAGGGGAAGCTGTGCACTGAGACCATGCTCAGAAGCCACAGGGGTGGTGGGAGGATATACGCAACCCCTGCCTCGCATTGATGGCATTCGCAAATACATGCGATTGCCTGCAAGACAGGAGCTGCTTGACCCTAGCCTAGCTCAAAAGAGAGACCAGCCGATTGACCTAATCGAGCCAAGATCAGGCCACCCGTCTTGCTGGAATAGGGGACCAAAGAGGCGTGTTGCTAGCCGCAGGGCGTACTCATACACGGCATCGCTCAACCTCCAGGACTCCCGTCTCCCAGCGCACAGGGGCGCCACGCACGGCAAACACGTGGGCAGGTGAGTGCCCCCCTGGGGGGAGGACCAGGGGGGGGTGTGATCCCACCTACTAGATCAGCACCTAGGAACGCTTAGTCGTCCTTCCTCGGAGAATCAACCGCTAGAAGGCCACCTCAACGGGAGGGAGAGACTGGCCAATTCTAGAACGGGCTCTTCCGAGGAAGGAGTTCAAGCCCCCGCGCCACGACAAGGCGGTTCCTTATTGCGGGGGATACGGTCTGGAGCAAATAGATTTATAGTCATTCCCAATGAGGTAAGATGATTAGGTGAGAAGTTGACTTTTAAAGACGTTTTTCCACAAGGCAAACGACGTCGACACGGCGACTGGCACTATGGCGACCCTGCGTCGGGTGTCAGCGGAGGAGGAGCTCGTGGCTCTCCGGGACAGGATGACCCAGTATCTGCCTTACTCTGCCGGGGTAAGCCTCGTATTCCTTGCCTTACTCTGCCGGGGTGAGCCTCGTATTCCTTAACTTAACAAATCTAAACATCCAGAGTTAGTAATCTTATGCTATTGTCTCATTGCATATATTCGATTTACCAGGAGTTTCTTGTAAAACTTTTTTTAAACTCTCGGTTCTCCCAACAGATCCACGGGTTCATTGACGTTATGCTCAAATGCCAAGTACAAGAAATACTTGATCTGAAAGTGTTCGTTCCTGACACTCTTCAGCCTTCGTCCCTTGCCGTTGTCACGCCTTCATGTTCACAGGTATGTGTGCATTCATACATAAATATGTGTGTGTGATATATGATGACGATACTTGATAGCATTAATGAAGTAAAAGGCTTTTAACAATAGCTTTAAAGCAAGACCCTCATACCCTTTCACCATCAACAGCCAAACATACAGAGCGCGACGGTTTTCTGGGACACAGAGAAGGAGGAAGACCAGGATGTTGCAAGGATGCTGAGGACACTGCCTCGCTGGGACTGGTCTGCTCCGGTTTACTTCAAATTTAGTCCAGTGGCTGTTTACAATAAGGTGAGCAGTTTGAGCTGCTCATAAATCAGTACGTTCTAGATGACTAGGGTCTCATGTCGTTTAGTTAGTTTGGATGATTGCTTTCTGAATTTCGATGGCTATACACAGAAAAGAATTTATTTAAAGTTAAATCAGCGTTTCAGATAACTGATGTAGTGACATTGATTTTCAGTTCCAGCAATACATAAAAGATGGAACTCTTGCAACCGGTCAGATGTGGAGTTATGAGGTACTTGATGGGCATCTTTTTTCTATGGACAGCACGAAAGTTCCACGTTTCAGGTAAGTTATATCGTATATGTTAGCAGCTATTTATGTAAATGTCTGTTTAAAAATATGAAGAGCATTTATGCACAATGAGGAAAAGGATTTTAAAGGATGTGTATATTACATCAACAGAGTTCCTGAAGGATATTCGATCGACAGTCTCCGACCGAAGGACATACCAACCATCGTTTCACAATGGACACGCAGATGGAACGAGACTTCAGAAGGCCTGGAGTCCCTCGTAACCAAGCTGCCTTCCGCGGCCATCCGCAGCCACCTGCCAAAGGACGGCGATGGTCCCGCCTCGGAGGAAACTGGAAGCGTCCTTGTTTCCTGGGGCTTCCTGTACCACATTGGCTCCCTGGGCAGCATCTTCACGCTGCCCGAGCACCGGCGCCGCGGTCTGGGCACGGCGTTGACGCTCACCATGGCCGAGAGGCTTCGTCAGAAGGACCTGCCGTGGCTCCAACAGCGCCTCCATCAGCTACCACCGGAAACTGGGCTTCGAGCAGCAGTGCGACGTCAAAATATTCGTTATGTTGCCGATTGGGAAAACGATAGAGGATTATTGTTAATGAACTTATTGGGAAACCGATTGGGAAAATGGTGGAGGATTATATACAATAAACAAATAGTCCAAGGAAGATGGGGAATAAGAAATCAGTCTTCCCGAAAGCGCAACAGACTGTCTGTGCTTCCAACCAAGTAAGTTTTCATGGCAGAAGTACACAAGATTCTGCTGACTGCCAATTTTTTTTCGAAGTAATTGAGGTTTTGTTTACTGTGGATTCCTAACACTTTGGAATCTCACAATTTATAAGAGCCCTCCATGACCCCCTAGATTCTTGCCAGGACCGCAGGTTGAGACCCACTGGTCTAGGGTGATTTATATCAAACAATTTCGACCAGACCAATCGTTCCATGTCATAAGTATATGAAAAACAGAAACACTAAGAACATTTAAATATCTTTCTTTTAACCTTTTGATGCACCTAAATAGAATGTTAAATAGTTGTGACAAATTAAACTATGAATATAGATATTTCTAAACTATGGGATAACGCAATGCGCCATTGCATTATTCCATCTTATATAGCAACCTCAGGTCACCTGGCCAAGTAGCTGAATTTCTGAGCCAAAGCCACCGAGTGCCCCCGGTGATTGTCTGTATGAATAAAGAGATAAATTCTATGGAGCTAGCATGATCCTTGTTTGACAATCCTTTTGGTGGGTCGTGTGGTCTATTTGGTTTAGTACTGCTCTCTCGGGTTATTCCTGAGGGGGGTAAAGGTTCGACTCCGGGTCAGGGAGGTATATTATACACATATGTATGTGTGTGTGTGTCAAAGTAGTGTATATATCGAAACTCCTATAAGTGAATGTATATACACTAGACAAGACAACTACTTAACGCAAGTATTAATGGTCGGCGATCATGAAACACGTATCACATCAAATGTCAATATTCTATAACTCAAGTTATATAACAGTACATACAGTAACAAGAAGGACACGAAACATGCACTATAGATAAAAGCTATGACCTACAGGAAAGATTAAGAGATCTGAATTATAAATATATCAAGAACACTAAAAAAAACACATGACAGTAATGTAGTATATGAAGATAAGTCAACTAATCCCAGATCAAATCTACCTGTTATCTCGAAGGACAAAAAGTACGAGACCCTCTGTCCTTGAGGGAAGAGTCGGCGCACGAGAACTGATCTCTGAGAGAGAACTCTAATCTAATCTGATTGAATCTAATGAAAATCTGAGGACAATATGTTTCAATTAGGGCATGCAAGGTCATTTTCGAGGGGGTGGGGGAATCGGGTTAACCTCGCTCATTGGTCGAGGGCATGGCTTGACTCGACTCTGATTGGCCGAAGGGGTAATAGTCGGAGGTCGAGGCCGCCCCTTCCGAGCGACTTCCGGCAGAGTGGTCAGAATCCTTTAAGGTCGAAGTTTGTCCGTCACGACGATGTTTTGTTCCGTTAGGGTGAAAAGCGAGGTCGATTAGAGGGTCACCCAAGACCGCTTCTCCCGAGGGTGAAGGGATTGTATCTGTCAGAGAGCGAGATAAACTGGGCAATATAAGATCTACTTAATTGTTAGTAGTTTGTCAAATAACTTAAAAATAATTTCATAAATGCTGTTTTAGTTATTGCTGAAATAGATACTTTGATTATATATATGTATATATATATATATATATATACATATACATATATATATATATATATATATATATATATATATATATGTATATGTATGTATGTATATACATGTACATAC
Source organism: Penaeus japonicus (assembly GCF_977035675.1). Lineage (NCBI taxonomy): Eukaryota > Metazoa > Arthropoda > Malacostraca > Decapoda > Penaeidae > Penaeus > Penaeus japonicus. The sequence continues at coordinate 3,951,055 of NW_028234414.1, read as the reverse complement.
ATACATACATATATATATATATATATATATATATATATATATATATATATATATATATATATATATATGTGTGTATGTATATATGTATATACATATACATATATATACAAATATTTATATAGTTACATATACATATACATATACATACATGTATATACATATACATATACTTATACATATACATATACATATACATATATATATATATATATATATATATATATATATATATATATATATATATATATATGTATGTATATTTGTATATATATATATATATATATATATATATATATATATATATACATATATTATATATATATACCTACATAGATGGGTGTGTATGTGTGTATGTGTGAGTGCGTGTGCGCATATATGTATATTATATATATATATATATATATATATATATATATATATATATATATATATATATATATATATATATGCATATATGCACGCACATGTGCACTGGCGTATGGTACTCTTAAAGTTACATAAACCTCATCTCTATCGTCAGAATATTTTAAAGTGCAATGACCAGATTCCTAGTACACGAAAGACCAAGCACGCAAGTACCAGGACGAAAGATTGACAAAACGTTCAATTCATCAACTCGATGCCATTTCTGATGGACATTTCTCCGTTTCTACTTCCAACACAGAATTACACCTCATCCACACTTATTAAGCCAACCTGTTTATACACAAATTATCAAAAGGTAATGATCCATTCATCGGGAAATGTTCACCGATAATCGAGTAACTGGCACCTCAGCTCGATATGCAACTCGAGGTCATCGCTGATTAAGAAGCGAAGAAGACAAGACAAGAAGCGAGGCTGTTCAAGCCAGACGATGCCGTGGTCTCCGTGCCGGAACAGGTGAGTGGGACCTAGGAATAGAGTACTTTCTGGTGTTCATTTATATATATATATATATATATATATATATATATATATATATAGATAGATAGATAGATAGATAGATATATATATATATATATATATATATATATATATATATATATATATATAGAGAGAGAGAGAGAGAGAGAGAGAGAGAGATAGATATATATATGTGTGTGTGTGTGTGTGTGTGTGTAAATATATATATATATATATATATATATATATATATATATATATATATATATATATATATATATATATACATATATATATATATATATATATATATATATATATATATATATATATATATATATATATATATATATATACATATACATATACGACACATTGCAGCACGCCTTCAGGCACTATGGCGACCCTGCGTCGGGTGTCGGCGGAGGAGGAGCTCGTGGCTCTCCGGGACAGGATGACCCAGTATCTGCCTTACTCTGCCGGGGTAAGCCTCATACTCCTTACCTTACTCTGCCGGGGTGAGCCTCGTATTCCTTGCCTTACTCTGCCGGGGTAAGCCTCGTATTCCTTGCCTTACTCTGCCGGGGTAAGCCTCATACTCCTTACCTTACTCTGCCGGGGTAAGCCTCGTATTCCTTGCCTCATACTCCTTACCTTACTCTGCCGGGGTAAGCCTCATATTCCTTACCTTAATTAACATATCTAAGCTTTTAGTTTTAGTAATCTTATGCTATTTTCTCATTGCATGTACTCAATTTACCAAGATTTTCTTGTAAAACCTTTTTAAAACTCTCGGTTCTCCCAACAGATCCACGGGTTCATTGACGTTATGCTCAAATGCCAAGTACAAGAAATACTTGATCTGAAAGTGTTCGTTCCTGACACTCTTCAGCCTTCGTCCCTCGTCGTTGTCACGCCTTCGAGCTCACAAGTACGGGTACAAGCATATGTTTGTTTAAATACAGTGTATGTGCATGTGTGTGTGATAAATAGCGATGGCAACGGTGATAATGGTTACAAGGAAGTGCCCAGAATCAGTAATATGGAGGTTTCTATAAGCACGACTCTCAAATCCTAATTCTATCAACAGACAAACATGCAGAGTATAACAGTTTTCTGGGACACAGAGAAGGAGGAAGACCTGGATGTTGCAAGGATGCTGAGGACACTGCCTCGCTGGGACTGGTCTGCTCCGGTTTACTTCAGAGTTAGTCCTGTTGATGTTTACAATAAGGTTAGTAACTTACTAAAGATTACGTTTTTTTTTTAGTAAGTAAGCGTATTTCTGACTTCATAGGACTGTACGTGGGAAGGTCGTGCATTTTTATTTAAGTATTACTATACAGAGACTTCAATCAACTCAGTGTTTCAGATGACTGATATAATGACTCTGATTTTCAGTTCCAACAATACATGAAAGATGGAACTCTTGCAACCGGTCAGATGTGGAGTTACGAGGTACTTGATGGGCATCTTTTTTCTATGGACAGCACGAAGGTTCCACATTTCAGGTAAGTTATATCGTATGTGTTAGTAGCTATTTATGTAAATGTCTGTTTAACAATAATGAAGAGCATTTATGCACAATGAGGAAAAGGATTTCAAGGGATATGTATATAACGTCAACAGAGTTCCTGAAGGATATTCGATCGACAGTCTCCGGCCGAAGGACATACCAAAACTCGTCTCGCAATGGAAATACAAATGGACCGAGACCCAACGAGGCCTGGAGTCCCTGGCGACCAAGCTGCCTTCCGCGGCCATCCGCAGCCACCTGCCAAAGGACGGCGATGGTCCCGAGACTGGAAGTGTCCTTGTCTCATGGGGCTTTCTGTATCACATTGGCTTCTTGGGTAGCATCTTCACCATGCCCGAGCACCGGCGCCACGGTCTGGGCACGGCGTTGACGCTCACCATGGCCGAGAGGCTTCGTCAGAAGGACCTGCCGGTGCGCTCAGTCGTGGACGGCTCCAACAGCGCCTCCATCAGCTACCACCGGAAACTGGGCTTCGAGAAGCAGTGCGACGTCAAAATATTCGTTATGTTACCGATTGGGAAAACGATAGAGGATTATTGTTAATGAACTTATAATATCGTTCAGCAAGTGATATTTGAAGCAATAGTCAGGGACAGATTATTTACTCATTTTACCTATCAGCTTATGCAATAGCCAGAAGATGTGAAAACAGATCGAGCGAAACACAGAATAAGGAAAATAAATTAACCATATTAGTCTTCCCGAGGTTACATTTCTTAGGGGATCGTCTTTACTCATGGCTAGTAACTCGGTGGACTGAACCGAAAACACAAACATTAGGGAGCTGTAGAAAATAGGATTCATGATTACTTCACTACCCAATACCTTCGACAGATCCAAATTACAAAATATTTCTTGTTGTCAACAAATCGTTATTAGTATCCTACTGCTATTATATTAAGATATATTCATTTTCT
>NW_028234414.1:3920216-3922716 GCF_977035675.1 Penaeus japonicus | reverse complement strand
GGGACGTCACTTCAGCTAATGACCTTAACACTTATCTTATTGATGTACATCGACATTCTTCTACCTCTCTATGCCTCTGCCCCCCACCCCCAACTCCCCCCCCTTTACGAACCTACAGTCAGTCACCTCATATACACAGTTAGGATAGGCCCTGACATGAGCGTACTCTCTAATTGTCTTCGAAATTATAGGCATTAGGTGCATTATGCTGTGCCGTTTCTCACGTTCATTAGCAAGGCCTGGACGCTGTCTCTGTGATTAGCGTTTTGAAAGCTCTGTTTGCGTTCTATCAAACACGTTTTTGGATTTTTCTTTTGGTCTTTCAGTGTTCACCTTTAGTCATGCTGTATGTTACATTTTCTTATGTCTGTTTTGTTTTGCCTGTTTTTTTATGGATTTTTGTACTTGTGGTCACGTATTATTAAGGAGAAAAAGGAAAGAAAGATAAGTAAAACAAGAAAGTGACAATAATAATATTAGGAGGAAAATACATTGCCTGCCCGGTATCACTCAACAGTAATCATTCTCAAGGGTTTAAAGTATTATATGCCAATTAGATAAGATTCTGTAAATTATTCAAGGGATATTCTAAAGATATGAGATTATAAATGTTATGAATCAGTTCAGTGGGGCTTGTGAACTGGCTGATCATTTAGCTTTTATGGGAGTGGAAATGATTAACGTTTCTTACAGCTGCAATGACACTTGTAAAGGTGCACATGACAAACATCAGCACGCATTGGTACCATTATTGATATGGTATTTATTATTGTAGGACAATTATATTCATACATCAGAAGGAACGGTAGGATTTTCCTTTTATTTTTTTGTTCTCATTAAGCTTTGTAGTTTAATTTCGGGAAAGAAAGAAACGTATTTCTGGAAAGCGGTATTTGGCAACTGCTACATCTGGCAGCGTAAACACTGCGTTGGCGGGCGTACGATTATAATTATTTGTATTGCTTATAGTAATCTATGAATTAATAGTTAGGTAATTTTCGTTTCAAGAATTAGTATTGGATCTTTAATGAATAGTGTTTAATTAAATTTACATCGACGTTATGCGAAAAAATAGGAAATAATGTACGATATTTCAATGTTCTCAATCGTTAGCTTGTAAACAAGGGTTAGTCTTGGTTCAGACAGTGAAGCGGGTGGAAGTGCATACATTTCTATTTCGTTGTGACGGAGACTAAAAGGAGAAGCTGTCATTTAAAGGTATGTAACGGTCATCATCATATATTCTGTGCCTAAAACATGATTCAGTGGACGCCTAGCTCGCCGGCGGTAAGAGTATTTGGCGAAGGAAGGGGTGGTTTGGCCGGGTGGAATGGAAGACCCGAAGGCTTTTCTTGTTCAGTCGAGGTTCTCTCTCTTGGTGCTCAGTAACAGGCGCTGTCTTTTCCCCAAGGCAGCGGGGCTTGGGAGATCTGATTGACCTTAGAGAGAGAGAGAAAAAAAAAAACACGAAGAGAGGGAACAAGAGGTGAATTTTGGTTTGGAAAGATGTTGAATGCATAGGGTCGTCGCTACGTACCCTGTAGGCCTATAATAGAAGGAATGTTCGTTGATATTTATATTTATTTCACCTGATTATGAGGATAAAAGATTTATATCCTGACACGAAACAGATCTCGTGACCCAAACCCCGGAAACAAGTAGCGCATTGGAAGGTCTCGAAGAACCACTGTAGGAGGGCAGTGACCGTGGCTTTGTTTGCGTAAGGGAACAGTACTGTGTTACTTGACCCGCTATTTAAAAAAAAACCATTTGTATTACCATAGACTACGAAGGGTATTGCTATAGGCATTTCTCTAATCTCTACATTGACCTCGCTCGTTCTCCTGTGGTCATATAGCTTCCGTCATCATGTTGGTTTGTTTTCCCCGGGCGGGCGATGGGGATGCGTTGTGTCCGCCACGGAATGGGGGCGGGCGGTCGGGGTAAGCTGTGCGCCAAGGGCATGGCACTGTCGTGTGATCAATGCCGTGTACTGTGTCGTGTAAATGTGTTGGTATGATAGCACCCACCCGACACGCACGGAAGCCAAATACCCTTACTGTGCATACAGGGCGCGTTTATGAAGCGCCGAGATCTACGAACGTGTTTTATTACAGGCACGCACGCACATTTATTTGATACATAGCATATGTATTCGCGCTTGCACAGAAAGGGAGGAGAGAGAGAGAGAGAGCGAGTGTGTACAGCCATTTGTCTTCGTGAGTCGGAGTGCCTGGGGAGTGGAAACTGACAGGGGACGTCAGTGTTTTAGTGCCAGAAGTCATGGCACAGTCATATGTGGAGAGGGGGGGGGTCACGCAGGAGCAGGAGGTTGAGAGGAGTGCCGCCCACCCGTCGCTGATTACAAAGCGCGTGATGTATTTTCTTTCTCTTTTGTGTGACAGTCAGCGAGTGTCATTGTGTGTCCGAGGAGGAAGGAAGTGCCAGTGACACCCTGCAGGGAGATGAGTAAGTCGCGACGGTGCCAAGTGACTGTGCC
>NW_028234414.1:3917641-3920116 GCF_977035675.1 Penaeus japonicus | reverse complement strand
GTTTGCCTCGTGTCGTGTCGAAGGTGATGCTCACGCTGGCTTTCTCCCGGATATATTTTCATTTGATGTGAGCGCTAGAATCTAATGACTTGATTCAAATAATAGTTGTCCAGCGGTAGCATGGATGACCTAACCTCAGTTTTAGAGGGTAAATATCTCTCTCTCTCCTTTGACCTCGCCTCCTGTCGTGTGACCTGATTCACCTCTTGGCCCTACGGTCATTCTGTCTGCCATATAGTCGTGTCCAAATTCGCTTCAAGTGTCCATTTCGATTCCAGCGAATGACGGAGTGGGAGTGGGAGTGGGAGTGGGAGTAGGAGTGGGAGTGGAGTGGGAGTGGGAGTGGGAGTGCGTGTCGTGTGTTTATTCCGTTTCGAAAGTGGAAGATCATGGCAGATAAAAAGGGGGTTTTGCGTGCGGTAGAAGTATAATGTCTGTTTTGAAACGACCTTTTTTTTTATTCGTCGTTGTTTGTCCTGTGTTGTTATCGACAGTTATGGCTGATTTATTGCATATATTTGATTTTTTTGAGATCTTGTGATTTTGTTGGTGTTGCAAGAGAGATGCTTGGTTGCCTACTTTATTGTTGAAACATTTGTTTGTTGTGCGTTTTAATTTTTTTTATTTACATTTTCAATCGTTTTGCAAGAATGAAGGAATGCCGACGAAGTGAGTTTCTGGCAGAGAATCTGTTAAAATACAAACGCCCATTGTTATTGTTATCATTTTTATTGCTGTATGTTTTCCATTCATCACGTTGTTACCCATCATCATTATCGCCATTTTTTTAAATCAACAGTAATTGCAATATTGATGTATTATGATTTTACGTGTTTCTGGTCCGTTGTCTTTAATTGGGAGGAGCTACTGAGTGAATAGATTGTACATGATAGATAGTTAGGAGAGATAGATAAGGGGAGAGAGAGAGAGAGAGAGAGAGAGAGAGAGAGAGAGAGAGAGAGAGAGAGAGAGAGAGAGAGAGAGAGAGAGAGAGAGAGAGAGAGAGAGAGAGGAGAGAAAGAAAGAAAGAGAGAGATAGTGAAAGAAAGATAGAAAGAGAAAGAAAGAGAAAGAAAAAGAAAGAGAGAGAGAGAGCGAGAGAGAGAAAGAGGAGAGGGGAGAGAGAGAGGAGAAGAGTTAGATTAAGAGAGAAAGAGAGAAAGAGAGAAAGGGAGGGAAAGGGAAAGGGAAAGGGTGAAAGAAACAAAGAGATGAATAGAAGGACAAGTTGAAAGATAGAACGATAGATAGATGGGTAGATGGGTAGGCAGGTAGCTGTATAAGGGGGATAGAGGGAGACAGCATCCATGGCTCTCTGATGCGTAGTAATTCAAGTTGAGAGGTTGATACAGGGAGGCGGGTCGATCACGCCGCCATTGTGTGTGCGTTGGCGTGTGGGAGGGTCTGTGTCTCTCTCTCCCTGTGTATGCGAGTCTCCTTGTCTGGGTGTTTGTCTCTTTCGTTATCTCTCGGTCTGAAAGAGAGAGATGAAAAAGATAAGGAAATGGAAAGATGGATGACTGATTTTATTTGAGATGTCTTTTTGTGTGGATTGATTGAGGAAAAAAAAAAAAAAGGAAAAAGGGGGTGTGTGTTGGGGAAAAAAAAAAGAGAATAACAAAAAAAAAAGAAAAAAAAAAAAGGAGAAAAAAAGAAAAAAGAAATATATCAGAAAAAAAAAAAGAAAGAAAAGAAGGGAAAAACGTAGAAAGTAAGAAAGAATTCAGAAAAGAAGGAAAACGAGAGTCAAGAGTAGAAAGAGTAGAAGCTGATGATAGAAATAGAGGAGGAAGAAAGCGGGGGAAAGAAGAGGAAAAGGAGCAAGAAGAGAGAAAGAAAGGAAAAGAAAGAGGAAAGAAAGGAAGAAAGCAGGAATGAAGGGAGATGTGGGAGGTAGAGAAAGGAAGGGACAGCAGGTGTACTTACGTGGTGTACTTTCTTGTACGTGCACGAAAGCCTTCTGGTCGCCGGTGGTCGTGTGCGGCGAACTATGCGTGTGACCGCAGCCCATGCGAGCCCCGTTGCAAGCGCGGTCGTAAGGAAGACTTGTTTACGGGAATTGTTTGTTTACATTTTATTGGTTGTTTGGGAAATGGGAATGACGCGAACGGCCGTGATGCTGCTATGTTTGGGATCGCCGCTTTTTAGGCGGGCGGGCTTTGCCTTTTTAAGGGTTTATGGTATCACTAACTTTTTTTTCTGGAACTATTTCTGTTAATTTTCTCATCATTATTATTGCTATCATCATCGTCGTCATCATCATCATCATCATCATCATCATCATCATCATCATCATCATCATCATCATCATCACCACCACCTTCATCTTCATCTTTTATCATCATCATTCATCATCATCATTCATCATCATCAGTCCTTCGTCATCATCGGTCCTTCGTCATGAGGAATCCGCACTTCCGCGACCAGGCTTTTCCGGCAACGAAGGAGACCCGGATGAAGCAGGCATGAGACCGT
>NW_028234414.1:3907641-3915141 GCF_977035675.1 Penaeus japonicus | reverse complement strand
TCTTTGTTCGCGTTTCGGCCTTTAAGTTAGCGATGCGGCGGGGCGGGAGCGGGAGCAGGAGCGGGGACGGGGACGGGGCCATTAAAGGGAAGAGGAGGGAAGAGGAGGGACGAGGAGGGACGAGGAGGGAAGAGGAGGGACGAGGAGGGAAGAGGAGGGAAGAGGAGGGAAGAGGAGGGACGAGGAGGGAAGAGGAGGGAAGAGGAGGGACGAGGAGGGAAGAGGAGGGACGAGGAGGGAAGAGGAGGGACGAGGAGGGACGGGGAGGGAAGAGGAGGGACGAGGAGGGACTAGGAGGGAAGAGGAGGGACGAAGAGGGACGGGGAGGGAAGAGGAGGGACTAGGAGGGAAGAGGAGGGACTAGGAGGGACGAGGAGGGAAGAGGAGGGAAAGGGATGAGGCAGAAAGGAAGGAAGGGAAGGAAACGGAAAGAAGGAAAAGAGAGGGGAAGGGACGCTGAAACTAAATGAAAGGAAAGGAAAGTAACTGAAGTAAATTGAAGGGAGAGGAAAGGAAAGGAAAGGGACGGGTGAGAGAAGGGAGGGAGAAAGAAGAGAGAAGGGAGGACAAGAGAGACCTAACTGCAAGACGAGCAATTGACCAAAACATGATGCTTCCAAAAGCGAGGAGGAAGAAGAGGAAAGGACGTAGGTGGAAGAGGAAGAAGAAGAAGAAAGGGGAAGAAAAGAAGCGAGACGAGGAGACCAGAGGGCGGACGGGGCGGGCGGGCGGCGGGCGAAGTGCAGAAAGGTTACCGTGCAGTATTGATAAGGCTGCAGGGCGGGCGGCAGCGGAGCGAGTAGGCGAGGGAGGGCGGGCGGGCGGGTGGGCGGCCGGAGAGACATACTAACTCCAGCCGCTGCCGCATCGTGCCGCGCCGCCGGAGGGGAGGATGCTGGCGAGGTGAGTTGTAGGGGCGTAGGGAAGGGGGTCGCTACAGGGGGAGAGGCGGCAACAAGGGGAGAGGAGGGGGGAAGGGGGGAAGTTTGCCTCGGGGGGTACGGGCGGCGAGTAGCAGGAGGTGTAGGGGAGGGGGTCGTTGCAGGAGAGGGAGCAAGTAAAGCGGGAAAAGGGAATTTTGCTCGTGGCAGGGAGGTGGTCCGTGTGTGTGGAGGGGGGGGGGGACAGCGCTGCGAGAGGGAGTTAGGGGGAGATAGAGGGAAAAGGGAAGAGAGAGGGGTAAGGTGATTCACTTATGGCAGGGGAGGGAGGGCGAGTCACTTACGGCAGCAGAGGGAGAGAGGCGCCTCGGGTGTGCGGTGGAGGGCCTAGGGCTTGTGGTTAAAGGCACTAAGTTGCTTGCAGAGTCCGCGGGATTAGCTGGGAACAGGTCACGTTGTTAGCGCACCGTGTGGATATGTTGATGGTGAGTGAAGGTGCGTTCTTTATCTTTCTTTTTTTTATTAATCGCGTTAAAGTGGCCATGGCCCTATGCTGGTGGCGGGCTGGGAGGGAGCGTGGGAATGGCCGGGATGCTTATGCCTCATGTTGACGGATTGAAGCGGCTCTGAGGCTGAGAAGGGCGCGGGTTGGACACACACACACACTCTCTCTCTCTCTCTCTCTCTCTCTCTCTCTCTCTCTCTCTCTCTCTCTCTCTCTCTCTCTCTCTCTCTCTCTCTCTCTCTCTCTCTCTCTCTCTCTCTCTCTCTCATTTTTCTTCTTTTCCGTGGTTCTAAACTTCTTAATGTAGTCCTTCACTTTCCTTTCCCCTTCCACGGTCTCCTCTTCCCAATCATCTTCCTTCCTCCTCTTCCTCAATTATTCCCCCTTCTCTTCCTCCCAGTTATCACCTCCTCCTCCTCTTCCTCCTCCTCCTCCTCTTCCTCTTCTTTCTCAATAATCACCTGTTCCTTTTCCCATTCATCCTCCTTCCTCCTATTCTCAATCATCCCCTCCTCCTCCTCCTTCTCCTCTTCCTCAGTCATCACCACCTCTTTCAGTTCCCACTCCCTTATTTGTGACCGGCCGCCGTTTTTTTTCCTCCTCATTTTTCTACACTCCGCCGAGAGCGGATTGGCAGCGAGGATTCTAATAGATTCGAGGCGCTGACGTAATTTCAGCGCCAGGCCTTGTTTTCACTGTTGTTGTTGTTATTGTTGTTGTTGTCGTCGTCGTCGTCGTTGTTGTCGTCGTCGTCGTCGTCGTCGTCGTCGTCGTCGTCGTCGTTGTTGTCGTCGTCGTCGTCATTGTTGTCGTCGTTGTTGTTGTTGTACTTGTAGTTGTAGTTGTAGTTGTTGTTATTATTGTTGTTGTTATCAGTGTGGGTCTCTTTGTCACTGGAGGGGAGAGGAGGTGATGTTTTGCAGGACGGGGTTGGGGAACAGAAGAGGGGGGGGGGCAGAGGAAGGGAGGGAGGAGAGGGAAAAGGAGGGGAGGAGACTAGTATTTATGCAATTAATTACTTCAGTGGAAGGCGGAAGAGAAAGAAAGAGTGAGTGAAATGCAACATCTGACAACAGAGGGGATGAAGGAATGTTGGAGAGAGTGAGAGTGTGTGAGTGAGAGAGAGAGAGAGAGCGAGCGAGAGCGAGAGCGAGAGCGAGAGCGAGAGCGAGAGCGAGAGCGAGAGCGAGAGCGAGAGCGAGAGCGAGAGCGAGAGCGAGAGCGAGAGCGAGAGAGAGAGAGAGAGAGAGAGAGAGAGAGAGAGAGAGAGAGAGAGAGAGAGAGAGAGAGAGAGAGAGAGAGAGAGAGAGCGAGAGAGCGAGAAGGCGAAGAGTGAGAGGGGAAACAGAGGGGAACAGGAGGGGGGAGGGAAGGAGGGGAAAGGGGGCAAGAGAACAGGGGAGGGGACAAAAGAAACCGCAGTCAGGAAATCCCTTCGTCGCTTCGCCGGGGGGGGGTCGACTTACCCGTTCGGGACACCGAGAAACAGCGAAGGCGACTCGCGAGGAATGCAGTTTCGAGAACGTGCGCTGGATAGCAATTCTCCTTTCAATTTCCACGCTCTTGGGGCGCTTGACGAATGTGTGCGTGCCCCCATATGGCTCGTATGTGAACGTGCAGGTGTTTGCACGTGGGTATGTGTGTTTGTGTACAACTGTGCGGACCGGGCGTGCACTGGGTCGGCCAGAGAGAGTTCCTTAATGCGGAGATGGACAGATCCGCCGCTGGATTTTCTCTCCTTGGGGTCAGTTCGAGTGCGTGCGTGCGTGCGTGGATCTGTTTCCGCGCCGGGGCCTGGCAGGATTCTCTGTCCCTGGCCGTGGATGTGGCTTTGCTGGTCGTCTCTTTATCTGATTTTGGTTTTCGTTTGCCATTTATTTTTTGTTATTTAAAGATTTTTTCTGTTGTTGTTATAATCATGAATGTTATTTTATTATTGATTTAGGTGTGCGATTGCGTTTTTTTGGGTGTGTGTATGTGTGTGTGCACGTGGAAGTCTGTGGAAATGTGCGTGCACGTGCGTCGCTTGTGTGTGTGTTTTAGAGAGAGAGAGAGAGAGAGAGAGAGAGAAGAAGAGTGTGAGTTGTGAGTAGAGAGAGAGTATGAATGAGAGAGAGCTGATGGTAGAGAGAGAGAGAGAGAATCGTCCATCTAGTGCGTAGTTCCAGCGAGTCCGTGCATGGCCCTGGAGACACGCCATGCATCCATCGAGAATCTAGCTTGCAGAAGCTTGTCATGCAAAGGTAGCAATGTTTTTGGGATGTTTATATAGAGGGTTTTCGCTTCTTCGGTCCCTATCTCGATTTTGCGGTGGTTACCATAATGATCTTGCACGTTACGGCGCCCCAACGCGGGGGGCGGCCCCGAACGGTTTTTCTTGGTCTTTCTGTCTCTCTCTCTCGACGCTATCCTCCTCCCTCCTCGGTCATGGACAGCGTTAACGGTACCCGGGGAGAAGGGGGAGGGATGGGGAGGGGATATGGAGGGAAGTGAAGACGAAGAAAAAGGAATGGAAAAAAGAAGGAAGAGGGAAAGAATGAGGAGAATGGGAAGAAGGAGAATCAGAGTAAGGCGAGAAAGGAGAGACAGAGACAGAGACAGAGACAGAGACAGAGATAGAGATAGAGATAGAGATAGAGACAGTTGACAGTGACTGATAGTTCAGAGACTAGGACATGAGGACAGAGGACATAGGCAAGAGCAGAGGCAGAGATCAGAGACAGAGACAGAGACAGAGACAGAACAAAGGTACAGAGGACATTAAGATGACTTAAGTCAGAGGCTGAAGGCAAGGCAGAGGCAGAGCAACTGAACATGACAGAGGACAGTGGCAGAGCAAGGGCAGAGGCAAGAGCTAGTCAGAGGGTCATGGACTGAGGACGAGGCCAAGTGCAGAGGCAGAGGCTGAGGCTAGGCAGTAGGCAAATCAGAGACAGAGACCAGGAGACAGTAAACTGAGGCAGAGGCTGAGGCAGAGACAGAGGCAGAGGCAAGCAGAAGCAGAGGACAGAAGACCAGAGACAGAGACAAGAGCAGAGCAGAGGCAGAGACAGAGACAGAGACAGAGACAGAGACAGAGACAGAGACAGAGACAGAGACAGAGACAGAGACAGAGGACAGAGGACAGAGGACAGAGGCAGAGGCAGAGGACAGAGGACAGAGGACAGAGGACAGAGGACAGAGGACAGAGGACAGAGGACAGAGGACGAGGCAGAGGCAGAGGCAGAGGCAGAGGCAGAGGCAGAGGCAGAGGCAGAGGCAGAGGCAGAGGCAGAGGCAGAGGCAGAGACAGAACAAGACAGAGACCAAGACGAAGACAGAGACAGAACAGAGACAGAGACAAACAGAGACAGAGACAGAACAGAGACAGAGACAGAGACAGAAGAGACAGAGACAGAAGACAGAGACTGAGACCAAACAGAGACAGAGACAGAGACAGAGACAGAGACAGAGGACAGAGGCAGAGGACAGAGGCAGAGGCAGAGGCAGAGGCAGAGACAGAGACAGAGACAGAGACAGAGACAGAGACAGACCGAGAGATAACATCAAAATGAGGGCATTTTTGGCGTTGCAAGCGTTGCGAGACCCGAGTGACGCCCACCTCTCTAAACCACAAAATATGTTCTTCTCACAGAATGAGGCATATCTCGCGAAACCCCATCGTAACATAATGAATGTTTTCCAAGACCTCAGAATTAAAATGTTGCGCTTTCTAAAAACTTAACTAAACCCAAGATAACGAACACGTTTGAAGACCTTGTTGTTTCCAAACCATACAAGAAGACTTATATTTAAGGCTTTCCTATATTCAACATCTTACAAGACCTTTGAACAAAAAGCCAGCACACTCTACAGCCTCCAGATAACGAACATATATTTCAGAAGCAGGAATGTAAATCACGTTTAAGGGCTCGAAAGAAGAATATATCGTCTGGCAGAACCTCAAAATAAGAAACATTTTTCAAGACCAACCTAATGGCCGTCTCAAAATTGCAAGGGCTCAGAAAAAGTAAAATGAAAAAAAAAAAATGAAAAAAAAAAGAAAAAAAATTATATTACAAGGGCTCAGAATAAGTAAATGACGTTTTGTAAAATTTCATCAACATTTCAACAAGACGAACAAGAATCTCAGTCCACCGAAGACGGAGCCACGTCCCTCGCCCTCGTCGTCTCGCACGCTCACCCGAAGCTCTCCCTTCATCATCATCATCGTCGTCTTCGTCTTTTCTTTTTCTTCTTCATCGTCTCGTCTTCGTCTTTTCTTTTTCGTCGTCTCGTCTTCGTCTTCTTTCTCCCTTTTCTTCTTCTCCTCCTTCTCTTCTTTTACTTCTCCTCCTCCTTCTCATCCTTCTTCTCCTCCTCCTCCTCCTCCTCCTCCTCCCCCTCCCCCTCCCCCTCCCCCCCCCCCCCCCCTCCCCTTCCCCCTCCTCCTCCTCCCCCTCCTCCTCCTCCTCCTCCCTCCCTCCTCCTCCTCCTCCTCCTCCTCCTCCTCCTCCTCCTCCTCCTCCTCCTCCTCCTCCTCCTCCTCCCCCTCTACTTCTCCCCTTCCTCCTCCCTCCCTCCCCTTCCTTCTCCTCCTCCTTCCTCCTCCTCCTCCTCCTCCCCCCCCCCTCCCCTCCCCCTTCCCCCTCCCCCTCCCCCTCCTCCTCCTCCTCCTCCTCCTCCTCCTCCTCCTCCTCCACTTCCTCCACTTCCTCCATCTCCTCCTCCTCCTCCTCCCCCTTCGTCTCCTCCCTCCTACTCCAGCTCCTCCGCCTCCCCTCCTCCTCCCTCCCCCTCCTCCTCCTCCCCCCTTCCCCCCCCCCCCCCCCCGCCCCCCGCCTCCCCTCCTTCTCCTCCTCCCCCTCCCCCTCTCCTCCTCCGCCCCCTCACCGCTCCCCCTCCCCCTCCACCTCCCCCCTCCCCCCCTCCCCCTCCCCCGCCCCCTCCAACTTTTTTTATTCGTCTTTTCAACTTCTTTTACTTCTTCTTCTTCTTCTTCCTTTCAACTCCCCTCTCCGCCGCAATCTCCGCGATCGCCGCGAAGCGATGGGCGCGAAGGGCGTGGGAATCCAGGCGATGGCCACCGGTCGCGCGCCCTTCGACTCGTCGTTAATTGGCTCGCGTCTCGGGGTCGTCTTGGCCAATCTGTGTGACTTCATTTGACTGATGTGTTTTTTTATAGGATTGGCACACCACACACCACGCATCACACACCACACCACACCACACACCACACACCACACACCACACACCACACACACACACACACCACACACACACACACACACACACACACACACACACACACACACCCCCACACCCACACACACACACACACACACACACACACACCACCCTACCACACACACACACACACTCACTCACTCACACACACACACCACACACACACACACACCACACACACGCACACACACACACACACACACACACACACACACACACACACACACACACACACACACACACACACACACACACACACACACACACACACACACACACACACACACACACACCCACGCACACACACACACAAACTCACACACACACCCACGCACACACACACACACACACAAACACACACACAACACACACACACACACACAACACACACTACAACACTCACACACGCACACACACATCACACACACACACAATCACACCACACACACACACACAATACCACACACACACACTCACACACACACACACACACACACACTCCAACACACACATTACACATACATACACATACATACACATACATACACATACAAGTACACATACATACACATACACTCAAACACATACATACACATACACTCACTCACACACACACACACTCACACAACACACACACACACACACACACACACACACCCCAACACACAAACCCACACCCACACAGACACACACACACATCACATACATACACATACACAATACACATACACATACACATACACATACACATTACTGACACACATACACAACACATACACACATCACACACACACACACACAACCATCAACACACACTTACACACATACATAACATACATACATTCACATACATACACACACTACACACACACACACACACACACACAC
>NW_028234414.1:3892641-3900141 GCF_977035675.1 Penaeus japonicus | reverse complement strand
GGACCGAAGGGCGGGAATGGTACGGCGTTGAGCGAGGTGAGCTAGTTTAATTGTGGAGGGACCGTTCGGTCGCTCTGTCCTCACTCTCTCTCTCTCTCTCACTCTCTCTCACTCTCTCTCTCTCTCTCTCTCTCTCTCTCTCTCTCTCTCTCTCTCTTCTCCTCCTCTTCCTCTCCTCCTCTCTCTCTCCGCTCTCTCTCCTCTCCTCCCTCATTCCATCTCTCCTCCTGGTCCTCCTCTCCCTTTCTCTTCTCCCTCTCTCTCTCTCTCTCTCGTCCTCTGTGCTCTCTCTCTCTCTCTCTCTCTCTCTCTCTCTCTCTCTCTCTCTCTCTCTCTCTCTCTCTCTCTCTCTCTCTCTCTCTCTCTCTCTCTCTCTCTCTCTCTTTTTCTCTTTCTCTCTCTCCTTCTCTCTTTCTCTCTCTCCTTCTCTCTCCCCCCCTCTCTCCCCTCCTCTCTCTCTCTCTGTGTCTTTCTCTTTCCCTTTCCCTTTCCCTTTCCCTTTCCCTTTCTCTCCTTCCCTCCCTCCCTCCCTCCCTCCCTCCCTCCCTCCCTCCCTCTCTCTCCCCCCCCTCCCTCTCTCTTTTCTCTCTCTCTCTCTCTCTCCTCTCTCTCTCTCTCTCTCTCTCTCTCTCTCTCTCTCTCTCTCTCTCTCTCTCTCTCTCTCTCTCTCTCTCTCTCTCTCTCTCCCCCTCCCTCCCTCCCTCCCTCCCTCCCTCCCTCCCTCCCCCCTCTCTCCCCCTTTCCCTCTCCCTCTAACTCTCTCCCATCTCTCTCTTTCCCTCTCCCCCTCCCTTTCCCCCCTCCCTCTCCCTCTAACTCTAATTCTATCTTTCTTTCCCTCACATCACCTTGGCATTGCTTGTAAATTGTGATAGTCGCATCTAGCGTTGGCACCCTCTGGCCGTGCCCGAAGCGCTGCCCGGCCACTCGGGGCACGTCACTCCCACTTCAGTCGGCCGCGCTTTACAAAGACTGCCGAAGCAAGTACATGTACTAGCGCCTCACACCCACCCACCCCATTCCTCTCACGCCCACTTCCTCTCTTCCCTCTCGCTCCCACTTCCTCTCTTCCCTCTCGCTCCCACTTCCTCTCTTCCCTCTCACTCCCACTTCCTCTCTCCCCTCTCCCGATCTCTTCTTCCCCCTCCATTCTCCGCCTTCCTTCCCGCCTCAATCCTCTTCTCCCTCTCACCCCCACCACCTCCCCTCCCTCACAACCTCTCTCCTTCCCATTCCTCTTACCTCCCCCCCCCCCTTTTTTTCGCAGACCCACCTTCCCTTCCTTCTCTCATCCCTTCCTTTTCACCCCAAAATCAGCCTCACCCCCACTACCCCCACTTCCCCCTCACCCCTCCACCCCCTCCTCTCTCTCTCTCTCTCTCTCTCTCTCTCTCTCTCTCTCTCTCTCTCTCTCTCTCTCTCTCTCTCTCTCTCTCTCTCTCTCTCTCTCTCCCCCCCCCCCCCATCCACCCACCAACCCACCCACCCTCCACCCCACTCCCTACGTAGCATGCACACGGCCGGAGAACATGACACTCCTCCCACCCACTCGCAGGGGCGCAGCGTGGGGTGTGTGGGTGGGATGGGGCGGTGGGCGGAAGGGAGAGGGTTTACAAGAGTTTACAAGAGTTAGTGATGTGCTGTACTTTAAAGTGGGTGGGGGTGGCCGGGGGAGAGGGAGTGGGAGAGGGGAGAGGGAGGGGAAGAGAGGGGTTGAGGAGGAGGGTTGAGGTGGGTGGCAGGGGTGGGTGGCAGGGGTGGGAGTTTTTGTCGTTCTGTTTCCCTTCCCTCGCACGTCACATGGCGACGATGAAAGTGAAGTCCTTTGGTGGAGGGGGTGGTGATGGTGATCCCCTGTGATGGTGATCTCTAGTAGTGAAAAACCTGTGGTGATGTGTAGAAGGCGATGGTGCGGTGGTGATGCTTTGCGGTCGAAAAGAGGTTACGGCCGCGGAGGGAGGGCGCTGTGTGGCTGCGAGGGTGAAGACGGATGCTGTGGTTAACTGATGCTGCTCATTCACTTCCCTCGCTCGGAGCTTCGCGCTCTCTCTCTCCCTCGCTCTCTCGCTCTAGCTCCGCATAGAGTCTCTCGATCCTCTCGCTCGCTCCTCTCGCGCTCTCCATCTCTCTCTCTCTCTCGCTCTCTCCTCTTCTCTCTCATCTCCTCTCCTCTCTCTCATCTCTCTACTCCTCTCCGCTCTCTCTCTCGCTCCTCGGCTCTCCCTTCTCTCTCTCTCTCCTATCTCTCCTCTCTCTCAATAGCTCTCCTCTCTCTCTCTCTCTCTCTCCTCTCTCTCTCTCTCTCTCTCTCTCTTTCTCTCTCTTCTCTCTCTCTCTCTCTCTCTCTCTCTCTCTCTCTCTCTCTCTCTCTCTCTCTCTCTCTCTCTCTCTCTCTCTCTTTCTCTCTTTCTCTCTTTCTTTCTCTTTCTCTTTCTCTTTCTCTTCACTCCGTCTCATTTGTCAGGATTATGTATTGTCAGTGTCCTCCTTGTTGGCACCGGTGGCGTAGGTGTTTACGAGAGTTGTTGTCAAGAGTCTTCCATGCGTTGTCAAGTGTCTGTCGAACCTACAGTGTTGTCAAGTGGTGGCCGAGGACGCGGACTATTCTGTGAGCCTTTCGTGTATTGGATCTGGGAAGGAAGGAAGGAGGCGGACGAGGGAAGAAGGGAAGAAGGGAAGAAGGTACGAAATGAGACGAGACGAGACGAGTCGAGAGACAAAACGGGACGAAATGTGACGAGACGAGACGAGACGAGACGAGACGAGACGAGACGAGTCGAGAGACAAAACGGGACGAAAGGTGACGAGGAGAGAATGGAGGAGAGGCAAGCGGAGCGGAGAGAGAAAGAGTCCTAAGAAGAGGACGGAACAAGATGAATGGAAAGAGGAAAGAAGGGTTTATGCAACGCCCTTCGGAAGTAGCACATCGATTCCCGGGGGGCTCCGCGTCTTGTAAGTTCTTGAAGGTGTGTGTGGGTGTGATTGTCGTGGAGTGGGGGGCGGGGGGCGAGGGGTGGGGTGGGGTGGGGTGGGGGGGTTGTACTGGTATTGGTTCGAGGCTCTGTGGAGGAGTAGCAAGGTGGTGAGGGTGTATATATGTATATATTGTGGCTGGCGGAGTGGAGACTTGGTTAGTCTGGTTGGGATTATCTCTGTCTCTTTCTCCCTTTCTCTCTTTCTCTTTCTTTCTTTCTCTCTCTCTCTCTCTCTCTCTCCGAATCCGCCTCCTTTCTCTATCTATTCTCTCTCTCATCTCTCCTGCCCCCTCTCTCTCTCTCTCTCTCTCTCTCTCTCTCTCTCTCTCTCTCTCTCTCTCTCTCTCTCTCTCTCTCTCTCTCTGTTTCTCTCTTCTTCCTCCCTTCCTCTCTTCCTCTCTCCCCCTCTCTGTCTTATCGCTGCGACGATCAAATCTTCATATCTTTATTAACTCACTATTTGCATCGTTTGTTAGCATTATCAGTGTCATTTTTTGCGTTCATACTTTCTTCGTAAAACACTGCAGATATTTTTATGAACTTGCTGAACTTGAGCGAAAAAGCTTGTTCTTATTTGTATGTCATTCATGTCATTCTTCCGGTGTGGCTTGTTTGATTTTTTTTAGATTTTTTTTTTTCGTTCCAAATTACGGTAAGAACTTGTTTGTACTTTTTCAGTTTTTTTTTTCTCCTTCGCTTATTTTGCTTCCTCGTCCTCTCTTTTCTCTTGAATTCTTGCACTCGCCCCTTCCCCTCCTTCCCTTCCCTTCCCTTCCCTTCCCTTCCCTTCCCTTCCCTCCCCTCCCCTCCCCTCCGATTTAAGTCCGCCAAGTCGAAGAAACCTTACGTCTGAAAAGATTTGTTAATTTCGAGAGAAGCTGCTGAATGCTGGGAAACAACACCTCGTTATCAGAGCCTCCTTCCTCCATCTCTCTCTCTCTCTCTCTCTCTCTCTCTCTCTCTCTCTCTCTCTCTCTCTCTCTCTCTCTCTCTCTCTCTCTCTCTCTCTCTCTCTCTCTCTCGCCTTCTCTTTCTCTTTCACTTTCTCTTTCACTTTCTCTTTCTCTTTCACTATCTCTTTCTCTTTCACTTTCCATCTCTCTCTCTCACGTCCCCCCCTCTCTCTTCCGCATTCTCTTTCACGGTGCTCTTTCTCTTTCTCTTTCTCTTTCACTATCTCTTTCTCTTTCACTTTCCATCTCTCTCTCTCACGTCCCCCCCTCTCTCTTCCGCCACCCCTCTCTCTCTCTCTCTCTCCTCCGCTTCGCACTCTCTCATCTCTCTCGCTCCACAGGTCCTCTCTCGCGCGCTCTTCCTCCTCAATTCTCTCTCTCTCTCTCTCTCTCTCTCTCTCTCTCTCTCTCTCTCTCTCTCTCTCTCTCTCATGCAGGAAAAGATCAATAAAGTATGACAAAGTATAAACAGCAGACGAAATTAAGCGAATAGGAAGTGCAGAGAGACGAATGGTAGATCCAGGGAAGGAAATGTTAAGGAATGAGAGAAAAAAATACAAATAAGAAGATGCAAATGAGCATGAAAGAGAAATGAGAGATAGACGGAGAGGGGACGAGGAGTTGGAGAGGAGATGAGGAAGAAGGAAAGGAAAGAGAGGGGAAACGAGAGAAACGATAGAAAAATGCAGAAATAGATAAGGAGAAATGTGTTGCACAGGAGACGAACGGAAGACGAGTCGGCGGAGCAAGCGAGGATGCCAAGGATGGAATCCTTCAAGGGGCCGGTGGGAGGGGGGGGTAAAGGGGAGAGGGGGTTGAGTGCCAGCAGGTAAAGAAGAGTTTAAGGGTCGCGCGAGAGAGGGGGAAGGACGGGGTTAGAGGGGGAGGGGAACAATGGAGGTCCGTGTCTCCTGCTCCTCTCATTTTTCTTCTGCTCCTCCTTCCTCCTTCTTCCTCCTCCTCCTCCCTCCTCCCTCCTCCTTCCTCCTCACTCCTCCCTCCTCCCTCCTCCCTCCTCCCTCCTTCCTCATTTCTTTTCCCTCTTCCCTCTTCCTCCGTCCCTCCCCCTACCTCCTTCCCATACCCGTTGACCTTCTGGCCGACTTCAACCCTCGCATTTGTCTGCAATTCACAGGTGCTGCTTCCACCTGTCTGCGCCTTTTATTTTTGTCAGTGTTAGTCCCTTTAGTATTCTTTTAGTCCTATCCTCTCTCCTCTCTCTCTCCTCTCGCTCCTCGCGCTCGCTTCACCCTCTCTCTCTCTCTCTCTCCATCTCGTCTCTGCTCGGCTCTCTGCAGCTCTCTCTCTCTCTCTCTCTCTCCCTCTCCCTCTCCCTCTCCCTCTCCCTCTCCCTCTCCCTCTCCCTCTCCCTCTCCCTCTCCCTCTCCCTTTCCCTTTCCCTCTCCCTCTCCCTCTCCCTTTCTCTCCCTACCTACATGCATACATACAAACATACATTACTACATACTTTCATAACATTCATACATCATTCTTAAATGCATACATACATGCTACCATTACAAACCTCCTCCATACAAACATACATTACCCAAAAAATTTAAAAAACCCAAGATAAAACATTGCAAACATCCATCCTCCGTCATACATACCCTCCTACCTCATGCATTTCCTAACCCCTGCTTCTTTTCCCTCCTCCTACTCCTCTCTCCTCCTCCTACTCTTTCCCTCCTTCTTTCCCTCCTCCTCCTCCTCCTCCTCCTCCGTACCTACTCCCTCCTCCTTTCTCCTCCTCCTCCTTCCTCCTCCTTCCTCATTCCCTCCTCCTCCTCCTCCCTCCCACTCTCCCTCCTCCTCCTCCTTCTCCTCCTCCTCTCTTCCCTCCCCCTCCCCCCCCGCTCCTCCTCCTCCCGCCTCCTCCTCCCCCTCCTCCTCCGTCTGTGTCTCGTCCTCCCCTCCGCCTCTCCTTCCTCCGCCGCCGCCTCCTTCCTGTTTTCGCTACCTCCTCCTACCTCCTCCGCCGCCTCCCTCCGTCCCTCCTCCTCCTCCTCTTCCCGTCTCCTCCTCCTCCTCCTCCCTCCTCCTTCTGGTTTTTCTCCTCCTCCCCCCCCCCCTTCCCTCCTCCTCCTTCCTCCTTCCTGTTTTCCTACTCCTCTCCCTCCTTCCCCCTCCTCCTCCTCCCTCCTCCTCCTCCTCCTCCTCCTCCTCCACCGCCTCCTCCTTCTCCTCACCGCCTCCTCCTTCTCCTCCTCCTCCTCGTCACCTCCTCCTCCTCCTCCGCCGGCCCTCCTCCTTCGCTCGACATCCTCCTCCTCTCCCCCTCTCCTCCTCCTCCTCCTCCCCTCCCCCCCCCCCTCCTCCCCCTCTCCTCCTCCTCCTCCTCCTCCTCCTCCTCCTCCTCCTCCTCCTTCCTGTTTCTCTTCCTCCTCCTCCGGCCTCTCCTTCCCTCCTCCTCCTCCTCCTTCCTGTTTCTCTACCTCCTCCTCCTCCTCCTCCTCCTCCTCCTTCCCTCCTCCTCCTTCTCCTCCTCCACCTCCTTCCCTCCTCCTCCTCCTCCTCCTTCCCTCCTCCTTCTCTCGTCCTCCTCCTCCTCCCCCTCTCCTCCTCCTCCTCCTCCCCCTCTCCTCCTCCCCCTCCTCCCCCTCTCCCCCTCCTCCTCCTCCTCCTCCTCCTCCTCCTCCTCCTCCTTCCTGTTTCTCTACCTCCTCCTCCGGCCTCTCCTTCCATCCTTCCTCCTCCTCCTCCTCCTCCTCCTCCTCCTCCTCCTCCGGCATCTCCTTCCCTCCCTCCTTCCTTCCTGCTCGACTGTTGATTCGACTTTTATGATGAGTCTGAAAGTCTGCCGTGAAGTGGTCGTAAGTGCAGCGGAGCCATCCTGCGGCTCGCGTGGACCTTGGCTCCACCGCGCGGCCTCGTCTCCGCCTCGTCTGCATGCTTGTCGGCATCTTCGCCATCATTTGTATGCGCACGATCGATGCCATCATCTCAGCTTTAACATCCTTAGCAGCATCAATCTTTTTCTCAGCGTAGCATCATCCTTGAGCGTCATCATCTGTATCATGCTCTTTACCAGCTCCTTATCCCATCACGTGACATCATCTTTATCATCATCTTTATCATCATCTTTATCATCATCTTTATCATCATCATTATCATCATCTTTATCATCATCTTTATCATCATCATTATCATCATCTTTATCATCATCTTTATCATCATCATTATCATCATCATCATCATCTTTATCATCCTTATCATCACCATCACCATCATCATCATCATCATCAACCCACAACACAGTACAACATGCCATGCAGCACGTGCAGAGGCTTGTGAGCCGCGACCCCCCTCCCCCTCCCACCGCCCCCCCTCCTGCGCAGAAGGGTTTGGCTGCAGTTGTAGGGAGTCTTGACACTTTGGAAGGGAGGCTGGCGCTCGCACGTCGTTAAGGTGTTCGAAATGACACTTTTTTTTTAAGCATTTTACTACTTCGAGTGTGTAGTTGTGTGCTGCATTCGTGTGTCCGCATTTTTGGTGTTGTTTTCCCCCACCCGTAAAACTGCGCTTTTTATTGCTGTTGTTGTTTTTTTTTTCTGACGTAGCATGACGGTATA
>NW_028234414.1:3885141-3887641 GCF_977035675.1 Penaeus japonicus | reverse complement strand
AGAGAAGAATGAGAAAAGACGGGGAAAGCGTTGAAGAGAAAGGAAGAGAGAGGCATCGCAGATAGAGGTGAACCTGAGAAGGAGGAGGAGGAGGCGGAGGCGGAGGAGCAGGAGCAGGAAGGTAGGGATCGAGGAGGAAGGAGGAGGCAGCGCTTCTCTCGCGGCGGCTTCCCTTTCGACCCCGTGCCTTGTCCCTCTGCTGCTTAAGCCTATGAAGATAAAAGCGCAGTGTCACGGGGCTCGCTGCGTGACGGGCAGCGGGGGGGGGGGGGGTGATGGGTATGGAGGTAGTGGCAGGTAGGGGTAGATGTAGAATAGAGGGGAGGGGGCTGGGAATGGGTGTGATGATGGGTGTGGAGGTAGTGGCAGGTAGGGATAGATGTAGAATAGAGGGGAGGGGGCTGGAACGGAGTGGGTGGCATCTGGGTGGAATGGGCGTCGGGATGAACTGAAGAGCTTGAATGTGTCCCGTTATTGGCATTGTGTGCAGGCTCGCTTGGGAAGGTCGAGTTCATATGGTAGTTTTTTCTACTGCGCGTAAAACTAGATTACTCACATTGTTTTTTTTTTTTCTCTCTTTCTCCCCCCCCCCCCGCCATATTTGGGGGGAAATATCAGTTTCTTATCATCATTTCAGGGTTGTCGAACTGCGTCCCGGTGCGGCCTTGGTCAACCGGGAATATCTCTCCGAAGGCAGATTGCGTTTCGCTCGGTGGCCTTTGGAACCGCTTTCGGACGGCGCGGAGGCGGCCTCGCCTTCTGTTCCACGAGGAGCAGCACATATTACAGTCTCTTAGGGAGCGGACAAAGGACTTTTCTTCCTCCGTCATTATTGTGCCCGCGGCCAGGCAGCCAATGGGGCGCGGTCCTTTTCACGCCAGCCTATGGGAGGCGTTCTTTCTCGGCGTCGAGGATTACGGACGTCCAGCCAGCCAATGGGAAGGGGGCTTGCAACGGCTCTCGGCCGACCTGTGGCAAGGGGGCTTACGGCATAGGAGCCAGAACGAAAAGGAAAACAGGAGAGCAGCGGCGAGCACGACTTGCAAATTCAGTTACATCACGGTCAGAAACCGCAGCACGATTGCACCGTTATGTGCATTTCGATTTATGTGCGGGGGACGTCAGGATGTGCAGCCAATCGGAGGGAGGGGGGCGTGTGCGGGGGAGTTGGCTGCATAACGGGCCGTCGGTCGAAAAAAAAAACGCAATTTGCATTTTTGTTTTACTATTGGTTTAATATTCATTGGGTTTCTGAAAATGCAAATACTGGTTGATTGCCTCACTACGTAATGGTTGGTCCTATAAAGGCTGGACAAGAGTTGGGTATACACGAAGAACATTTAACGACCCGGGAGCGCTGTTGTCTGTAGCACGTCAATGGCAGCGCACGTGAGAGAATGTTCTAGCGCGTTTATTCATCTCGCCCCAAGCCTGTTATGTGTACTTGACGTGGGAAGAGAGGAGGCTTGTTGACACACTTTGCGGCCGAGTGCTCATTGCCACCTTCACATTGACACTGCCGCTGCGTCGCCTTCGGGGGCGACTTTGTGCAGGGGAAGACGCGGGTCCTCGGACGGTTAGGTAATTCTCCTCCCTTCAGTTCTTCTGAGGGCTTCTCTCTCTCGCTCACGCTTGAGGAATGGCTTGAATCGGCTTTATTCATTCACTCTCGGCTGAGGAGGGATTCGTCCACAGACCTCGTCAAGGGATCGTCATTCAGAACGGCGGAATTCCTTTCGTGGGATCGAGGTCCCGATTCCTTCGCACACGCGGAAAAGATGAATCTTCTTCCTATGCCTGAGGGCAAGGCGCCTGTGCCGTCTCCCTCTAATGCTCTCGAGGATTAATGCCTTGAAATGCGAAGGGCATTTCCTTCACCCAAGCTTAAAACATAGTCATCCACTTTTGAGAGGGATCCTGCATTAAATGAAGGTTTGCCAGCATCTTCCTCCAGGCCCATTACCGCCACCCTTCCTGCTCTTATAAGGGGAAAAGTGGGCGAGAGGCGGCGTAGCATGCCACCCCCTCCCCTTCCCTCCCCTTCTCTCCCCCCTCTTTATCACCTAAAGGCTTCCACCGCCTTTTAGCATCCCGGGCTTGTACTCTGGCACTCCGGTGAGGCGAGGCGAGACGAGGCACTGTATTAATCACGAGCGTCGCCTGTGGGCACCCGAGCAGCAGGCGGAGGCGGAGACGCAATAGAGGCGGAGGCGCAGGCGGAGGCGGGTAGAAGGACAAGAGGAGGAGGAGGAAGAAGAGGAGACGAGTAGAAAGACAGGGAAAGGAGGAGGAAGATGGGTAAGGGGAAGAGAACCAGTTAAGGGCGGATACATCAGCAGAGAAAGAGAAAGAGGAGGAGATGGGAAAGGAGAAGGAAGAGAAGAAAGAGGAGGAAGTCCATTAGGACGACTCGTTTCTCTGAGTTCCGGAGGCTGGGCGAAGAGGGGGGGAGGGAGGAAGAGAGAGTTGGCACCCCTGTCGGTGGCTGGGCAGGGGCAGT
>NW_028234414.1:3880141-3882641 GCF_977035675.1 Penaeus japonicus | reverse complement strand
TGTTACCTCGTCCTTTTGAGATGCACATAACAACTTGTCTCAATAAACTTGTCAAAGTCTCACTCTCTTGTTCTCTCTCTTTTCTTAAATCTCCCTTCATCCCTGCTCTCCTCCATTTTTTTTTTTTTATCTCTCTCTCGTTCTTTGGTATTGTCTCTTGTCATTTTCTTTTTCTCCGGGCGGGTCGGGTCGGCTTTGCAGACGTGACCTAGCCTGACACCGGCATCTTTGCTCCGGCACCCACTTGACCTAGTTTATATTTGTGACGTGAAGCGCATTGGAAAGAGGTGGAGCACTTGACCTTGCTCGACCTCTGGCGAGGGTGAGGGTATGGTTCCTCTGCACCCCCCCCTCTCTTTCTCTCTCTCTCTCTCTCTCTCTCTCTCTCTCTCTCTCTCTCTCTCTCTCTCTCTCTCTCTCTCTCTCTCTCTCTCTCTCTCTCTCTCTCTCTCTCTCTCTCTCTCCCCCTCTCTCCTCTGCCTCTCTCCCTCTCTGGAGGTGATGGTGATGATAATGATGATGATGATGATGATGATGATGATGATGATGATGATGATGATGATGATGATGATGATGATGATGATGATGATGATGATGATGATGGAGGTGATGATGATGATAGAGGTGAGGAGGGTGAGGATGAGGAGGATCGCCATCATTTCCCTTGATGCTTGCCCCTTGTTCATGGACATCTCCTTCTCCCTGGCTTCACCTGCATCCTCCCCCGCACCCCCCTTCCCCTCCCCCCTTGGTACCGAGAGAGCAAGGCTGTTTGAATATCATTTCCCACCTGGGCGGCCATATAGACTCAGCGCCGTTCCCTGTTGACACATGCGTTGCCTTGAAAGCCCTTCCCCTCGGCTTTCCCCTCGGCTTTCCCCTCTCCCTCGCTCGTGTCTTTTCGGCCCTCATCCCCTCCCCCCTCCCCCACCCGCTTTAGTGTCTACCCCTCTTTCGTTCTTCTTTCTTCTCTTTCTCTGTGTCCTTGTTCTGCTCCCCCCCTCATCCCTCCCCTTCCTTCTCCCTTTTGCTCTCCCTCTCCCACTCTCACTCTCCCTCTCCCACTCTCACTCTCACTCTCACTCTCACTCTCACTCTCACTTTCTCTCCCATTCCCATTCTCTCTCCCATTCTTCTTCCACTCCCTCTCCCACTCCCACTCTTACTCCCACTCTCACTCTCATTCTCACTCTCACTCTCACTCTCACTTTCTCTCCCATTCCCATTCTCTCTCCCATTCTTCTTCCACTCCCTCTCCCACTCCCACCCCAATTCTTATTCCCATTTCTCTCCTACTTCTTCCTCTCCCACTCCTTCCCCTCTCCCTTTCCTCTCCCTTTCCTCTCCCTTTCCTCTCCCTTTCCTCTCCCTCCCTCCCGCTCTCCCTCTCCCTCCGATGGATCATATCAATGAGAAGAATGGCCATTAGCAGGAGATAAAGTAGTCGATGTTTGAAGAATTGATTCAGTGTTTTGGTTCCCCGAATGCGACGGGACGGATGGCGTGTTTATGGTGTGTTTGTTTGTTTCTTTGTTGCCCTTTATTGTTTAGTGCCTTCGCTGCCGGGTCAGACCCCCCCCCCATCTCTTTCTTTTCTTTCTCACTCTCACTCACTCTCTCTTGTCCTCTCTCTCTCTCTCTCTCTCTATCTCTATCTCTATCTCTCTCTCTCTCTCTCTCTCTCTCTCTCTCTCTCTCTCTCTCGCTCTCGCTCTTCCGCTCTCTCTCTCCCCTCTCTCTCTCCCTCTCCCCCTCTCCCCCCTCCCAACCTTCCTCCCTCCCTCCCCTCTCTCTCCCCCCTCTCCCCTGTAGTTCTCCGCTAACTTCCCCTTCCTTCTTTCTCTATCTATCTCTTTCTCTTTCTCTTTCTCTTTCTCTTTGAGTGCCTTCGTCCCTTTCGTCTCTTCCTCGGCCCTCGCGCTTGGCTGACTCGACTCCTAATCACTCACTGATTGCGTCAGTTCGACGTCGGGCGACATAATTAGCAGCGGTTTCATCCCGGTTCCTTTGTTGCATCGTCACAGCTGCTGCAGTCTGCTTTGGTACAGGCGAACGCTGTAGGATGTTGCAGGATGCTCAGATTTATCCGTGAAATGCGACGGCCGCCATCTTTGTGTGTAACTAAATGAAGGCGGATTATGATCGGACATGATTCCTTTTTTACAAGGAGGTCCGATTCTTGCGGATTTTTTTTTTTTTTTTTCGCCATCACTTTGGTCTCAAGGAGTCGGTGTCGCTTTCGAAGCCCGTTCCGTCTTGGGAGACGAGGGTGCTAGTGGCATCGAGGGCCGCCGAGTCGTGACCCCAGGCTTGTTTAGTGCCTCGTCCGTGGGACTGGTGCCAGGCCGAGGCTACGGATTGGGCTTAGGTTAGGACTAGGGCCAGGACTAGGGCTGGATTCAAGACTTGCGGTAGGGTTAGGGCTAAAGGCCGGGCCTACAGGGAGAAGGAAGGCTCGATAGTATGTTGAGCCACTTTGGCTGCCGGCCCGCGGGATCGA
>NW_028234414.1:3865141-3867641 GCF_977035675.1 Penaeus japonicus | reverse complement strand
AGAAGGGAATTGGTATGCGCACAGGTTATGAAGAGGAGGAAAAGGAGAAGAATAAAGGGAGAACGACAAAGACAAAGAAATTAGGAATACAATAATTAAAAGAAGGAAGCGTTAGGAGTAGTTTAGGCACAGGAACAGAAAGGTAATCCAAAGGAGAAGACAGCGGAAGGTGCTTCGTGGCGGTGCGCAACGACACAGTAACCCGTGCGTAGGATTTACCTGTGCATTGTGTGTACGAGTGCGTGGCATTCCCCTCCTCCGTGTCCTCTCGTCACGGACTCTGCCCTTCCAAGTTCATTACCACTGCACGCCCCCCCCCCCTCCTCTCTCTCCCTGCCTCCTCCTCCTCCTCTCCCCCTCACTCTCACCCCCCCCCCTCCTCTCTCTCCCTGCCTCCTCCTCCTCCTCTCCCCCTCCTCCTCTCACCCTCACCCTCACCCTCCCCCTCTCCCTGCCTCCTCCTCTCCCCCTCCCCCTCTCCCCCTCCCCCTCTCCCTACCTCCTCCTCTCCCCCTCTCCCTGCCTCCTCCTCTCCCCCTCTCCCTCCCCCTCTCCCCGCCTCCTCCCTCCCCCGCTACAGTACCCACAGGAGGCGAAGGCGACTGCGACGGTGACGTGGGACCGTTACGGAGCGAGGTGGTCGGGGAACGGCAGGGGTGGTGAGGAGGGAGAGGGACGGGGGGGAGGTAGATGGATATGAGTGTAGAGGAGGCGGGGAGGGATGGGCGATAGGCATAGGGGGAGGGGAGGGGAGGGGATGGCGGGATGGATTAGAATAGGAAGTTGTGGAGGTGGGGAGAGGGTACCCACCCGGGCGGCGAGGGGTAGATCGTGGTAGGAAGGGTAGGAGGAGGAGGGTGTGAGCGGCAGGGAGGCGCAGGTGCCGCCGCTGGGCATGAACCTGAAAAGGCGCAGTCATGGAAAAGAGGGATCGTGATGGTTGGGTTCTTATGTCGTCGTTGTGATCATCACCGCTTCCCCTTTTTATTTGTTTTGGTGTTTTAGTTCCAGCCAAGGGTGTCCTCTCATTACCAGTGCCCTCTGTCAATCACCTGGATCCGCCCTGTGTACCCAGGGAGCGGACGCCGCTGCCGTTCCCAAGGGAGCACTGGTTTTCCCCAAACCTTTTCTTTTTGCTCTCCTTTACTCTCCTCTCTCCAGGTCTCTTCCTCATCTTGTCTCTCCTCCGTTGCCTCTTCTACGCTCTCTCTCTCTCTCTCTCTCTCTCTCTCTCTCTCTCTCTCTCTCTCTCTCTCTCTCTCTCTCTCTCTCTCTCTCTCTCTCTCTCTCTCTCTCTCTCTCTCTCTCTCTCTCTCTGCACTCCCTCTCGACCCCTGCTCCTTCCTCCCGTTTCTTCCCCTTTCCTGTCTCCCTAACCCCCTCCCCCCTATCTGCCCCCTTCTCCATCATCCCCAGTACCTCCCTTCCGCTTTTCACGGTGTTACCTGCAAGGAAGGGGGGAGAGGGGGCGTAAGTGACCTCTGCCAGAGATTGACCTCTCCCACGCCAGTGTCTGCAAATCCATCATGACCTCATTTTCCTCACGTCACCTTATTCCTCAGTTCTGTGTCAGCATTTTCTAGTATTCTCTCTTGAGGTTCTTCTGTTGGGTTAGATCCCTTGTTAGTTTTTTTTTTCTCTCTCTCTTCTCGGTTACTTCAGGCTTTCCTATTTATACCTATTTGATTCCCCTCCCGTAGCCTTTCCTCAACTCTGTACCCCATTCCCCCCATCCCCTTCCCTCCCCTGCCCCATTTCCTCGCGGCTACAGGAAACGAATAATTAAATTGTAATTACATTTAAATTTTCACCTACGGACTCGTTTACACATGTAGGCTCCGTCGCGGATGGTCGCGGATGGTCGCTCATGGTAGGCCGTGAGAGTAGGCCTACAACTTCGACCTTTCCTCCAGCATTAATGAAGAGCGGCGGCCGTGAGCTCTCCTTCCGCCGCGAGCTGCTTCTATGATTCGCTCAGAAGCGTGAACTTGTATAGATTTATAAGATGTTTGTTTATTAACTCTTGTTTTGCCACTGTCAAGGTCCGCGAGTGCTCACAATTACCGCCCTTGGACACGCTTTTTATGGCGCTGCGCTCGGAGGATTTTGACGGATCGTTTTTCTCCGATATCTTTGAGTCAGTTATTGTGGATTCTACTGTTGTCTTTTTGTGTTTTTATGAATAGACCGGCACCAGTTAACAAAGTCACTTGTTTACGGGGAAAATAGTCATTTGTATAATTACTGTATCCTTTGCATACTTCATGGAATATAATTTCTGACTCATTCTTATACAAGGTAAATGTAATCAACACACTCCAGCATAAATTGCTTCGAATATGACATTTTTTTCGCTTCTCGTACTCTGCCTGATAACGAAGCATAAAATCGTGCACGCACGCACGGGCGCACTTCCACGCAATTAATTTTCGTGTAAATGTGAGCTTTGCTTTGGATCGCAATGACACAGTGACGGCGCCGCGCCGGTAGGAAGCGCGAG
>NW_028234414.1:3857641-3862641 GCF_977035675.1 Penaeus japonicus | reverse complement strand
CACACACACACACACACACACACACACACACACACACACACACTTTCTCTCACTCGTAATCTTCGCGTGTTGTTGCAAGCAATTGTTTGCCTGCGTTCGCAAGCACGTATGCGGAGCCACGGACAGCCATTCCTCTTCCGCGCTCGCTTGCCTAGTGCCACGGTAGAGGGGGGGGGGTAGGGGCGCTTTGATTGCCGGTACATGACACTCCCGTGGATGTGCATGCCGGCGCTGGGCTCTCTGGCGCGCGCGCGACGTGGCCGTAAACTAAAGAAAATCACCCGAGAGAGGGATGGGGTCGGGGCAGAGAGGTGGGGGGGGGGGGCGTAAGAAAGGGTTGTGGGTGAGGACAGAGCGCCAAGTCGGGGCAGGGAGCAGGGGCCCGGGTGTGAGACGCGTGTTTTGAAGTCTGTTTTGAAGTGGCCCTGTTATCGGTGCTCTTTGAGGAAGCGACGCCAAGCGAAGCCGAAGGCGAGGGGGGGGGGAGATGTGATGTGGAGCGCAGAAGTGACGGCGGCGGTGGCGCGGAACGCCAGGCTGGAGATCAAGCCGTTCGATGGATGGCGACGCGCTTGTTTGGCCGGCCGCTGTTCTCTGGGGGAAGGGGGATCGGGGTGTCGGGGGAGAGAGGATGGAGAGAGGCACGGGAAGGGCCAGGGCCAGGGCCAGGGCCAGGGCCAGGGCCAGGGGCAGGGGCAGGATAACGGGTGAAGGGGAAGGTGTGAAGCCCGCGGTATGTGGCTCGCGCGTTCCCGGCGTAATGTATTTCGTGCGTTCGCCGTGCTTGTATTATTCATTCCTTTGTCCGCGCGCTCCCGCCTGCCTTCCGGCGGCGCGGGCGACGAAGGGAGGCGGCGAGGGCGACGAAGGGAGGCGGCGAGGGCGACGAAGGGAGGCGGCGAGGGCGACGAAGGAGGGGCGGGGGGCTGCGGACAGCACGGCGCTGGTTTGGCCGCTCGGGGAGGGGGAGGGGGAGGAGGAGGGGGAGGGAAAGAATAAAAAAAACTATAAAGAAAACCTAAATTGGTTCTTGTCCGACCGGGACGGAAAAGACAGATGACACAGTCTTCATATTGCCCCCTCGCCCCCCCCCATCCTCTCGCCCCCCTTCATCCCCTTTTCCCTCCCTCCTCCTTTGCCCTTTCCCTCTTTTCCTCCTCCTTCTCTGTATCCTTCTTTTTTTTCTCCTCCTCCTCCTCTTCCTCCTGCATCTTCCTGCTCTTCCTTCTCCTGCTCCTCCTCTTCAACTTCCTCCCCCCTCCCCCTCTTTTCCTCCTCTTCCTTTCTCCTGCTCCTCCTCTTCATCTTCCACCCCCCTTCCCCCTCCCCCTTCTTTCTTTCCTCCTCTTCCTTTCTTTCTTCCCCTCTTTTCACTGCCCCTCCTCTATCCTTGATTCCTCCGTCCTTTCCCTTCTTCCTCCTTCCCCACAATGCAAGAGGGTCCTTTCTGAAAAGCGATCCTTGGGGGAAGAAAAGAGGCTGGCGGAGTCGCGCTGCCAGGAATCCTCGTGTCCGATTCGATCGATATGCCTAAGGGCTAGAGAAAAGGGAAAAAAAGGCGTAGAAATGGAGATTTGAAAGACTCGGCAGCGGCGGCGGCAAGGAAAACCGAAACGCAATTAGTGTGATTCCGCCCCTGTAAAGATGCCGCTTTCTGGAAATTCGTCGCTTTGGATAAATCGAATCTGGAACCCGGCGGGGACGACGCCGCTTAGGCCTACAGCGGTTCGAGCGAAGGGAAGGAAGCTCTTCTGCTCTCTCTCTTGTTCTGACGAAGAGGAAGTACGGGCGAAGGTGTTAAAGAGGAGAAGAGGAGGACGGTTGAAGGAGGGAGGGGGAGGGGGCGGGGAAGATATTGAGCGGAAATATATATGTAGTATTTCTTTTATCGAGTCGCACCATTGGGGCATCTAGGTCAATGCCAGTGCCTGTAGCTCAAGGTCACTGCTGCTGCTAATGGGACGAGGTCAAGGTCAAGCTGAAGAGTAGTCGGAGGACGTCGGGGACTTCATGCCATTTAGGGTCAAGTGTGGTGGATGCATTTGAGGATAGTGGGGCGTGGGGGCGAGGGATGTTGGGCAGTGTGAAGGGACTCCGGCCGTCACAGTTTGGGTCAGCGTGTCAGGCAAGGTCAGCGAAACGGGACGGAGGCTGTAGCGTTTTTAGGAGAGCTGGCTTGTGTATCGTTCTTGGTACTCGGGGGAGACTCTTGGTCGCATGCCAGGGCTTGGTGGATGGGAGAGAGGGAGGAGGGGGGATCAGAAAGAAAGTAAGGAAGGAAGAGAAGGAGGGAGTGGGGGAAGGGGAAAGAGAGAGAAAGGGAGAGGGAGAAAGAGAATGAATATGAATAGCCTGATTAGCATACAGA
The DNA here is from genome assembly GCF_977035675.1 of Penaeus japonicus. Classification (NCBI taxonomy): domain Eukaryota; kingdom Metazoa; phylum Arthropoda; class Malacostraca; order Decapoda; family Penaeidae; genus Penaeus; species Penaeus japonicus. The sequence goes on along the minus strand of NW_028234414.1, from coordinate 3,860,273 downwards.
AGAACTGCGCTCATTGATCATGCGCTGGAGAGCTATGGGTCGTATCGGGAAGGAACCATTTAGCGCTTGGCCGCCGCGGGGACGCTCTTGCTGGAGCACCCACTGGCTAAGCACCTGGCGAAGGACCAGCGGATGGGGCGTCGGGGAGAACAGGCGAGGTCAGCATGAACGCATTCCCGCGAGGGAGGCCACGACCGCGGCGAGCTGCTGGAAATGGCCACTTGGGTCAGCAGCTGGAAGCGCGCTCCGCCCGCCCGATGCGAAGAGCCATAACCGATGACGAGCTTGGCCTGGAAGCGGCTGGCCTGGAATGAGGTTACCTCATAATTTTTTAACGCCTGGAAGCTCGCCAAAACCCCGAGCTCCCTCTCGGCCGCAGTCCCGGGAACGTGAAACGGAGCGGCCCCCCGCGCTTGCCACACACCGCCACCGGGAGGCCTCCTGAAGGGCCGGCGAAGGAAGCCTTCCTTGAGGATCCACGGGAAAGGCAAGAGCTGTAGGGGCAGAGGCGCTCCGGCCGCAGCGAGAGCGTCTTCGGCCGGGGAAAGGATTTCTGGAACATTAGGAACGGAGCGCCCAGCCAAGAGGGGCGGACGGGATGGGGGAGAGGGGACAGGAACAATGGGACACTGGCAGCCGCTGGAACTCGGTACAGCGGATCCCAGCAGTCTGGAGCGCGGCCAACAAAGACACAGATATCTGGAACGTAAAAAGGAACTGTGTATGGAAGTCGGGGAGGAAGAAGATACGGCAGAGGAGCTTTGACACCGAGGCCTTTGAAGGGTTTTCGAGAAAAACAAATGACGATCGAATTCCGTAGCCAATCGCGGTCGAGTTCGCGTTGCTGGATGAACTGCCGAAGAAGCCTTCGGGAGAAACCCTTTTATTTAGAGAGGAAAGAAAGCCCGGATATTAAAGAGGACCTTCCGGGTCGGCGAAAGGGTTATCTCGCGGGAAGAGTTTACTGCTGGCAACATGAATCAGGAAGAGCGAGTAAGGGAGACGGAGGGAAAGGGCGTGAGATTTATTGAGTCTCGGAACGAAGAACGCCAAGTTCCAGTCGACATTTAATTATTTCATGTTATTATTCTGCGAGTGTTGCCAGGCAGCATGAGACGTTGTATCCGTGGTGTCCTGGGCAGACCATTTTGAGGTTTATGGATCTCGAGAGGGTGGTAATAGATTCTGATGATAATATAGATGGTAAGCATTAAGTTAATATAGCAACGATGGTAGCTACCATTGTATTATTATTATTATTATCATTATTTACATTTATTTATTTTACAATCCTCATCATTGATTCATCATTATATACGAATCATTATGCACATGCCAGCGACACCAATCTTGAATCCGGATGCGAGTTTAAAAGGGAGGCGGTGACCGCGGGATGGGAGACTTTTGTAAACAATGACACTAAATCAAATATTGATCTCGTGTCGGAATCTTGGAGGATGAGGACCTCGAGACGGAGGAGAGGTTGGGAAGGAAGCGATATTGCCGCTCTCTCTCTCTCTCTCTCTCTCACGTCACTCTCATCCGTCTCTCTTCTCTCTTCTCCCTTCTCTCTCGGTCGGCCTCGGCCATATCGCCCTCATTCTCACTCCACTCCTCTGTCCCTCTCTCACTCACTCTCCTCTCTCACTCTCTCTCCTCTCTCTCCTCTCTCTCCTCTCTCTCTCATTCTCTCTCCTCTCTCTCTCTCTCTCTCTCCTCTCTCTCCTCTCTCTCCTCTCCCTCTCTCTCTCTCCTCTCTCTCTCTCTCTCTCTCTCTCTCTCTCTCTCTCTCTCTCTCTCTCTCTCTCTCTCTCTCTCTCTCTCTCTCTCTCTCTCTCTCTCTCTCTCTCTCTCTCTCTCTCTCTCTCTCTCTCTCTCTCTCTCTCTCTCTCTCTCTCCCCCTCCCCGCCAAAATGAGTTAATGAATTCATAAATTAATAAATGAATGAATGAGAAATTGTCAAAAGATGGAAGTTGAAGCAATAGAGACAGGCAACCACAAATGAGTGAATGAATGAATTCATAAATGGATAAATGAATGGATGTCAGAGGAATTATCAAAAGATGAATGCTGAAGCGATAGAGACAGACAGACAGACACCAATGGAGCGGCCGAGCAAGCAGAGGAAATAGGACCGAAAATATTTGCATACGAAAACCCCCAGACGCATAAGCTTCTCGTGGAGGAGGTAGGGGGAGGAGGGGGAGGGAGAGGGGGAAGGGCGCAAAGAGTCTGCGGGGACGTCCCTCTGGCGTTTCTCTCCCTCGGGGAGTGGAGGGGGAGAAGGAGAGTTAGAGTTGGGAGAAGGGGAAAGGGAAAGGGGAGGGAGGGGGAAAAAAGTGGAAGAGGAAAGGGGAGAGGGACACTGGAGTCAGGTCCCGAGGCGCTGACAGGAGCCTTGAGCTCGTGAGGCCTGAAGCAGCAGCAGCAGCAGTTCGCTGTGCCCGGGGATAATGAGAGGCTCGGCCGTGACATGGCAGGTGGAAAATGGAGGCTCAGTCTGGGAGGCGGAGCTGCTGAATTTCAGCTCCCACAGATGGATATGAGAGTGGGAGAAGGAGAGAGAGAGGGGGGGGGATAATGAGAGAGGGAGGGAGATAGATAGAGAGAGGGAAGGGGGGGAGGACGAAG
>NW_028234414.1:3840141-3852641 GCF_977035675.1 Penaeus japonicus | reverse complement strand
ACACACACACACACACACACTGACACACACACACACACACACACACACACACACACACACTGACACACACACACACACACACACACACACACACACACACACACACACACACACACACACACACACACACACACACACTAACACACACACTAACACACACACACACACACACACACACACACACACACACACACACACACACACACACACACACACACACACACACACACCACACACACACCACACACACACACACACACACACACACACACACACACACACACACACACACACACACACACACACACACACACACACACACACACACACACACACACACACACACACACACACACACACACACACACACACACACACACACACACACACACACACACACACACACACACACACACACACACACACACACACACACACACACACACACACACACTGACACACACACACACACACACACACACACACACACACACTGACACACACACACACACACACACACACACATACAGACACACACACACACACACACACATACACACACACACACACACACACACACACACACACACACACTGACACACACACACACACACACACACACACACACACACACACACACACACACACACACACACACACACACACACACACACACACACACACACACACACACACACACACACACACACACACACACACACACACACACACACACACACACACACACACACACACACACACACACTGACACACACTCTCTCTCTCTCTCTCTCTCTCTCTCTCTCTCTCTCTCTCTCTCTCTCTCTCTCTCTCTCCCTCTCTCCCTCTATTTATCTATTTTTTACTTTTGTTGTTCATTAGTTCCTTACAATTTCAGGCAGCGGTGAATTGGTCAAAAGTGAGCTGGCACGGGTGACCAAAGCTGTGGCAATAGACAATCTGACTGCCATCGTGACTAGTTTATCAGCAATCAAGAAAGACCTTTGGACCATCAAAAATACCACACTCCAATTGCAGGACCAAACATCTAATCTACAGAGTGGTTAGTGCTTAATTGATAGTCTCTATGGTCTATGGATATATTTTTAGTGGTATGAATGAGAGAAGAGTTTGGTCAGCATAAAAGCTACTTGGTATTATGATTTGTTTGAATCTTAAGCCAGAATCTGGGGGTACCACTAACACCCCTTCCTTGTTGCAGGACTCGGTGATGTTGCTCGTAGGTTGCGTAAGCTCCAGGAGTCTTGTGAGTCATTGCCAGACTGCCAGGAGCTCATTATGCAATATGCTGATCAGCTCAGAATCAACAATGAATTTGACCAGGTAACGTAGCTCTTTGGTCCAGGCAGGTTCCATCCCAACAGAGTTAAAAGAAAAATGTTTAATCAGTGACATTTAATAGCTAGAGTGTCCTGTAGTGGAGAGCTTGTAAGCTAATGGTTGTCATGATAGTAATATTAATGCATTAAGCATCAAAAGGATTTTAGAGGGTGTAGATTTTAGGGCTATTAAGAACTAAACAAAGAAAACAAGGTTATAGTAAAGGCTTTGCAGCAAGGATAGTTCATGAATGAAAATTGAAGTCTTGGCATGAGCAACACATTTTGTCAACTTTGCAGTTAATGTTGCATCAAAAATTGCATTAGGTGAATGTGGTATTACATGGATGATAATATTTGCTTCAAGTTTTTGAGGAAGCATGTTGTCCAGAGAATAGCAGAGATAGAAATGAGCAATATTCATGATCTTGGGTAAGAATCAATGCCATAATATTAAGGGTGATCTTATCATGTGGGATGTTTCTTGAATTAGAATAAACTTTTCTCTATGGCAAGGTAACTTATCACTCAAGTCTTCTTATTTCTTAGCCATATTAGTGGTGATATCAGGATGTTTTACTCTGAAATTTCTAAAAGTTTGTGGTGTGGTTTGTTGAGTTGACTGGTGCAGGGATGTGTAACCCATGTTTAATACAGAAAAAATAATAGTAATTATATTGATGAAAAGTTTCAAAATGGAAATTAGTATCTTTAGAAGATTGTATTTTCAAAAAAAAAGAGAAAAAGAAAAAAAAATGTAGGAACAGAGATGGTTGCACATTCCTAACCCAGGAACTATGCTACTCACATAACCTTAGCCGATAAGTAATGTATGACCTAAGTGCTTCAAATGATTGTGCCGGCTGAACTTCTATGTTGCATTGATGTTGGTGCTGTAAGAGATTATCTTGATACCAGCAGTGTTTGGACTTGGTACAAGCACTTGTTGTTCTCAGTACATAAGTGATCTGCTTTGTTGTGGTGGAGTCATAAAAGACACACTGAATTATGCTGAAGGTAGAAGTTTGGCTGAGCTGCAAGTTGCGTTGGGCAGTGGCACTAACATGTGTGGTTCCTTCCTCACAGTACCTGGAGACGGATGTTTTGCCTCAGGTAACATGGACAGCATGTATCATAACCCATAGGAATGATTGCTATCATAACGTGAATATTTGCTTCTTAATCTTGGTGGTGACTTATGAACTGCAATTTTTTCATTCATTTATTTCTATTTTTTTTATTTTTTTTTTTTTTTTTTTTTTAAGAATGTAGTGCATGTCAATTTCTTTTTTTTGGAATCTCTCTCTCTCTCTCTCCCTATCTCTCTCTCTCTTCTCTTCTCTTCTCTTCTCTTCTCTTCCCCCCCCCCCCTCTCTCTCTCTCTCTCTCTCTCTCCCCTCCCCCTCTCTCTCTCTCTCCTCTCTCTCCTCTCCCTCTCTTCTCTCTCTCTCTCCTCTCTCTCTCCTCTCTCTCTCCTCTCTCTCCCCTCCTCTCTCCCCTCTCTCTCCCTCTCCCTCTCCCTCTCCCTCTCCCTCTCCCTCTCCCTCTCCCTCTCCCTCTCTCTCTCTCTCTCTCTCTCTTTCTCTTTCATATTTATTCTATCTTTTTGAGAAGATGTGATTTTCAGTTAAATTCATGTAATGCAAGTTTTATTAACTGACCTGCATGGTGATTGCATGGAGCCTTCCAGCAGCAGCATGTGACTGTGTGGACCAGATATTGAGTTGATCCTATTCCTTCTAAATTATTTAGTGTGAGCTCTGCTCCCTTTTCATATGATTTAATGATATTGCATGTCCATTTATTATTCCTCTCTGGCAGAATACTTCAAGAGTGTGAAATGTTGACATTAGATCTTGACCCCTTCCTCCTTCCCCATTTCCCACCCCTTACTTCTCCTTCCCTCTTCTCCCTTACCCATTGCCCTCTTCCTTTGCCCCCCCCCCCCACCTGCCCCCTCTCTCCCTCATCCCTCTCTCTGCATTGTTGTTTCATTCAACCGGAAATTGCTTCAGGATCTGTGTTCAGTTCTGAGTATTACTCAATGCATAAGATTTGCAAAAATAATAGTTACATCATGTAGCAGCTCCTTGTGTAGATATTCTGCCCTTGCATATTTTTTCAGATTATTGATTAATTTTATTATTTATTTGTTCTCTATTTTGGTTTAAAATTTTAGAACCTTTTATTATTATTATTATTTTCTTAATTTTTTTTATTATGCACTGTTTTTTTATATTAATATGTGTTATATTCATCATGTTATATTGTATTTTGATCACATTTTGAAGTTTTTTGTGATAACAGTTTTGAAATATTTTTCCTGTGAATATATTTGTAATATGCATTTGAGAAATATGAGTTTTGGATATTACTAGCTTTGCGTATTAGATGTGTTATTCATTATTATTATTATTATTGTGGTCATTACCGTGATTATTATCTTTATTATCATTATTATTGGCACTGTAACTGTAATCAACATGCAAGCCTTACTCACAAAGGATCTGATTTCCAGCTTCCTAATGTTGAATCAAAGTTGGATGAAGTGAAATCACTCATTGAAAATGACATAGAGATAGCCGTGAAGCGAGGCAAGCGAGCCTTTGACTCCATCGCGACTGAGATACAGAATAAGGTGCAACGTTCCATCCCAGAGATCAAGGCCAAGATCCTTGATGCCGGTAAGACTCAGTGTGTGTGCTGTGTGGGGCCTAGTGTGGTTTTAGGCCCTTTGTTTGGAAATGAAATTTGGTCTGTGTTTCCCTTTTGTCTAGCACTATGTAGTATGTATGTCTTTTTTTTTTTCTTTCTTTCTCTCTTTTTGGTAGTACTGTTTTTATTTAAACATTGATTAAAAGGAGAAGAAATATTTAGTTTTTCATCTCTTAATTAGCTGTGATATGTCTTTAATTTTTTCAATTAACAGAAATGTTCATTAGTTGCTGTTGACCTTTTTTTTTTGATTGTCAGTGCATAAAATACCATGTTGCAAATGAGGTACATAGATTTCATTTATGATTATGTTTCTACCATAATATAACAGGAGGAATTGTCACACTGAATGCCAGATATGATGTTGACTAAAGTCTGGACAATTTCAAGTGCAGGTTTTGTTACTGGCCCATTCAGCATAGTAACATGTAACGTATATTTCATAGGAGGTGAGCTGGAGGACGCAGCAGAGAGCATCCATAGAACGTTACAGCGCGTGGATACAAAGCCCCAAAAAACAGAAAAATATATTAGATTGTTGCAGGATGGAATAAATGAATATGCAATGTATAGGTGGGTATTTCCTTGGTTTGTATGGATCATGTTAAATTACACCGTTATCACAATGTATTCCTGCATGTAAGTCACACTCAATCTGTTTTAAGATGTTTCTCAGAAAAAACCTTGGCAAATAGATTTCTTGAGAGAAAATTTCAGCACTCCTTTATGGAAAAGAAACATTTTGAATAAGGAGATACTAACATGAGCTATAATTTCACAATAGATTTATGGAAGTCAAATCTCAGAAATATTTTTTTAATAACTTTTTACTTAAAAATATTTAGAACAAATTGCAGAAGGTAAACATTTCACTTGTATGAATGGAATGTTTATTAAACAATGATATCATGGAATATAAAGTTAACCCTCCATAATTTCTAGTTTTGCATTTAAATATAATTTCTGAAATTTCATCTCTGGGAATGTGTTTACTCTAGTGTATAAAATGTATTAGATTTAGCCATCAATTTTTAAAAAGAACATGGGGAAATCTGGTAAATAAATTTTCTGTCACATAGTAAAAAATCATTGTAAATATTACCATGTACATTGTTTCAGGTACTGGGGCTTCATGGGGCTCTGTATATTGTTGTTGGTGATCACCCTGTGCTTCACTTTGGGCGTGGTGTTTGGCTGCTGTGGACGGCGACCTGATGAAGCCTCATCCTGCCATAAAGCGACTGGGGCATCATGGCTCATGTGGTGAGTGGCATCAAGTGGAATCCTGCAGACATATGGGTTCTTGTTTCATTTTTACAGTTTCCAATTTTCAAACTTTGAGTATTTTTGTATGGAGAGAAGTACGTCAAATTCTGTAATTAGCATGTGTAATAAGTAATTAATCAGGTATTTTGTTTTCAGTGGTGTTGGTCTGACCTTCTTGTTCTCGGCGCTGATCATGGCAGCAACCACAGCACTTTTTGTACTGGGCAGCATAAGCGAAATCCTTGTATGCGACCCTCTTGGTGACCCCACTCACTCTGAAGTCTTCAATGCTGCTGCAGAATTGTACAACCTGAACAACCATTATCCTCCTGGTCAGGCTCCAAGCATAACCGAGATTATTAGGTATTATATCTATATTAAATCTCTGTTTTTTAGGGTTGGGTGCTTTTAGCAGATATCCATTCTTCTTTGTGTTTGGGTGCATGGACAAGCAAGTTAGTAGTGGGAAATTATTTTTGGTTCTGTGTAAGTTTGATTTCCTAGAACCTGGATCCATTCTATTCATGTTTGTTCTGTAAAAGCAACAGCCACATGGTTACCTGATCCAATCTTCAGCTTATGAGGGTTAAGGTTATTATTGTCATATGAGGTAAATCTTAATTCATTCTGCTGTTTATTGGTTATATACAGCTTATAGTTTCATTGTTGATGTTTCCCCCTAACAGCAAGTGCCACAACAACCAGAGTCTGTATTCTGTCCTGAGTCTGAATCAAGTTGACAGCAATCTCGCCCGACTTCAAGATTACAAGAAGAATTTGAATCTTGATGAAAAGGTATGGCATTCCTTGAAATAATATTCCACTTCATTTTCAGTTCAGTTCATTTTTTGTTTTTTTTTTGTTTGCATGATTTTGTTTATAAAATATGTTGAACAGGTTACAGTATACCAAGAATAATATTTATAAACATGATACCATTTGGTAATCCAAATGGGATTTTCTTAAATCTTTGGTTTTCTCATTTAGTTTCATATAATTTTTTCCAGACCTATGATGTACATTAAATTTTTTTTATTCTACTTTAGCTGATAAGGAAAGAAACATTAGAAAAAGTAAGCTTTTTCACCATTTTGTAAATGCTCAAATGTGAACAACTGTCACATAAAGAGCCATATTGAAAATTAAAAGCCCAATATGTTTTACATATTTTTGTTTATAACTTCCTAAGTTATAATTTTTATTAAATCAATATTTGAAGTGTCTTTCATGTAGGAATGAAAGGATAAGAAGTTTTGTATGAAAAGTAAATGCTTCTTAGGACTTAGCTGAACTGCTCTCAAGAAACTATTCACACCTTGTCTCTTCAGATTGAGCAGTTAATGCTTCAAATCACTGTGGACACTGACGTGGAGATCCTCTCCCGAAATGCCAAGGAACGCCTGTGGGAACTTGCCAACTCCTCTGTTGCTGACAAGGACACCTGGGATTATTACACAGAGATCGTGAGTTCTGGAGTATCAGTTGTTTTAGCTCCATGGTCGAAATGCCAGGATATTTCAAATGCATAAGCCTAAAGCCTTAGGCTATTCACCTGCACTGGCCATGGCCAACCGATACTTTCCCAATCACCTGGCGCACCAGCCAGGAGGATAGCTAATGACAAAATAACTTGTCCCCGGCGGCTGGTCCTGCCACCACTTGACGTAATATCTTGTCAGCCGGCATTAACGGGTTAATAAATATTTGGTCTTCTATTTTTGTATGTAATATATTTATTTTCTTGTTTTATTTTTTACAGCTTGAGAAGAAGGTGTTGAAGATTGACCTGATGGATCTAGCAGCTCTCCTAAACCAAACAGCTGATCAGCTCCCAACTGGCTATGATCAAGTGTCATTCAAACTCAAAAATGATGCTCTTTTCCTTGAGGTAACAGAACTTTTTCCTGGTGTTCATTGTATTTGTAACTTGGTGGATTTCTAGAATCAGGCATCTCGTCATATTCATATTTTGAATTATTTGCTTGGAGTCTGACTTTGAATAGTTATTAATAATTTGCTAATTCTCTTCCAATCATTAAAGGGCCTGCAACGATGGGTATCCTCCATTGGCCACCTTACAAGGAACCTAAACAAGACAACAGCCAGACTCAACGAACACCTGAAGTTCAACAAGACCAGCTTGCGTGAAGCCATTGGTGATCTCATCAGCCAGGCAGAATTTGCTCAGCAGTACCTTCGCATCAATGGATCACGAGAGGTTACCGAGGTTAGCTAAGTGTAGCTCTCTGGTCTTTTGAAATTTGTTTTTCTCTAAGTATTGTATTCCTTTGATCTGTATCCTGATCATGATTTACAGTGATTGTTATGACAAGTGTGAATGAGAATGAAGAATTTCACAAGGCTAAGTGTGTATTTAATGTAATGTTCATCAGAATGACATTATTTATACATGTTGCCAAGTGAAAACATTAATCCATTGTGGACTGGAGGCCAAGCGAGCTATCTGGTAGTCAAGATGTTCTATATCTATATCTGCTGCTGCTGCGGCCATGAGCCAGAAATTGGGTGGATGGGGAAATTGTTTTCTCCATGTTCCCAGCAGCACAGACTTGCCCAACAAGTATTTTCCCTTCACCTACCTGAGTACAGGCCACATATGAAGATGTGCAGCCTGGATGTGGAACCTGATGTTAACCCTCTCTGGATGGGTGGTACACCACGGTACCGCGCATTCAAGGCCCGTTCGCTGGGTGACGTCATACGGCGTCATTTATTTAACTGATTTAGGCCTATGCGTTTGAGAGCCCCGGCATTGTAACATGCAAGGCTGGAATGCCTCAGTCATGAGTGGGTTAACATCATTAATAGAATGAAGGCTCTCTTTTGGGCCTAACTGGGGCTGCCATGTATGTCATGACACCTGTTGGCAATGGGTTAATGCCTCTTCATTTTATTTTCATATAATTATACGATGATGTTTTTAATATTATTTCATTTGGATTGCAGCTTGTTGAACGATTTTCCAAGGACTTCCTTGCTGATGTGGATGAATATGTTCTGCATGTGGAAACAGCAGTTGAATCTGATGTTGGTCGATGTGGCCCTGTCTCCACAGTCTACAATGCTACAACTTCTTCCCTGTGCAAGGATATTATGTATCCCTTTGTAAGGAATAATATTTAAATTATTATTTATTATCCTGATGCTTTCCTTAGGTACTTCAGGGACAGTAATGATAGGCTACAAGTGGTCCCTGAAGGACACTAAATTTAAAGTCTTGAGATAGGACATCTCTGTAGCTTGAATTTTTCTTTTTTGCTTAAAGTCAGATAATCTGCCTGAGTGACAATTTATGACAGTTTAGACTAACATGATGTGATTTCCCACAGAATGGATATTGGGCAAGTGTTGGATGGGTATTCATATTCTTCATCCCGGCAATGATTCTCGCAGTGTATCTGTCATCATTGTACCGCAAGACTGAACCGTATCCCGGACCTCTCAATGAGTCGTAAGTAGCATTTAGACCGTAGTCTGATGTTTTGTGTTAGTATTTGTGGTTTGTTGCTTGAAGAGCATTAAGTTCTTCTATAGCATCCTTGTTGTTGACTGAGAATAATCTAACTCTGGGTTATGATCAAAACTAAGGCGTACTAACATGCAAGGGGAACTGATTGAAGTCCCAAGAATTAGAGTAGAGTAAATGCAACGGAGAGTTTAGAAGGTTACATAGACTTGACACTTTGATGGCAAATGCTATCATATATTTGCTTAAAGGTAAATGAATAAGTAAGTAATGGCTCTTCCAGTCCTTGTAAGAAGATTAAAGCAATTGTAATTTTCTGAATGTGAAATAACTCTTCTATTAAATCTGAAACTGAAACTGAACTGACTTTAAACATTTTGTTATGCAGCAAATTCAGTCATTGGAGCTTGTTTACCAAAGACTAACAGCTTTGATATGTAATAAACTGGAAGTTTAATCTTCTGGACAGAATTACTAACAGTGATAAAAAGTTGATGAAATGTTAAGCCACTTAGAAGTAATTAGTATTGGGGATATTTGAATTTGATAAAGTGTAAAGGAGAATTGTTATCAACACTACAAGTTAACAGTCTACTCTTGTTTAACAATATTATAAATGGCATTTGCTAGATCTGTGGTAGATTACCAGGAGAGAAAGATATGGTAATGAATTATTTTGGTAGTATTAATGGTAGTTTTTTATGTTGTATTATTTCATATGTTTCCCTAGAAGACTTGATTTTGTTCAGCATAGTTATGAAGAAGTGCTTCTGGATTACATAACTTTTTGGGATGGTTCATTATAAAGCCATTTGGTCAATCAATAACAGAGGAGGTGGACAGACAGACTTTGCTGTTCAGAAGAAAGAATATCTCTATTCAAATTTTAGACGAAAAGTAGTAAAAGCAAGGTGTTATGTAGGTGTTAAAAGATGATTTTTGTTTATAGCATATGGGGTTTCTTATATTTCTTTGTTGCACAGGCAGTAATAATATTTCATGAGATAGGTTGCTTTTGAAATGAGGAGTTATGAAAATGCATATATGGAAGAAGAGTTCTTGAATTGTAAAAGTCAGTATATGTTAATCCCTCCCCCTCCCCCCTTCCCATACTATAAAGTATCTATTGGAATTTTTAAGGAATATTTAGATAAACAGCACTGCAAGAGCTTGACTTGAAAAGTTATTTAAATTTTATTTCATCAAATTGTTCTTATTTTCAATAAGGAAAATGGAAAGAAAGGTTTTGATTAATCCATATGATTACATAAAAAGAAAAATCCCAGTGTTTTCAGAATTTGGCTGATACATAGAGACTTACATTCTGTTGCTTTAGAAGTGTGGAGATGTTTAGCAGAACTAACCTGTTTTTTTGCATGTACGCAAGGAAAGTATCAGTAACTGAAGGATTCCCATTTCCGTGAATGTCCATGCTTGTCCAACTCCCTTGAATTACGGGTTCAACTCCCAGCCATCTGTTTGCGCTCCCTGGCAGAGCCAACTCGCTCCTCCTTCAAGGCCAACCTTCCCAGGCGACACGTACTTGTACCCCCTCCCTCCCCCTCCCCCACAACCCCCCTGCCAAGACGGAAGTGTTTCATTTTTGTTACTTTTGTCCCCCCTCCCCTCCCCACCCCTTCCCTCCCCTGCCCCCCTCCTTGCCTTGTGCATGACAGGAGTTTTGCTGTGAGTTATGAGTGACGAAGAAGGCATAGCAATATATCTTTATATTTAGTTTATTTTCGTTTTTTCCTTATTTAGGTTTAGACCTCCCCATGTTACCTGGTTCTTGTCCCCTCTCTTACGCAATGCGTTGTGATCATGAGACCTCGCAAGGAATTGCTTTGCCTCCTTGAGATTCGTTGAGTTCTACCAACCTTTTGGAGTTTATTAAGGCCTTGTTGGTGTGGTGGCTGATGATGATGCAGTTAATATTATCATTTTGTTACTATTTTTTAATCAATGTTGTAGGAAGTAGGTATTGGCAGAGATCTCAATTTATTCACAAAGAATTTGTGCTTTGATGTAAGGCTAGAAAATTAACTTCAAATATCTACTTGACAGCGAATACTTGTATGATGCATATGATGAGAGGAACAGCTTTCCTATGTCCAAGTGAGTACTACATGTAAAGATGCACAATAGGAACTAATATATGTTGTCTGTTGTACCTACTAGAGTCTGTTGTCTGGAATGTAGGTAGCCTCATAGAGCACAGTCTCAACACAGAGTGTGATTTCTATGCTCACGTTTGATTGTCTTTCATATTATGTAAATAGCTTCATGGCTTTATGTAATTTGAATAGTGTTTTATGGGGCCCATGATTAAAACCCTTTTTGATTAATTTTTTGGTATATGATGTTTCAGTAAAAATTAGTTTACTGTTATTATAACTTGTGGAACATTCATGAAGAAAATCAAAGCTTCTTATTGCTCTTACAAGAAACTTGTAGTAAGAGCATTCTTAGACAATTTGCAGCACAGTCGTGTTTCACAGGTAATAAGTGTAGCACTCAAGCAATTTCCTTAGCTTTATGCAATCCAAAGTATAGAAATCCTTTGACTAGTTCGCTGCTTTGTGTCGAGGCTCAAGCCGTATGCCAGGAATGGGCTGCCAAAATGTTAGAAGCAAGAGGAAGTAGAGGTGCTCTGTTGACATTGTGTAACTGAGGCTCTTAATTTTCTTGTTACTCTTAGGTGGTGTTGGTGAAGAAGCTGGTGAAGGAGTTGAGCATAGACTTTAAAATGGTCATGTTTTTTTTATTATCATTATTATTATTATTCCCTCCTTTAATGGTTGTGGTTGTCAAGTACCTTTATTTACTGGTAGTTAGCATGGGGTGAATGCTTCTGTTAATAGGGTATACACTCTTCCGCCAGCCAAGAGTCCATGTATGACGCCTATGCCGAGAGGGACAACATTCCCCTCACCACGTAAGTAAAGTAGTGTGTGATTTGCATGCGCTCACGGAAAATCCGCTCCCCCCTCCCCCTCCCCTATACTAACATCCCTCCCCGGAAATAATGTTAAGCAAACTAACCTCGCTCTCTTCTGCCCGCCCACATTGCTACAGATTTTACTCGCTTTCCCCGGATCCCTTTTAGCCCACTCTGAACAAGAATAAAGTCTCGCAAGGATGTCCCTGTTCTGGGGTCAGTTCGCTCTAGGTTATGAATAATGCTGTCTTAAGAAGAAAAAGTGAAAAAGTTGTCTTCTTCAAAGTGGTTTTAAACCACTAACAAAACTGATTTTCTCCCTTTTCATAGATATGACTAATGCGAAGAGAGATTGAAATGGAGGATGTTATAACCATTGTACTAAGTTCTTTTGGACCTGTTCAAATATTATTTTAGCGTTTAGACTAAAATTAGTGCTACCATTTCAAAATCTTTTAAACTTATGGGAAATAAATGTGCCTGAATTCATAGGCAATGTATTCCTTCTCCATTGCCTTTGAGAATTTTACATGAGTTATCCATATACATATTTGCTTAACATATAGTATAACTAATATGTAATTAAAACTTTATGAATTCATTTTTGTTTAGAAAATACATAGTAGATTTTAGAGAGTGAGAGTGAGAGTGAGAGTGAGAGTGAGAGTGAGAGTGAGAGTGGGAGTGAGAGAGTTTCTTTTCTGGGAGGAGGGGGCAGGCTCAATTGGCCTAGTTCTATTTAGGTCTTTTTTTC
>NW_028234414.1:3827641-3832641 GCF_977035675.1 Penaeus japonicus | reverse complement strand
TCTGCTCGTCTTCACTTCCCAACATTTTCTCTCTCCTCTCACTCCTCCTCCTCCTCCCCCCCCCCCTCCTCCACTGCACACAACATTTTGTGTATCTGTATTTATATTTCTTTTACATATAACAACAGAGGTTATGATGCCATGTGTGTCCCCTTCATATAACCATAACCAGTGTTCTGAGGCATGAAAGAAGCAATTCCATGAAGGTTTTGTTTAGACAATACACCTTGATTGATGTTAGTATATATAACCAAGTGGTGAGATTCATAGTCAGCATTCCATAGTACAAGAAAGTGATACTCAAGTCCAGGTGTGTGGGTTGCACAGAGGAACACACAGTTTGTCTTTTTTTTCCAATGGTGGATTGTGAAAAAAAAGGTGTACAGTTCAGAGTTTATTGGAAGTGTGTGCTTCCCGTTAATCAAGAAGAGCAATGTAATTGAAGATAAAAGACTTTGATTCGACTTCTAGGTACAAAAGAATTAAAGGTGAAAAAAATCTTCCGCTTACTGATTGTCTCATTCTCAAGGCACTGTCTATGCTTTCTGATTGAAGCACTTTGCACTTTGCTTTGTGTCTTGTTATTTGGCTTCGGCATATGACAATGATCTGCTTCAGCTCTTTAATTAAATTATCTTGATTATGAGACACCAGTTGACCACAGGTCCAGGTGAATGCATCTTGAGTCACCTCGAAAGTGAAGTCTGTAGCTCTGTCTTTTGATTGAATCTCTCCAAGTTGGTAGTATATACATTATTACATCTTGGTCCATATTTTGAGAGGAAGCAGACCTTTTTTTAGGATGATTACGAGATACTGTATAGCCTTTGCATTGTACATATTGTATATTGGACTGAATGTTAAACTTTTTTATGGCTGTATCTTTCATATATTTATTTATATTTTAGCCAATGTCTAATATAATGATACATATCAAGTTTAATTTTGCAGGCTTATGACAGTTTTGACAGTATATTATCTGTATAACATGTTGTTTGTACTTCCAGCAATGAAAACAGCTCATGTAGTATGTTCACTATACATTTTACAGTTACATTAGATGTTTTTGGGAAACTTTTTCCATTGCTGAGTGAAACTTCCAAGCAACATCTTATACACAGACAAATACAAAATGACATGACCTGTTGACTAGTCATTAATCATCTTACTTCTTGTTTGAAGGAAGATTAACATTTTAAACTAAAAAGGGTATTAATATCTTTATAACTTTTATGTATAATACTATCCACAATTCTTCATGAAAGAATTAATATATATATTTTTTTACTTACATATTATCTTTTAATCTGTATGAACTATTTTTATTGTTTTAAAATGTAGATTAGTTAACTAATACTCACTGTGGATTGGAAATTGATTGACAAAGAGTTATGTAGATCTTCTTAGTGCTGCTCAGGGAGGATGATCTAAAAAGCGATATTTTTCACAGGAATCAGCTTTTGAAAGAGACGTCATATTTGATATGCCTTTTAGAAGGAAGAGAGAACTAAATTCAAGGGAAACAGTTTAGCATTTGGGGGGGTTGGCATGTGGTGTGTGTCTGTGGTTGTGTTCTCTGCCTCTTCTTTATTATTCAGTTTCAATAGCCTTATTTGTTTGTCTGTTTTTAGATTTTAGATAAGTACAGTAGTGTAGACATAGTAAACAAAAAAAAACAAACAAAAAAAATCAATTTTTAAACTTATATTGGTCATATATCACATTATTTCAATGATGGTTTTGTAGCTTCAAAGAAAATCTAGAGAATAAAGTCATGAGTGTAGGTTTGGCCTGAAACAAACACGGGCTGTGAGGGAAACAGTCGCAATCATTAATATCAAAGCAACAGGAACGCTGAATAGGATGAGTACCATGTGGCAAGTAGAGATGTGCAAGGAATGGGGAGAATGCAGGAGATGCGAGGTGGGTGAGAGTCATAGAGATGTATCCTTTTTTTTTTTTTAGTTTAGAGGGTTTTAGTTTCTAAATTGGTAAATTAATGGGGGGGTTCTTGAAAGTGATTTTATGGTGTTGTTAAGTTTTCATCTTTTTGGAAGGACTGAGCATTAGAATGGCTAAAGGAAAAGTGGCAGTACAGGATGATACGCAATAGAATCGGTAAAATGTTTAACGTATCTCTGCATTTCTCAGTATTATTCAATGTAGCTGATTCTTGTGAAATTTATCTACCAGTAGTGGATGTAAGGGTGAAGGTTTCATAATGTTGGGTTGCTTCTTGGCTGGCACACTCTTGAGGTGGGCTGGATGTGTTGGATATTGCAGACCGCAGTATTATGGGGGACCCCCCCCTGGGACAGGGCCAGCCGCCGGGGGGATGCAAGTTCACCCGCCCCCCCCTGGCAACCCCCCGGCTGGGCCTCAGGGCCCCACAAACTTCCTGCACGGCCCGGCCCCCTGGAACCCGAATCAGCGCACCATCAATCTTGGCGGCTGGAAGATCTCACCAGCCTACTCTCGGGACGAATATGATGCGTAGTGGCCAAGCGTTCGGCCGGCCATCTGCACTCTGCTGTACGACACTCTTTCTCCTTGTCCTCTGATCTCAACATTTACTGTAACTTTATCTTTTGTACATGGCTGCCATGTAGAGACTTTGTAACTGTACTTAACAGAGGTGTATGCAAGTAATTAATATGAGTCTAACTTCCTCTAGAAGCTTTGTTTTCTTCCTCAATAACAGTTGTACAAGCATTCTGTCCCTGGAAGCTGCTTAAAAGTTGTATAGCCTGCTTTTGGTTTCCGTATATTTATTTATGTACTTATTATTTATTGCATGTCATTGATTACTTATGTGCTTATTTAGTTGTAGACTAATAGGCCCCAGATAGTGATAGTTTGCATCAAACTCTAGTCAAGTGGGAAACCGACCCTGCGCGACTCCTTTCTCCTTGAGACGGATCACTCAGTCCATCTTCTGAGTCCTTTCCCTTCTCTCTCAAATGACACCACACTGACTCCCGACTTATCTAATTGACCACCACAGAGCAAGACCGACTGCACTAACCTACCGTTCGAACCGACTAGACCTGGACAGGTAAACTAACAGAATTTGTATGAAAATACCCTCTGGCATATGCTGTTTGTTTTGTTAGTTGGCTGTGAGCAGGTCGAACTCACTAGATATATTAGTTGGATACTCTTTTTTTATTTACTTTTTTTTTACCCTTTAATCAATAGAAAGTCAGCCCTTTTATCTGGTATTACCAAGATCTGCTTGCAGCTTGCAACACTGTAATGGAACAGTACATTGTTGATATGTTGTCATGATCCAAGGTTCTGTTTTTGAATTTTCATGCTCTCCCTCTCTATCCCTCTATCCCTATCCCCCTCCCTCCCCCCCCATTTCTCTCTCTCTCTCTCTCTCTCTCTCTCTCTCTCTCTCTCTCTCTCTCTCTCTCTCCCTCTCTCTCTCTCTCTCTCTCTCTCTCTCTCTCTCTCTCTCTCTCTCTCTCTCTCTCTCTCTCTCTCTCTCTCTCTCTCCCTCTCCCTCTCCCTCTCCCTCTCCCTCTCCCTCTCCCTCTCCCTCTCCCTCTCCCTCTCCCTCTCCCTCTCCCTCTCCCTCTCCCTCTCCCTCTCCCTCTTCCTCTTTGCCCCTCCCTTTCTTCCTTTTGTATTTTGTAATTTTTATCAGAAATGCTCTTATTGGAAACTTATTGTTTTTCTTTGTCTTTGATTTTTGTTCATGAGAAGCCTTGGATCATGGATTGACTATATTATGCATTACTTTTTATGCTCATTTTATTGTTTATAGAAATAAGGACAAATAGATGATTATTAATGGTGGCACTGCATTTGACTTTTTTATTATATATATATATATGTACATATATATACATATATATATATATATATATATATATATATATATACATATATATGTATACATATATATATATGTACATATATATATATATATATACATATATGTATTTACATATATATATATTTATATATATTACATATATATATATTATATATATATATATATATATATATATATATATATATATATATATATAATATATATATATATATATATATATATATATATATATTAATATATATATATATATTATATTAATATTATATATATATATATAATATATATGTACATATATATATATTATATTATATATATATATATACATATATATATATATATAATATATATATATAATATATATATTATATATATATATATATATATATTAATATTATATATATATATATATATAATATATATATTATATATATATATATATATATATATATATATATATATATATATATATTATATATGTATATATATATATATATAAATATATATTATATATTATATATATAATATATATATATATATTATATATATATATATATATAAATTTTATAATTTTGAATACACTCACTTCTGTGGATTTTGAAGCATCAGTGTACACCTGGTATTGACACTATATTCTCGGAAAAAAAATGTTTATAATCATTTGCAACTAATTACTATTTTTACTTTCACTTTATATTTTGTAAAATTGTATTCTATTTTTGCTTTCCAGTGATGCATAGAAGTTACCTGAAAAGTAAAAACCCTGAAGCTGGTGATGTACCAAAGTATGTTTAGCATTGGCTTTGGAAGGAGACTATACATTACATCCCATAGGAAAAAATACAAATAAATACAAAATGTAAGAAATTAAAGGAGAAAACATTATAATCAGAGGAAGACATCACAGGAACAATTAATTTACACCCCCCCCCCTCTCTCTCCCCTCCCCTCCCCACATCAAGCAGAATATCCTCGTCCCAATTCCTCAATCTCCTCTTCTCCGTCTCCCTTATCCTCCTTTCTCTCTTCCCTCTCCTCCCTCTGTGTCATACCCTCAATTTTTAAGAACATTTACTTTTTTTTTTTATTTTTTTATTCAGTTTGTCCCCCACCCCCTTTGAAATTCATTGGTGTGCAGGAATTTCGTCTCTTGCGCCCA
>NW_028234414.1:3820141-3822641 GCF_977035675.1 Penaeus japonicus | reverse complement strand
TTGCTGCAGGGTCTATAGACCTGTTTTTTTTTGCCAAACAAGGATCGCCCGTCTGGACGCGGTATTAGAACCCCCATGGATTTTTTTTCCCTAGATCTGTATATGTAATTAATTAATAAAAAATGACTTTTTCATTAAAAAAAAACTATAGACAGTTTGCATATATACGTAACATAACTGTTAAAAAACATCAGAACCGACATTGTTGATTGTCGAATTGAGTATTTTTTAATGTTATGAACCAATCGCTTTTTTAGTGCTCTGTGTAATTGAGAAAAAAATACGATATAAAATAGTTAACCCTTACATTTTAATAATCAAAGAAAACGAAGGAGTTTCGAGACTTTCATAGAAAACGTAAATTTAAAGGGGAAACATCTTTACATTTGTGTACGTATACATATACATATTCTCTCTCTCTCTCTCTCTCTCTCTCTCTCTCTCTCTCTCTCTCTCTCTCTCTCTCTCTCTCTCTCTCTCTCTCTCTCTCTCTCTCTCTCTCTCTCCTCTCTCTCTCCTCTTCTCTCTCCCTCTCTCTCCTCTCTCTCTCTCTCTCTCTCTCTCTCTCTCTCTCTCTCCTCTCTCCCTCTCCTCTCTCTCTCTCCTCTCTCCTCTCCTCTCTCTCCCCTCTCCTCTCTCTCTCTTCCTCTCTCTCTCTCTTCTTCTCTCTCTCTCTCTCTCTCTCTCCTCTCTCTCTCCTCTTCTCCTCTCTCTCTCTCTCTCCCCTCTCTCTCTCCTCTCTCTCTCTCTCCCTCTCTCTCTCTCCTCTCTTGTCTCTCTTCTCTCGTCTCTCTCTCTCTCCTCTCTCTCTCTCTCTCTCTCTCTCTTCTCTCGTCTCTCTCTCTTCTCCCTCTCTCTCTCTCTCTCTCTCTCTCTCTCTCTCTCTCTCTCTCTCTTATATTTATATATATATATATATATATATATATATATATATATATATATATATATATATATATAAAATGATGTTCCTGAAAAGGTTGTACACTCCTCACATCACATTTCCCAAGACAACTTTTCCCAATCTGGCTACTATAACCTCGTGGAATAATAACTACGTTCTTGCTACCTTTCTGCTTCAACCTTCTTTTTGCATTCCTTACCTTAATGTCTAAGTAAAGAGACTTAATCTGATAAGTTGTTCCCTACAAGTTCTCAGTTCAAATATAAAATTGTTTACCAGCAACACAGAAATAATATGGATATGCAACGCCATGTACTATTAGCAGTAATGGTAGACTGCATACATAAGTAACATCAATGTGACAAGTTTCAACATCTTTCGCATAAAAAGATTCAACTGGAAACAATATCAAGTCTAGTGTGGCTAGAAATTTGCGTGGGTATGGTTAATAAAGTTGTTAACGGCTATCAGTTCAGCAATTTCAATAGAGAAAGGTCTATATAGTGGGAGAGGGTGGGGGGGGGTCAAATTAAGTCCACAAATTTATAGTTTGAAAAAAAAAATATATAATAAAAACCCTTAACACAAGACACGAACACATGCATAGAACCCCTATCACTGCCTGGATGACCTGGTCGAAGGACGAGCTAAACGAGTGACCTGCAGTGCCAAAGGAAGAAGTATTACCTCTTTCACCTCAAAAAGAAAAAAGTCTGGATCAGACAAAACCAGTTTCAAACTAAACAAATCCCTTTCACATAGAATTATTAGCCCACATCCATGAACTTCAGTGATTTATTTATGAATTTATTTATTCTTGACGAAGAGAGCTCCCTGCCAGTCAGTCGTTGGGAAGTTAAAACGGCTTGATGCAAAGTGATCCAAGGAGGGCGGCAGGGAAATCACACCTGAACAGTGTGCGCTGCAAGGCGTTGTCTCTAGGTCACATGTTCTGGAATCAGGATTCTCAGCACAAAGTGCACATTCAAACTAATTCCTTGATTGATATTTTGTAACACATTGTTCGAGATTCTGAAAATGGTAACATTTTCAGAACCCAGTCCTTGCACCTGTTTAGACCTACGCACGTCGCACGCACGCCAATTTACATTCGG
Source organism: Penaeus japonicus (assembly GCF_977035675.1). Classification (NCBI taxonomy): domain Eukaryota; kingdom Metazoa; phylum Arthropoda; class Malacostraca; order Decapoda; family Penaeidae; genus Penaeus; species Penaeus japonicus. The sequence goes on along the minus strand of NW_028234414.1, from coordinate 3,820,622 downwards.
AATACGAGCGCGGGATCTCAGGTAACATCCTGGTAACAGTATGCTTGAAGTTCCAATAGGCAGCCTTTTCCATTCCAAGTACTTCCTGCTTCTTGTTCTTAATAGCTGTACCAGGGTGACTTTGATAAACTGAGCAATGTGCTCTATGGCAACAGCTTCTTTGAATAAGTTTAAGATTTTTGCCCACGTACGGCCGGTCTCAGCTTGTGAAAGGAAAGGCCGAAGGCCTCGTCGCCAACGAACACGAAAGGAAGTGGATCTCTATTTCCTGACACTGGTCTGGCATTTGGTATACCCAAAGTACGTCCCTGCATTTTTGAAAGAGGACAACAACGCTTTTTTATGATGAGGAGTGAAATGCTCTGCCATAGGAATCAACATCAATAAAAGCAAGCATACATCCATTGTCATTATGGATAAATACCTCTTATTGCAAAAAAAAATATGTAGAAAAACTCGCAGCTGGTGAAAGATCCTCATA
>NW_028234414.1:3800141-3805141 GCF_977035675.1 Penaeus japonicus | reverse complement strand
ATGGTTATAGAATTTGTATTCGTTCATGACAGCACACAAATACGAAAAAATAAAATTGCTTTTTGTCCTCCCCTGAAACAGCAATACTTCTATCACACTGAGTATAAAGAAAAAATGAGCTGATATGGACCCTAATTTTTTAATCAATTGCAGAATTGATTGAATCTATAGTATGACAGATATCAGTCTCTAGATATAGTATAACACAAAAAAGGCTCTAGCTCTACAATGAGTGACTAAAAGGCGGTGTGAAAAGTCAATTTATGTTGCTGAAGCTGCCTCACTCTGAAACAAAACCCATCCTGGAGCCTGGCTAAGCAAATCCATCCCCCATTGGCAATGGTTTGAGTTGACTGCCTGCCTCTAATTATCCTGACTTGGCCAACCACTAGGTCGATTTCTTAATTATTTTTTGCTTCAATTGTCCGAACTCCATCTTTATCATCATGAGTGTTTGACCTCGTAATACTACTCGTAGCAAATGTGGGTAGCTTCACATGAGTGATTAACCTAGGAATTCTTTTAAAAAACATCATATAAGAGGATATTTACCCTATTTACCACACATGTCAAGTTTAGAAAATCATTGATAAAACTCTTCTTGAAGTTTAAAATAATATGGTAAATTCTGATTAATATACCAAAAGGGTGCAAGAGGTACCTTCCCATTTTTTGTACTTGGATCCATGGTTAAATATATGCCATCTATTTTTACTTGGTCTTAGATGAACCGAATGAGAAAATGTCAACTGTAAATATATATTTTTTATTTTGTAGGAATCAAAATAGCAAAAAATATTTGCATTGTTTATTTTAGCTTGGATTATATACAAAACAATGTCATCACTATATATTTTATATATAATTATATTTATCAATGGCAAGCATTTGAAGACTATTAAAAACAATATAGAATTAGCTTAACGGGATACTGGTGCAAGTTAAACATTAGATAACAGCCTTTTCATAATTCACCATAAGTTGAGTCATACTTTTTTGTATAAAATTTTAGTTTGAATAGGACAGATTAAGATTAAACCAAGAAAAAGTAATGTTAGTATTAATGTCTCTTCAAGACTTTAAAATGTTTGAACAGGAGGAACAATTAAGCTGCATAAAGCTCACAAGATCAATAATTTGTCACATAGTGTGGAAATGTAAACTGTAAAGGATTTAAAAGACCAAATTAGTATTTGCTTAAATATATGGCTACACGCCTCTGCACCCAGTGGTTGCCTCCCTTGGCACCAGCTGGAAGAGTGATATTCATCACAGGCGTCATTTTGGCACTGCAACTGGGACCTCCCTCGTAGACGGGGCACTCGTAGAACCTCGACCTCGTTGTCGAAAGGCCGTCACTCCTACTGCTGGGTAGCGTCTCCTCTCCCAGGTGGAGGTCGAGGGACGTGGAGTCCTTGATGTTTTGGAATTCGTCAGAGAAACGGGTCTGGTGTGCTTCCGAAGGAGGAGCGTCTCCCGAGGGAGGGCGGTCTGACGCGGGGGCTTCGGGTCCTTCAGCTGCTTCGGGTCCCTCGCTCTCAGTTAGGGTCGTCGAGGACTGTCGGTGGAGGGAGGGCTGAGAACGGGCGGTGGTGCAGAGGGAGGGGGCTCCTCGCATGGTGTACGATCCGGTTTGCACAGTGGGTGCGGGGATCATGCTTAGCAACGGGAGCTGCTGGATCAGCTCTTGCGGCGATGGTTCCTCCAGCTCTCTCCTGTTAGAAAATATCATAATTTACTATGAGTCAGCCTCGCTTATGGAAATTAACGGATAAAAAATAGTTTAACATGGTGTACGCTTTCCATACAGTAAGGTATACATTTTATAGTATTTAAAGTTGAATAAGTTCATACTGTCTTTAATACTATATATCCAATCTATACGGAAATTGGACATTCTGATTAATATCAGTATGTACCGTTTCAATACATTCAACAAGAAGATTCGAGGCTAACTTCGTGTACATTTAAGAATAAAAAACGATGGAAGTAAAATGAATTCACACCAATTTATACAAAATCTAAAAAAAAATATATGTAACCTTACTAAAGCGTCCATAGTCTTACTTGTTTACATTCCACGAGGCGCCGACGAGCCACATCCCGTAGACGACGAGGCCGTGGCTTCCCAAGGCATTCCAACCGGCTCTTGACTCTTCGGAGTTTAGCGGCCAGACCTTTTCCTCTGGTTCCTCCGGAGGCGTCTTCTCGGTGTCTATTTCCTCCTCATCTTCTCCCTCTTCTCTCTCTCCTACCGCCTCTTCATCCCGCGAAGCTCTTTCGTCTCCGCCCTCCTTTTCAGAAGCACCAGTCTCCTCCGCCTCTTTCTCACCCTCTTCTCCTTCTTCTTCGTCACCACCAGGCTCTCCTTCGGCACATCCTTTCGCCGCCTCCCCCTCCCCCTCCTCCAGGTCGCTCGGCATGAACTCCTGCATCTCCGGCGGTGGCTCGTCTGTCATTTGGAAGCTCCAGGTGAGGTGATGGAGCGGCCTGCGCGTGCTCTGCCCTACCTGGCGCAGAATTGTAGTCAGGAACGCCGGGAGAAACTGGAATGCTCCTAGCCAATAGTTCTTAGGGCATCCATTCTCCAGCCACGTCTGAAAGAAGAGATAAGGACAGAAATAGTCGCATGGTGAAAAGTACGTCCTTACGGATGCCTGCCTGTGTTCCCGGGTCCCTATCCCAACTGGCAAATTAAATGTATTTTTATACACCACAGAGTAATGACTTGTTTTTCGAAAAATGCCTCATGTTATACTATATTGTTCGACTCAGGAATGCTTTCACGATAACTGAATGGAAACCATAGTCTAACATAAGTAATATGTGATTCCACTAAAAGCAAGGAAAGGGAGTCGTGACCTCACCCTAAAGAAGTGCACTCTGGCATGGAAGTCCTGAAGGAAGGCGTGCAGAGTCCCGGGAGTTGTGTGTTTGCACATGGCCCTCCAAGAAGCGGGCGTGTGGCCGAGGTTCACGGCCGCTATCACCTCCTCCGTCCCATCGCCGGGTGCGCTTCCTCCCTTTTGATGTGGACAGTGAATATTGTGAATTCGGATAAGATGTTTGGAACTGGTCCTTCGTCAGAGTTGAAATATAATATGACACGAAGAACTCTTAATTTTCTTAATTTTCGATGTGTAAGTCACTAGAGACCATGCAACAGCATAGAGCACCTACAATTACTCAATTCTTGAAAAATTCAACGCAATCAGAACCCAACACTTCGCTCCATAGAAACACACTATGGAAGACACTTGCCGTGGAAGCCTGAGCGACTGCCTCGAGGGACCGTGTAATGCCGCGTATGATGGCGTTGTACTTGCTGATCTCCCTCCTCATCACGTCCCTCAGGTCTGTCTCGTCACATTCGTCCAACTGGTCCTCTCCCTCTATCGGAGCTGGCAGCTGAGGAGGCGAGGGAGTTTCACGGTTTAAGTATCAGAATTCTCTATCTTGATATCCTTACCCTTGCAAATTTTGCCAGTCACAAAACCGATGGAAATGATGAGAATTATTCGTAGTCATCACTCAATTAAATACTACGACTTTTAATCAATCTCGCAGCACCACCATTACCACGAAAGGGGACAACAACCCAAGTACCTCCCATCACTTACCATCATTTTCAACCTCTTTATTTCGTCCTTCGACATCCTCTCGGACTTGCCTTGGAGGTTCTGGGCGCCTCCGACAGTAGCCAGGACTCTGAGGAAGTGCTGGCCGGCTTCGCTCTCCTGCAGCTGCTGCACTCCGGCCGGCAGACCGAAGATTTCCGGTCGGTCTAAGCCTGTGACGCCCTGGAAGAAGACAAGGCCTCTGCCGTGATGTCTTTCATTGATTGAATTGATATGCTGGCTCGATCATAGTCTAAAAGCACTAAAATTACTTGATCATAGTATAGATGGATGAAGGGAAGATACAATTTCTGAAATATCATATACATTTGATATGAAATATATATAGGTGTACAAACACACACACATATATATGATGCCATCCTACCACAAAATGTAACATTGAGAATGATAAATAAACAGACCATTAGATCTCTCTAGCACTCTAAACATGCATATAAAAAACAGAACCCCATTCCGCCGCGCCACTGTACCGCCACGAACTCCGCCAGGTCCTCCAGCCTCCCGACGAAATCTGGGAAGAGACGCATCAGTCCGACGTCTTCTGTGTCGTCTCCCAATCCCACTGGCAGGTCCAGCTCTTCTTCCTCCTCTTCCTCCTCTTCCTCCTCTTCCCCGGCTTCTTCGTCAGAGCGAGGAGTGATCTCCTCCTCCGGCAGCTTCAAGGAGATGGCGAGGACCTCCTTGAGGATGCTGAGGATCACCTGCTGGTCCTCCGTTCGATGGACGCGTCCGCCGTAGAAGACGCGGCCCACTAGGTACTCCAGCATCTCCGGGTCGACGTCGCGGCCTTCGTCCACGCCGCTCTGTTTGGGTTTGGAATTGGCCGGCTTGAGCTTCGAGCAGACTTAGAGCGGACCTGGAGCATGCGTGTATAAAGCCAAGGGGAATGGCGCTGCCCGAAAGAGGCGTAGACCACAATACTCTAGACCACAATACCATGCACTTTCAGAATCAACGTTTGGGTCTATAAACTAGTAAGTCTGTAGATACGGCAAAGTCGACAATCACATGAATAACAATACATAAACTGATAACAGTTAAATGCGAAGGAAATACCTGGACGCGAAACTAAACAAAAAACAACAGTGATATTCAACTAATTAACGCAGTACAGGCTTCTGTTCAAGACTTATAAACCCGACCTCCAATTCCCATAAGACAATGTAATTCATCAGCAAAACGCAAGGAAAGAAAAAAAAAACCATGTTACAATCGACCCACCGTAACAGCCGTGATAGCGAGCGTGAGATCAGCAGCTGTGAAGGCGGGAGGGTCGGCCCAGGCGAGGTGTCCGTGGCGCCCTCGCTCACTCACCACCGTGTGGAAAACGCCCAGACCGTGCAACAGCCGATACGTCGC
>NW_028234414.1:3785141-3787641 GCF_977035675.1 Penaeus japonicus | reverse complement strand
GTAAGGTTTGGATGGTTGGATGTCCTGGCGCCCAAAGCGGTCATGGAAGGGTTGTGTTATTAGGAAATCCAACTCATTCCGACACTAGCTTAGGTTATGAAACGCACATAAACGCAAACACACATCCACAAATAGGTCTTCTCACATACACTCACACAATCCTACATAGAAGACCTTTCATTCTCCGCACACCTCTTCAGCATGGACCCCCTCCCCCTCCCCCTCCCCCTCCCCCTTTCCCCATCCCTTCCTTAGCTAAAAAAAAGGTCCTTATACATCCTGACATAACTCCCTCAGCCACAGCAAGAACAGCATTAGACACGGCGCACCTAGCAGTCTGGTGGGTAGCGGTGGCAGCGGATATGACCGAGTCTTTGATAGACCTTCTCAGCGGGACGACTTCGAGGTAGTGCTCGCCGACCTTCACCAGCGCCTCTCGCGGCCACGGCTGGAAGCAGCGACCCGAAAGGGAGGGAAACGTTACGCATCTTCTGCACTTTATATTTTGTACATATTTTTCATGATACTTACTTATATTTTGGCTGTTGGTATATGATCACTGCAATTTATAGAGGGGGAAAAACATATTACTTTACATAAAACAGCCATAATAAGAACGTAAAAGAAGATAATCCATTTTGTTTTTACTCCGAAGAGTAAAACACGAATTCTTTTACGTTCTTACTGTAGCTCTGTCTTATTTATCTGTGTGTACACGTTCCTGTGTTTACTTTCGTTTCAGAAATTACTTTCCTACACAATCAAATAATCAGAAAAAACCGCATTAAACATAATAAAAAAAAAATTCTAATCAATTTAAAAAGATCACCACATCTCTAACCTTGAAGTAATCCACTGTGATGTGTGTGGTGAGGGCGGGGTAGCTGGCGAAGACGTGTCGGAGGTCGGGCGTGGGCGGTGCCGTGATGACCACGTGCACCAAGTCCGACACCCGCTGCGCCTGCTCATGCCACAGGTCAGCCTCGGTCACGCCCCGGTCTTCGGCGTACAGGCGGAGGCGCTGGGCGGGTCAGAGGGGTGGGGTGAGTAAGATGAGGAGATGAATAGGATGGGTGAGATTAGTCAGGTGGGTGAGGTAGGTAGGATGTGGGAGGTGGGTAAGATGAGTCAGAGGAGGGAGATGGGCGAGTTAGGTGAGGCAGGTGAGATGAGTAGGATGAGTAAGATGGGTGAGGCAAATGGGATGAATGAGGATGTGAGGAGGAATTCGATGAATTTTGTGACCGACCAAAATATTTTAGGTTGATTTTATTGTTATTTTGCATGGAATCAATTGCTCAGCATGTAATGGAGAATCAATTATTATTATTATTATTATTATTATTATTATTATTATTATTATTGTTATTATTATTATTATATATTTTGATATTTTTTATATATCATTATCGCCTTGATAAAGAGAGATATTGCAGGTTGGATAATTATGGTTTGCATAAAATGTATCTTAATAACAGTGCATTGCCGTGCATTACAAGAAAATATAAATATACATTTTTTATGACAGACCATTCCGTCCTTTTCACACAGATCTTCTGATTCCTCTTCATCATATATACTTTCTTTTATCTATCTTTATTTATTTCTTTATATACATTCCCTTTATCAATTTAAATTTATTTCGTATACACACACACTTTTTTTATCTATTCTAATTTCATAAACACACACACACTTCCTTTATTCATTCTAATTTCATAAATACACACACACTTGCTTTATTTATTCTAATTTCATAAACACACACAGACTTGCTTTATTTATTCTAATTTCATAAACACACACACACTTCCTTTATTCATTCTAATTTCATAAACACACACACACTTCCTTTATTTATTCTAATTTCATAAACACACACACACTTCCTTTATTTATTCTAATTTCATAAACACACACACACTTCCTTTATTTATTCTAATTTCATAAACACACACACACTCCCTTTATTTATTCTAATTTCATAAACACACACACACTTCCTTTATTTATTCTAATTTCATAAACACACACACACTTCCTTTATTTATTCTAATTTCATAAACACACACACACTTCCTCTATTTATTCCAATTTCATAAACACACACACACTTCCTTTATTTATTCTAATTTCATAAACACACACACACTTCCTATATTTATTCCAATTTCATAAACACACACACACTTCCTTTATTTATTCCAATTTCATAAACACACACACACTTCCTCTATTTATTCCAATTTCATAAACACACACACTTCCTATATTTTCATAATAAACACCACACACTTCCTCTATTTATTCTTTATAAACACACCACTTCCTTATTCTGTTTCACTTCCCTATTTATTCCACTCCCACACACTTCCTTTTCATTCTCCACACTTCCTTATCTATTCTAATCATCTTCCTATCCCCCCGAGCCTCACCTCCAGCAGGTAACTATAATCCTCCGGCGAGAGAAGGTTGGGCACGCCCCCCGTCAGGATGAGCG
>NW_028234414.1:3772641-3775141 GCF_977035675.1 Penaeus japonicus | reverse complement strand
CCCTCCCTCCCTCCTGCCCTCCCTCCCTCTCTCCCTCCCTCTCTCCCTCCCTCTCTCCCTCCTCTCCTCCCTCCCTCCCTCACTAAACAAACGCCCTCTCCCCCGGCCTGCTTACCCTGAGGAAGACGTTGAGCTGCGTAGTGAAGACCCTGGCGACGGAGTCTTCGGAGAGCGAGTGCGCGCCGATCGCCAGGAAGCCGGCCTGGCACCGCGGGTGGAGCAGGTCGCGCGTCCTCTCCTCGCCGTCGCCGTCGCCGCCCACGCCGCCCGTGTGCAGGGAGGCGCCGCCGACCCACGTGATGTCCTCCAGGGGCACGCTGGCGGTTGTGTCCACGCCGTACCTGGAGGAGGAGGAGGAGGAGGAGGATTAGGAGGAGAAGGAGGAGGAGGAGGAGGGGGAGGAGGAGGGGGAGGGAGGAAGGGGGAGGGAGGGAGGGAGGGTGGAAGGGGGGGAGAGGGGGAATGAGGGAGAGGGACCTGTTACATTTCGTCTTGCTTGGTGTTCTTTCTTTGTTCTTTGTCTTCATCGTTCTTCTTTCTTTTCTTTTTCTTCTTATTGTTTCATTCCCTTTCCCTTTTATCTACCTCTGTGATTATTGGCACACACCAACACTTCAGAAAAATAACGAGGTGACTCAATGCACCACAGTGACTCGGAAAGCGACTCACCAGCACTTCTTCTGCATGGCCTCTCTCACCAGCTCGTGGACAGGTCGTGCCTGGTAGTCGTCATGGGAGGCCAGATGGAGGTCGTCGATGAACACGACCAGGCGACGCCCCCCCTTGGCCCCCCAGCCGCCCGAATCCCGCGGCGCCAGGTTACTCAGCACCACCGACTGGGGGCGGAGAGGCAGGGTTGGGAATATTACGAGTGGGTTTCTTGATAGGATTTAAAGGTATATATATATATTTAAAGGTATATATAACCTTGATAGGATTCAAAGGTATATATATGCACACACACGCACACACACACACACACACACACACACACACAAACACAGACACACACACACACACACACACACACACACACAAACACAGACACACACACACACACACACACTTATACCTGCCATCATAAAGAGGAAGAGAGACGACCTCTTACCAGTCACTAAGGGACACAAAGACAGAAAACAATACTAGCAAATGAATAAATCAATCAATCAAATAAATCAGAATAAGATCAAGAAAATACACAAATCAGAATATGACAAAATAAATAAATCAGAATAAAATAACTAAGATAAATAAATCAGAATAAGATAAATAAATGAGCTTAAGATAAATAAGATAAATAAATCAGAATAAGACAAATAAAACAAATAAATCAGAATAAGATAAATCCAATAAAAATAAAAAAATCCAATAAATCGTTCAGAATAAGATAAACAAGAGAAGGTGGCAGCAACCTTGACGGAGTGCGCGGTGGCTGCGGGAGTGACCGGCAGAATGGCGTACTCGGAGGTGTCTGTGGAAAGGCTCTTGAGGTAGTGGCGCGTGACCACCTTACGCCCACTCTGCCCCTCGCCCACTAGCAGGATGCCGTTGGTCGCACGCCCACACACGTCGACGAGGTATTCGAGTCTAGCGGAGGATAAGGGAACGCGGGTTGTCTTTCATTTATCTAAATCTATGCATGCGTTAGATTGTGCGTAGTGCTTGTTTACATATAAACATTAGACGCACACAAAGCACACACACATGCATGTTTACCCTCAATTAGATCACACACATACACACAAAGCATACACACATTTAAAAAGGAAAAAAAAAACGAAGAAAAGTAAAAACATCTAACCTCTTCCATCATCTACACACAAGTATCAAAGATCTCTCTCTCTCTCTCTCTCTCTCTCTCTCTCTCTCTCTCTCTCTCTCTCTCTCTCTCTCTCTCTCTCTCTCTCTCTCTCTCTCTCTCTCTCTCTCTCTCTCTCTCTCTCTCTCTCTCTCCCTCTCTCCCTCCCTCCCTCCCTCCTTCTTTCTCTCACGAACCAGAGTCTCCGAAGACGCCTACCTGGCCGACTCGACCGTGGGCACAAGGAGCGTGGAGATCTTGGTCGTCTCTTGTATCTCGGTGTGCTTGATGACGTCCGTCCAGGGGCGCCAGAAGGACCTTTGCTTGGCGTCGAAAAGCACGTCGAACACGCTGCCGTCTCCCGGGTAAGGGCAGCCTATCTGCTCGATCATAGATGGCGTTGGGTATTCTCTGATGTATCCTGAAACGTGGAGGAGTTTCCTCTCTTTTAGTCTTCTTGTGGAGATCAGGCATGGCGGGAAAATACTGTGAATCAGTTACCGTAAATGCGTTGTATACATAAGCTTGCAAAGTCAAATTAAATTTCAAATTTATGATATGTCCTCCTATATAATGGTCGGGGATGTCCTGTGTGGTAGCTCATTTGCTTTATCACAGCTCGAAAGAAACACGATTCGAAAATGTTATTTCCAAAAGTTAGTTCATCAATCCTTGTCATTCTTGAGATATCAAAGACATGAA
>NW_028234414.1:3750141-3765141 GCF_977035675.1 Penaeus japonicus | reverse complement strand
CACGCTCAGGACGCCCACCTAAGGACGTCAGAGGGTGTTCGGGATGGGCGTTACGGAATACGCTTGTGGGAAAATGGAATGTAGGGAATTATTTGAATGGTTTAATTGACTTAGGAACTTCAGAATACTCTAGAAAAGGATACAGGAATGGATAAGGGATGATTTCCTTTCGATTATGAACAGCATATACCAGCTGAGAATATATAAATCCTGAGTTTTGTATTTAAACACGTAAACAAACTTTATAACTTTAACACAGTATAAGATAATCCTCCGGGAAACGAATCAGAAGACCATAGAGTGACAAACTTAAGATATAGTTTTCAACCATCCACAAAATTCGCAATTTGCAATTCTTAAAGCGAAACAAAGATCCAGCTCTCCCAACAGCTCCTCTCTCCCCGCTCCGCCGCCGCCTACCTCGAGCCTATTGAACTCGTCGAAGCACGCCCAGCTCCCCGACGCCGCCACGCCCGTGAAGAACTTGCCCATCGAGATGAAGTCGAGGTCGTCGGAGCAGTTAAACACCAAGCAGTTGACGGCCAGGGAGCGGGCCAGGTCCTGCCGCGAACGCGAGAGACATCAGTAACATGGGTATATATAGGTACGTGTGTGTGTGTGTGTGTGTGTGTGTGTGTGTGTGTGTGTGTGTGTGTGTGTGTGTGTGTGTGTGTGTGTGTGTGTGTGTGTGTGTGTGTGTGTGTGTGTGTGTGTGTGTGTGTGTGTGTGTGTGTGTGTGTGTGTGTGTGTGTGTGTGTGTGTGTGTGTGTGTGTGTGTGTGTGTGTGTGTGTGTGTGTAAACATCATCTCCTTCCCCTCTTTTATGATCCCAAACCTACCACTCGCAAAGCAACTGCTACGCGAGCGCCACCTACTTTCACTGTCTCCGTTTTCCCAGTTCCCGCCGGACCCTCAGGCGCCCCACCGAGATGGGCGTGGAAGGCGGTGACGAGGGTGTGGTAGGCACGGGCGGTGAGAGGCGTGACCACCAGCCTTCCCTCGGCGCCCACGTATTCCCAGCCCCAAGGCAGAGGGCAGTGCAGCATCCGCGCTTCCATCTGGTCTTCCTTCATGTAGTATCTGCACGGGGTTGATAGACGCGTTACTCTCCGCACTGAGGTTATTTATAGTTGAAATAAAATAGAGACGACAGTTTCAAGATCCATCTGGATCCCAACTTCAGGTCTTGCGCTTTCCTGATTTTCAGTTTAGACCTGCACATATAATTAAGGTCTAAAGATTTCCCTGACTCTTAAAATAACGATCGCTGTTTTCATAAAGGTTTCTGGAAATTGAAGTTCGCGCTGGACATCTTCATACTCCTGAAATACCTTCAAGTCACGCCCCGTCACTTCAAACGTAGCCTCACTGACCTGAGCTGCGCCAGCCAGCAGAAAGCATCTTCGTCGGTGACCCCTCGATCAATTAGCTCCTTGAGGACATCCCTGGCGTGCACCGCAGACAGGATGAGGACGGAGAGGGCGTGGCGAGAGGGAGAAGGGGCGGGGCGAGACCCTCCGCCCACCCTTCCTGAAGAAGGCGGAGTGCGGGGCGTGGCTTCCGAGGAGGAAGACAAGGGGGGCGAGACAGCTGGAGTGCGCGAGGACTGTCTGCCGCTGTCCAGGTGCGTCTTCCGTAGCGCTGCGACGATCGTGTGAACTTCGCCCTGCGGAACGGAGGGTTTGGAGGACTTCAACTCGCGTGTTGCAGAGCGCGATGGGGAGCTCTAGAGGTTGAAAAGAGTGGGAGAGTATGGTGTCTGCACACACGTTTTAAGGGAAAAGCGGTTGCAGCATTTAAACCACAGAAGTAAAAAAAAAATAATAATAAAAAAAAAAGAAAAAAAAAAAAGACACCAGGAGGAACCTCTAAGTAAAAAGGCCCTAATACGAGAAGCTGCTCCGCACCTCAACCCTCGTGAGGCACTCCCTGAGGGCCTGGGTTCCGCCGCAGATGGCTTGGTGAACCTCCGCCGTCCAGAACACGTGGCGCACCGTCAGCGTCACCTGCAGGGGCCACGGAGGCACGATGCTCTCCAGATCCCGCCCTCCGCCTCCGCCCCCGCGCCGTGTCCACGTGTCCACGCCCGCGCAGGTTTTCATCTTCAGGGTGTTAGTCATGGACTCTTGGAACTGAAGAAGAAGAGCGAAAAAACACTTCAATCTTAAAGAAAAATGGAAAAAACACAAAACAGCAAAGCATACAACAGCAAAGTGATTCGCAGCCTCTCTGTGCGATGCGTAACTACGACCGCCACGACCCCCTTCCTGCCACGTCTCCCTCACCTGCAGCAGCCAGTGCTCGATGCTCTGGCGGGCCTGGGACGCGGGCAGCTTCTTGGCGAGAGCGATGGTCTCCCCTTCCTTGCTGGACACGGCGTAGATGGAGTCCTGCTCGTCGAGGAGGAGCGAGTGGACGCCGTCGAAGCACTTCCTGATGTGCTCCTGCAGGCGCGCCGCCTCCGTCTCGCACAGCAGCGCCGTCAGCTCCTCGTTAGACAGGAAGTACAGCCTGTAGGGCGACGGGATTGGCCTCGAGAAGGATTCGGTTTGTAGTATATATGGGAGGTGTTAAATTCATTGCCGTGAGGATGACCAACGAAGATGGATATAGTCTGACCATATAGACCATTTTAGATTTGCCAACCATATGAAGAAAGGGAATCCATATCATTATTACCATCATCATTATTATTATCATTATCAAAAAAATACTAAAATCAATGATAAAATCCATACTATCCGAGCCTTGGCAGCTTCTACCTGAACAACGACACGAAAGACACCCGAACAAACACGCCTCAATCCGTCGCAACCAAGGAACACGACACACGCCTCCAAGTCCCGCTTTCCCGCGGATGCGCAAAACCGCCCTTCTTCCGTCTCCCTGTGGGCGACTCACCTGGGGAAGACGCGGCGCTTGCTATCAAGGTAAGTGTGGACGGCTTTCTGGATGACGGCGAAATTCTGAAGACACGAAGCCACCTCTTTCAGCGTCTGCTCGTCGGCCACAACGTCAAGAAGGCGCTCCGAGGCGACGGTCTTGTCCATCACCGACACCCATTTCCGGTCGACTTCCTAAGGGGTGGGGGGGGTGAGTAGTATGCTTTGTCTGCATGTTATTGCATGTCATTTTTTGTTGTTGATGCTGTATAGATGAGGAAAATAGAGGGAGACACGATGACAAACCCACTTCACAAACAAACAAACAAACAGAGAAAGAGAGAAAGAGAGAGAAAGAGAGAGAGAGAGAGAGAGAGAGAGAGAGAGAGAGAGAGAGAGAGAGAGAGAGGAGAGAGAGAAGGAGAGAGAGAGGAGAGAGAGAGAGAGAGAGAGAGAGAGAGAGAGAGAGAGAGAGAGAGAGAGAGAGAGAGAGAGAGAGAGAGAGAGAGAGAGAGAGAGAGAGAGAGAGGAAGAAGAGAGAGAGAGAGAGAGAGAGAGAGAGAGAGAGAGAGAGAGAGAGAGAGAGAGAGAGAGAGAGAGAGGAAGAGAGAGAGAGAGAGAGAGAGAGAGAGAGAGAGAGAGAGAGAGAGAGAGAGAGAGAGAGAGAGAGAGAGAGAGAGAGAGAGAGAGAGAGAGAGAGTGCCCAAGTGCCAGATGGTAAGAGGATGACTGACCTTAAACAGCTGATTCTCGTTAGGTAGTTGGTGAGGGATGTCAGGAGTCGAGAAGATGGGCGTCAGTTCCACCCACATCGTCTGCACCTGTGGGCGGTCCTTGAAGGTTTGATATGATGCTTATATGAATTGTAGTTTCATCTAGTGTGTACTTTGGTGATTTCATAGCAGTAGGTAATGGGCAGAACATAATTTATGCCCGAGTATACCAGTGTACGTGTGTTTGTAGACATGTTTTTTTATTTATTTTTTTTTTTTTTATCGAATCTGCATAAGTACTGTACCTTCATCCATATTGTGAGGGCCTCGTGTACCATTCGCAATGTTGCTTCCCACACCTTCACGTCATCTGTAAACAGCGAGGTCATTAGTAACGAAGAATATCTTGTGTTATGGTTGCGCATTCGGTTGGTGTTTTTTTTCTTTTTTAATGTACAACGTGTGTGTTTGTAGTACGTTTACGGGTACAGACCCTATCTAATATACTTGGAGCGTACGAGCCGGTCCTCTCTCTGTACACGGCGACTGTAATAAAACCCACTATACATGAAATATATTTATTAAAAAAGAGACAAGTGTCGAGACTGTTGTTTCAATAGTGAATTTCATGTTTGTTTTGGGAAAATCATATCTTGCGATATATATGTTACTAAAATGTGTCGACATGGCAATGTTTAAATATGAGAATATTACACAGAATGACAGAATGCCAAGTCAAGTATGGGTGTCACTTATGCTTCATATGCTTCCAGACAGCTAAGCAATATGATTGTGAATTATACTGCCAACCAGCATAGATGTCAATGTAAGACTCACGTCACTAATAAAAATAGATAATATATTTGAATATACATATATATATATATATATATATATATATATATATATATATATATATATATGTATGTATGTATGTATGTATGTATGTGTATGTGTGTATGTGTGTGTATGTGTGTGTGTGTGTGTGTGTGTGTGTGTGTGTGTGTGTGTGTGTGTGTGTGTGTGTGTGTGTGTGTGTGTGTGTGTGTGTGTGTGTGTGTGTGTGTGTGTGTGTAACATATATATAATCCTTTACTGCAAAGACTGCTCGCGTGCGATTGATCTGGCAAAGAAATGATTATATTCTTATTTTCGTATAGTGGATAGATCTAAGAAGTGGCATATGTGTATGTATGCACATTAGTATAGTACGAATATGCCATGCACACCTATCACAAACGTCCGAACACACACACACACACACACACACACACACACACACACACACACACACACACACACACACACACACACACACACACACACAATCATCCCTCCGCGGAGTCCACACCAGCCTTGGTGTACATTACCGACAAAGGGTCCTACGAAGGGCGAGTTTTTGATGGTGTGCGTGGTGATGAGGTGCTCCTCCGCCAGCTCCCGCACCTCCTCCAGGCCGGCGAGGACCTGCACGCCAACGTCTCTGCAATCAGAGGGAATGGGCTTGTTTATGTATATGTGTGTGTGTGTGTGTGTATATATATGTGTGTATATATATATATATATATATATAATATAATTATATATATAAATATATATATATATATATATATATATAATATAATATATATATATATATATATATTTATATATATATATATATATATATATATATATATATATATATATATATATATATATATAGAGAGAGAGAGAGAGAGAGAGGGGAGAGAGAGAGAGAGAGAGAGAGAGAGAGAGAGAGAGAGAGAGAGAGAGAGAGAGAGAGAGAGAGAGAGAGAGAGAGAGAGAGAGAGAGAGAGAGAGAGAGAGACAGATAGATATAGAGAGATACATATAAATTCACAAGAAAGGTCCTCCTATGAAGTACTCACGGATTCTCTGCGAGGGAGAGCCGCGCAGACTCCCATGCGCTCTTCATGTTGGCCAGAGATAATTCCAGGTTGTATTCTCGCGAGGCCCCGCTGCTCACCACTTCGAACTCCTTCAGTAGTCCTCCGAGGTCCATCTGAACCACTTTCCTCAAGCTGCGTCAGGGAAACGGAGGAGAGAAAGATGTGATTGGGAGGAGAAGGCACGAAGCGTGTTTGAAAATGTGTTGTATGTCACTGGGGAGAGAAAAGGGGATTTTACGTCTAAACAGATGGATCTGTTATCTGTGTGCGTGCGTTGGTTTATTTGTGTGTGTATGAATATGTGTATAGATGTGTGTATGTCCATATGTGCACGGGTATGGGTATGCGTATAGGTTTAAGCATATTTGTGTTTATGTGCGTTTATTTGTATTTTTTTCGTCTCCCGTACGGCTACAGTCTGCTAGTACCCCCCGCCCATTGCCCGCCCGCCCGCCCACACACCACACCCAAGCCCACCCTAACCTCGTGCCGGCATTGGGCGTGATGTCGAAACCCGCCGCCTTGTTGAGGTTCTCCCAGTGCCTCGCCCTCAGCCCCTTGTTGCAGAGCACAGAGACGAGGGGCAGGTGCTCCTTGAAGCCCTTGATCTGGTTGAGGGCGAGCGCGCACACCCTCAGCGGACCCGGCAGGTTGTCCGGATTCGGGTCGTCCAGGTTCATGCGCGCCTTCCGCGGGTCGCCCTCCAAGGCCTGCTGCTTGAACTTCATCTTGAAGGCCTTGCGGAGGCGGAACAGCTCCCTGGAGGTGGAGGGGGAACGGCAGAGATGAATCAAAAGGAAGTGAAAGGTGGGTTCGGGCGAGATGTTGCATGAATCTGTCTACTTGATATTGTGCATGATATATATATATACATACAATGTCCTCGATCGATGGGGGTTCAGCAGATGATTTAATACAGTGGAAATATATACATTTTTTTGAGGAAGGAGATGGGAGATTATGCGCAAAATATAATTATTAGTAGAAAGCCATAAGGTCAGCGTTTATAGCAGAACACGAGGGGGTTTAATATCATGGAGCGCTTTGGAACGAAAACAAATGAAGATCGCAGGAGCAAGTATCGGCATATTTCGAAAAACTGTTAGCGATGGAACAGAAGAAACATCGTTTAGAAAGGGGGAGCCATATACAAAGGAAAAAGAATCGGATAAAAAATAAAAATCAACACGTAAATAAACAATTTTCTTCAACAAAAATGACATATAAACATAGAAGAAACACAGAGGAACGGGATGAAATGAAAAGCAAAAGGGAGAAAGTAAACATGAAAACTCGATCTGAACGGAAATCCATTTTTCTAGTTTCGTGAAGAAGCAACGCGCTCTTTTAAAAAATGAAAATGAATCGATTTAGTTCTGTTTAATAAGCCAAAACGCCAAAGAAAACGAAATTTTAATGATGTTCGCCACTTAATCTAAAGGAACGCAATAAAGCCAGACAGGAAACGCGCAAGCAACTGTGCTTTGTGAAAGCACATCGACTTATTTCAAAAGCAAGTGGCATCGCCGATAAATTTAGGAAATTTAATGATAATAACACCAACAACAATAGTTATGATTATTATAACTTAATACTAAAACCAACAATATCAATAATAATTGCAAATTTATAATCATAATACTTAAATGACAAATGATAATAACAATAGTAATAATAGCAATAATAATATTAACAATAATGATGATGGTAGTGATGAAAATGATAATAACAACAATAATGATAATGATAATATTAATATCAATAATTCCAACACCAACAATAATAATGATAATGATGATAATAATGATAACAGTAATAATGATAATAATAATAATAATAATAATAATAACAACAACAACAACAATAATAATAATGATAATAATAATAATAATAATAAAATAGTTATGATAATAATTATGATAATAATGATAATAATAATAACATTAATAATAGTAATAATAATGATGATGATAACGAAAATGATAATAATGATAATAACAAAACAATAATGATTCTACTAATAATAACAATCAATGGTAAAAATAATAATGCTGATTATCATTAACATATTGATAGTAACGATTATAATTATATCAACAATTACAGAAATAATAATAATAATAATAATAATAATAATAATAATAATAATAATAATAATAATAATAATAATAATTATAATAATATTAGTTATAATCATAATGCTAATAATAATAATGATAGCAATACTGATGATGATAATGATAATAATAAAAAAGAACAATTATAACAATAATAAACACAATAACTATGATAATGATAATAATGATACAGATGGTGGTAATGATAACAGTAATGGTAATAATAATAATAACAAATTGACAATAACAACAACAATAAAAATAACAACAGCACTGCCAAAATAAAAGAACAACAACAACCTTAAAAATCAAACACAGTATAAATGGTCACGAAGTGCATGACGGGAGCAGCCGATCCAAAAAACATGAAAGCGAACTTGACGGCATGCCAGAGAGAAAACGGGAACACCAATAATAGAAGCGTGATAAAACGGTAACTATTCTAAACCAAAAAAAAAAAAAAATATACCGCTCTGTTGCTTCGGGAGATGTACGCTCTCTGCAGGAGATGGGAAAGCAATAAAAAACAAAAGGGAACTACTGCTTAACTTTGTACAGGCTATCCTTAGGTCGAGGTACACATACATATGTGCTATAGAGACTTCATACAATAGGTGAGTATGTATTATTAGTATCCCTTAATCATATATGGGCGTGGTATATGGTTTTGTACGTGAATATTAGCTATCAGAACTGAAAAGAATATAATGATGTATTGTTAAAGATTGGAATAGAGGCGAAAGCTACTGGAAATTATGTAGTCAATGTTTATTTTCCTTGATTTTAGACCTGTACGTTATAATAAATGGTTCTTTACACCTAACGCATTGCTTGTGAAAAGTGTGGATGTTTTTTTAAGTTGATGCTTACAATTTTTCAAACTTTTACCTTCAACAGCTCTTAAACTAGGAAGGGGTGTGAGTAAGTTTCAGGGGAATGGTATTTCTATGTGACTATATTTGGAATTCTTTCTATAACAGTTGCGATGAATGCAAGTGTTGCATATGCAAAATCCTTTATTCAGTAATAAAGATCAAAGACATACATTTTCTTTACTTCTACTTCACTTGAACTCTGTTTGGGATGTAATGTATTTATAGGTTATATTTGTTCGAGTCGTATAGACAATGCCTTTTATTTTGCTTTTTGAATTTCCATTAACTCTTCATGTATTGTTCAGATAAATATGAGTGTCACTGTGTTCGTTATAGTGAAACAATACCCATTGTTTTCTCTCTCCCCTTTCTAAATGTCAAATTCTCTCCTTCAATTCTGATAGTTCCTTCAATCAACTCATAACCCTTATCTAATCATTTTCAGCGAACCAATAATCTTACATTTACACATTAAGTAGTCACAGATATCAGCTGATTTATTCCCGTCTAAATCTAAATCATCAGAAGTTAGTTACTTTCCACATTCTTACTCACATGCGCACTTCATCACTCACTCATTCGCCTTTATCAGCCTGTAGTCAGCCTTCTTACTTGGCTATGCTATTCTCAACTGGCTGATCATCCCACCGGGGCTTTTCCCTTCGTGAACCCATTACCCTCGCCTACCCACTCCCCTCACTTGCTAACTGATCCAGCCCTCTCATTGCCCACTCTCCTCGCCTGGCTGTTCCTAGTCACCTGCCTAAGCACCCCCCCCCCCTAATCTATGTATTACCTTTCTCGTGTTTACTCCCTTTTCACGCCCACTCTGACTACTTAGCCCATCTGTTTATTCTCTCTCCCTTGCCCATTCCCTGTCATCTACCCACGCTCACCCCATGTTCATTCCATGTCACCTGTCCATTCCCTTTCACCTATTCATTCAACTCACCTACCCATTCCCCGACACGTATTCACTTACTTCCCCTATCCATTCCTTACCACCTGTTCATTTACCTAATGTTTATTCCCTTTCCCCCTGCCCATTGCCCTCTCATCTCTTCATTCACTCCCCCTTGCCCATTCCCACTCCCCTTCAGATTGCCTTTTCATCTGTTCATTCACCTCCCCTGCCCATTCCCTTCCACATATCAGTTCACGCCCCCTGCCTACTTTGTCCCTTCGCCTCATCAGCCCATTCCCTGCCACCAGTCCCTCCCACCCCTCCCGCCCCTCCCGCCCCTCACCTCGCCAGCTCCTCAGTCTCGACGTCGATGAACTCCGGGTCGAGGCTCGTGAAGTCGCCGTCCATCCAGTGCTTCTCGTACTTCCGCCACTTCATGACCAGCGTGAAGAGCTCGTCGTACGGGACGAGGCATTCCTTCAAAGGGCAGAAGGAAGAAACGCGGTTCGGTCGTTTTTTCGATATCGGGTCAAAGGGTCACTATGTGATTTGTCGTCCTTCGTTTTTTTTATGGTTCGTTATGATGGAAAGCTATCGTTGAGGTATGGGCGATTCCGTTAACAGGGGAGGTCGTAATTCCACTGGCATTGAGTCTTATATTAGTGACTATATCCAGGCCGTATAAGTAAGAAATATGATTCCAAATATGATAAAAATCACAAGCACTCCATCGACACGAAATATAAGGCTCTATTACTCCTATTTCACGTACCTTGAGTTCAGAAAGGAGAGGAAAAGAGGAGAGCTGGAATTTGAAGAGAGCTTCCTCTTGGTTGACCCACGACACTAGGGTGCTCACCTTCTCCAGACGCCCTTCCAGTTTCCGTACTTCCTGGAAACCGGACACAGGATTTCGGAATGTCAGGCGGAAAATATGGCAGTGCGAATTAGCAGCAGTAGCGTCATTACGAGTGTTATTATTATCGCTGTCTTTATCATTTCCTTTGATGTTGTTCTCGGTATCAGTGTTATTAGTATTGGTATCACCATCGTTGCCATAGTATTATCATCATTGATAATAAAGATAATGGTGATGATAAGGATGGTGATGATGGTGATGATGTGATGGTGGTGATGATGATGATGATGATGATGATGTGGAAAAGATGTCTAATCTTATGTCTTAGCCATGGTAGGGATTTTATAAGAATGGGATTTTGTTTGGGTAATATGGGAGTTACAATAAATGCTGTATTTAAAGACAGATAATAACATTAATAATGATGATGATAGTGATAATGGTGGTGATAGCAATAATGAATAATCAGAATTATATAATGATAATACTAATAATGATAGTGGTAATAATGATCATCATTATGACCATCATCATTAATCAGAAACTTAGCAATCCCTAAGAAAAGCAAGCAACAACAATCGTAAACGGAAAGCCACATACCCGGATGTATTTGTTTACATGAGCGACGTCGGACAGTTCCTCCAACTCGGTGACAAATTGCTGGATCCTCTCGAGGGTGTGGGACACTTCTCCTGCTCGCTCCACCAGCGTCTCTTCGAACTCTTGTTTCAGGTCCTCGAGCGACTGTGCAATAAAGACGTTCGAAGTGTAACGTGTGAGTCACCAACATTCGAAACGGTGTTCACTTTTATTCGAGCAAAGGATTCGGTAGCTTTGGTACAATAAGGGATGCATGGGGTGATCTCATTGTTTTGTTTTCGCATGTGTGTCTCTAATCGTATTCATTTTCACCTATAACCTGATCGACAACCGGTGAAGCTAACCTCTACGGCGTGGTCGACGACTGGTTTCAGTTTGGTGGGCCACGTGATGACGGCGGCTGTGGTGTTCAGGTCGTCTGGTGTAAGATGCACCACATCCAAAATCACCTGCAATCGAGTTTTTTTTCAGAATCAATTCCTCTCTTACTATTTAGGAACTTCAGTCCAATAATTTGGATGACTTTAAATGCAGTTCCGATATTTTCTTTTTTATGATTGGGGTTTTGTTCGCTTAGATTTAAGTTAAGTTGGGTAGAAGTTAGTCTATGATTTGGGTTCTTTAGATCTGATTAGGTTAGTTGTTAGCCCAAGGAGTGTAAGTATCCCGATTTTAGATAATTAGGTCAGGTTTAGTTACATTTAAGTATGTCAATCGAAACAAAAGCACGGCAGTAAACAAGACTAGCCCTCTTGTGTTACCTTGAGCCTGGCCACCATCTCCTGCACTTCCTCAATCAGGCGATGGATAGTGATCCTCCTCACTTCCTCCACGTACTCCATCAGCTTGAACAGTTCATCCGTCGACGTCGGAGTACCCTGGATCCGTTTGTGGATCGTCTCGAACTGCTGATTCAGGCTTCGGAAGGGACATCGATCAAAATTCACGTATGAATACAATCAAGAGTACGCCATCTCTTCCTTTTCTTCCAAAAAATAAATATAAATATACTATACATTTACTTGAATATTTCCGGAGGTAGGTTTTCTTACGAAACTCAAAGAATTGCGTATCTTTTGGAAGTGTTTTACCTTTGAGTCGTTTCCCGGTGGCCGGCGATGAGCTTGTCCTTCAGCACAGACACGAAGGTCGAGGTGACGGACAAGAGACTCTGCCGCAGGAACTTGTATTCCAGTCTGAAGAAGGAAAGGGGTCATAATGCTTCAACTTTGGATTGACCATTTGATTATGGATATTGTATTAAAAACATATCGTAACACTTGTGATGAATTTAATGTTAAAAACAACTTCATACAACATTTACGATACACCCGTAAGTGTTAATAAGATGCTTAATACTTAATGTTAATACTTAATATTATACTTATACTTAATACTTAATGTTAAGATACTCAATGTTAATACGTTAAGTGCAAATAAGATAAAAAAAAATAAAAATCAAATTTTTAAAAATGGTCAAGAAATATCGCAATTTTCAAACCAACGTTTCCTGCAGCCACGAAATCACCTGAAGACAAAGAGCATGGCGGACGTGGGGACGTGGCTGGCCTGCTCCACGTACGAGGAGTAGTGGTGCACCTGCCCCGCGTACTCCTCCAGCTGCGCATCTTGCTGCAGAAACGCGTCCACCTCCTGCCTCACGCTCCCTTGCAGCACCGGCGCCCATTCCGTGGCTGTGTGAGTCCCAGGGTTGCATTTTGGTGTGTAAATATATTTGCTTGCGTTTTGCTTTCCCAACTGTACTTTAATTATGTACTGAATCAATAGCCCGTACTTGAAATGGCAAATATATATCTTTAAATATCTAACGATAAATAATGAAGAATGCCGCCCCTAGAGAATGCTGATTGGGCCTCTCAAAGTATCTGAAATTCTGTAAAATCTGATGACTATAATTATAGTTCCGGAACTCAGCGGTGTCTCGAGTGATTTAAGGACGTGTCACTGTTGCTACATGGCGGAGATGGGGCTGCTCGACCTTCCCTGAAACAACATGGATCCCCAACATGGTGACCCCACATTCCAAGGGCCACGCACACGCCACCCAACCGCAAGAGTTACCTATCTGCGTGAGGAATTCGCCGGCCTTTTCGAAGCGCCGCCTGATGTTCGCACTCAGACAGGACCGGAAGCTCTCCCACTGTGGCTCGGACAGCGTGACGACCAGCGTCTCGCGCCGTGGCTCCAGAGGCCTGAGCGGAGGAGCCACGTCTTCCTCGCCGGGAGGACCCATGGTCGCGGCTCGCTGTCTCCACTTCGGGACCTTCGGCGGCCGCGGCTCGTCCCAGGTACCGCGGTAGAGCTGGACGCACTCGTCGAACTACAGGACAGAAACGGAGGAGACTTGAAGTTGGTATCTTCCTCTTTATTCAGGACTTCAAGTGCCACTCATAAGGTTAAATGGAAATCCATGCTTTCTGCAGAACCCAAGCACTTGACGAAAAAGAGAACAGGAAATTAGAATAACAACATTTCAACAGGTCCGAATCCACACGTCCATCCCCGCTCCCTCTCCACAAAGGCCGTACCTCCTTGAAGAGATCCGTGAAGGCCGAGTATAGCTCCGACTCGTCAGGTCGGAGACACACCTCATTGTCCTCCAGCCCGAGGTAGAGCTTGAGTCGAGGCCCAACCCACGGCTCCTCCTCGCTCCCGAGCCACTTCAGCACGTCCTCGACGCTGCGAATCAACACTTCTTGCAGCTGTGAACACGCAGGAGAGATTAAAAGTTACTTTAGATTTACGTGCATGGATTTGTGGATTTCCTCTTTTGGCCCAGGATTAGTAATTAATTTTTATTAAAGAACAAAGAAAAAATCCAGAATATATATCCAATCCAAACAGAACTATATATCCATGCACTCCTCTTCCTTCATCCTCTTAGGCCCACCTTCCCCTCCTCCAAGCGCTCTTCACAATGCAAGAGATGCAATTGGCTTCCTCCGTTTCTGAATCCTCATTAGATCTACAGTCTGAATTACATGCAATTCTGAAAGTATAGCTTCTCGCATTGAACAGTCATTCATCCGCGTTCATATGTTTCCTACATTTATCACAATGAACCTCTCTCTATCCTACCCTTACCTGCCGCCCACACCTTACCTTCGACGCCAGGAGGTTGTTAAAGGCGTGCATGACGGTCAGGCGGCGTGAGGGAGAGAGATTGGTGGCGAGGGCGGCCTCCCTAATGGCTGAGAGGGATTCGGTGAACCACGAACTCCGGAGTCTCGCTCGCCCCGCCCTCGCCGCCGCCCGCCACCGCGTGATGAGGACGGTCAGTTCCACGCCCTCGCCGCTGCCCATGCCTCTTCTGGGGGAGGGCGTCGCCGTGTGAGTTCTTTGCATATGGGATTAGGCAGATGGCATAATTAGGGGACGTATGTTGTGGGTGATGATGCGGCACGGTATTTGGTCTATGGGGGTAGTTTGCCGTCATGTGGTGATGTGGTGTTTCGTATGTTCCGTGGTTATAAATTGATGTGGTATGATGCCATTAGGAAATAAGTGTGCCTCGTGGGGATTCATCCTGAACGCAATTATGCCAAAAACATTTCGCGTTATTGCTTCATCCTTGCTCTTCCCTTTGTTTGTTTGCTTGCAACATGTGGTGTGACGTCTACGATTATAACTTAATGTGATGTGATGACACTTTAGAGGGAAATCATTTCGTAAGTCAGTTCCCTCTTGCTTCCCTTTTCCTCTGCCCTTTTCTGTGTTCCTCCTATTTATCCCGGCAAGTGTTTCGGATTCAAGAGTCGAAACAGACAGGTCACACATTCGCAGCGCTGACCGGTGGCCTTAGCGGCGGAAGGGACTATGATTTTCGTCTCATCTTTACTTTATGGTGGAACATAATTGCAAAAACGAACGGTAATGAAATGAAGAATAAATAAAATCCACGTACAATCGTGCAAGTTCCAGTTTCTTTGTCCTATTCTAATATTGTAATAATCTATGATTATTGCTATTATTAATCTATTTGTTACTTTCTTCTACTTTCTTTTAGTAAATTTAAGTATATATTGCATAATAGACAATGGTGGAATATTTCAGAAAATGTAAATACAAGATAAATAATGTATGCGCACATACACTTACTCAGTCACTCAATCACTC
>NW_028234414.1:3735141-3737641 GCF_977035675.1 Penaeus japonicus | reverse complement strand
CCTGGAGGGATAGGGAGGTCTCGGCATGGTGGGATGGCGGCGGGGAATGTGACCACTCGACAGGGCCGCCTTCGGAAGGGAATGTCACTGGGACCTGCGGCCATCGGGCGACACAAGCTGGCTACGGCCAGAGAGTCATATCCTTAACTCTCTATGGCAACAACCCCGAGTACTGGGCCGGACTGAAGCATGTCCTCGAAGCCTCCACGAAGCTTTACCCCGGGTGGACGGTGCGCCTCCACACGGACCCGCGAGGCCATAGAGCCCGCCTCTGCCCGCTCCTTCGCCGATACCCGCACTTCCACGTATGCGACGTGAGGAGCCTTCCTACTCTCGGCGACGTGAGGGACGTGAACCCGATGCTGTGGCGAGTGGCGCCTCTGGGAGACCCTCAAGTCGCCGCGCTGTCCGTCCGCGACGTGGATTCGGCGCTACTGCTTCGCGACGCCGAGGCTGTGGACGACTGGCTCTCTCTGAATAAGACGTGGCACGTCATGAGGGACTTCGAGGGACATGGCTTCCGCATCCTCGGCGGGCTGTGGGGGGTGCGGGCGCGGTCGGAACGACACGTCGGCGAACTGGCGGCTCTCAGGGACGACCTGTTCGCGCGTGGCAGAGGTCGTCTAAAAACTTGGGGCCAAGACCAGATCATCCTTGCAGTAAGTGTCTACAAGATATGTTTTTTGTCTCTCTTTCCGCACACGCACACACACACACACGCACACACACACGCACACACACACACACACACACACACACGCACGCACGCACACACACACACACACACACACACACACACACACACACACGCACGCACGCACGCACGCACGCACACGCACACACACACACACACACACACACACACACACACACACACACACACACACACACACACACACACACACACACACGCGCGCGCACACACACACACACACATATATATATATATATATATATATATATACATATATATAGTTTACTGTATGACTGTAGGTCCGCTTATCGTATAAGTTGATCCGTTAGACACTGGCATTAGGTTAATTACCTAATCATTCCATTTGTCTTGAAATCCCACATTTGGGATTCATTCATGCCTTCTGTATTTTTTTCCACATCCACAAATAAATAGGCAGGGATGTACAAAAGGATTCCATTGAAGGGAGAGGAGGGTAGTCCTGTAACTAGCAGACAAAACGGACAAATGCCTTCCCATATTTGCCGAATAAAGAAAGTTGCCGACAAAGACAGCACTCAGGAATGCACCCCCACCCCTAGTTCCTCCTCCCACTCCTCTGATAACGAGTTCAAAATGCAATTAATGTTAAATCACTAATTATTCCAAGGAAGTCCTTTGGCCGGCGATGCAAGGAGACCAGGTGGCCCACGACAGCTTCTTCTGCCAGTCGTTCCCCGAAACACGACCCTTCCCGACGGAGAGACGCAACGGCGAGTTCGTGGGAGCTATTCGGTGATTAGAGACCTTTTCCCTTTCCTTATTTTTTTTTATTTTCCTTTTCCTTATTTGTTAGTGTATTTATTCTTATCTGATCCTTATGTAGATTAACTTTTGTGAGTTTTAGATTTTGCGGTACATACGTTATGTTGATATGTTAGGTTGGATGATGTTATTCGTGGGATTAAAAAGATGTCCAGGATATTTAATATCAATTTGTCGTTACATTCTTCAAGTGTGTTATTCATGTCATAAACACAAACAAAAAACGTAAGATATGAATGATAGATCAATTAGTAGTATCTAAATTGTTATATGTACACCGATTTACGGGCGCTCAGGTACCCCCCCCCCCCCATTTTCTTACTTTACATGCAACGCAGTAACACTTTCCCTTGTTCTTTCATTTGCCTTATATCTGTTGCTTTCTCTTACAGGTACAGGAAGGACAAATACCTGATTACAGTACAGACCCAATGCCCGAAGGAGTGTCGCCCGCCAGAGCACCCGGAGTGGATATTTTGCTAACGAGATTCTGACTCTGAAATCGTCTTCATATTTTGTTTTGTCGGATGTTCTGCTTGTTTTTTTTCCCTTTCTTTCTTTCTTTTGTCGTATATGTATAGCTGCGAGGTTAATCCAGTTGATATTTTGATTTGTCAGTGGCAACTTATCAAAGGAAATGTGATTGTTTATATATGTTTTACTTTTTATTTTATCTTGTTAATGTATTTTTTCATTTGTCTTCGCTAGATTTGAAGGCATGTGTGGACATATAATTATTTTGATTGTAATCATGCTGTATGTCTATTTTGCAATAATTTGCTTCGATATTTCTTAAGGATCGTTAATAAAATGCAGGAAATATTTTTCCCTTTTTTCTTTGGTGATGTTGATAGTATCTGCTTTCCTTCATTTTGAGTTTCCTGGCACTTTATTTTCTTTTTATATTCTTCTCCTAACATCTCCATTTCCCTTCCTCGTCATCGTCTTCTTCCTCCTCCTCCTGCTCCTCATTATTATTATCACAAGCATCATCACCATTCT
>NW_028234414.1:3702641-3730141 GCF_977035675.1 Penaeus japonicus | reverse complement strand
TGTTGGTAGGGTTACCTCCGTGTCCTCATTGTTGATCATCAGCATCACTAGTGTTATTATTTATTTTTAACCGGGGGAATGCATATCTTGATATGATGCCAGTGGGTGTGATGATAGAGACTGAAGGACCGTACAGTTATTTACTTTTCTCATTTTGTCATGAATGTTAATAATTTCATATTTGTCTTCATCATCATCATCTCAATATTCTTGTCAGTGTTATGTACCCTGACAGTGTACAATCATGGCATACCAGTTTATGAAGAGAAAGTAGTTGTAATTCCATTTTTCAGTGCTTGCGACATCAAGGACTTGAAGATCATTGCACGCCCAAATGAGTCTGTGCCTCAAGTGCAAAATCCTGAGGCAAAATCCAGCATGAGGTATTCTGCCCAACGTCAGGCACAGCAGTCATTCCAGAAGATACATGATGGGCAGGAACAGCTTGTTCCAAAGCAGCAACAGCAACAAGTTGGATTGAATGCGGGAGTAGAGGCCCAGCAGCAAGCGAAACGGAAGCCTCGCACGTCTGTAGGAGAAACCTTGGCCCATGGTACGCAGTCTTCAACGTCTAGGTAAGGAGTTTATTTGAATTTATATTCTAACATCATTTATTTTTTAATTCTTTCTTTGATTAACCCACTCACGACGGGGGCATTCCAGCCTTGCATGTTACAATACCAGGGCTCTCGAATGCATAGGCTTAAATCAGTTAAATAAACGATGCTGTATGACGTCACCCTGCGAACGGGCCTTGAATGCACGGTACCAGTGGTGTACCACCCGTCCAGAGAGGGTTAATATGGCATTTTTGATATTGTTATTATTACTGTTATCACGATCATTATCATCTTCATCTTTTGTTATAATCATTATTCCAACCATTATGAGAGAGACCTAGGAATGTATCATTAATCAAAATAACCCCTTAACCGTGTCTCCCCTTCCAAACTCCAGGGACCAAGGAAATGACTGGCAGCGTCCGTACCAAGCTCCCTACACGTGCCATGAGTACAGCTCTCCACGGCGGAACGACAAGTACGGCAATGACTCCTCCAGGACTCCAGGCAAGAGGGACCGCAGGCGCAACAGGGACGAGACCACCTTCGGCACCCCCATTGATGACGACATGCTCAGCACGGAGTTTGACTTTGAGAAGAATCTGGCCCTCTTTGACAAGCAGGTGAGGAGGTCTTGTGGAAAGAAGAGCTGGGGGCAATGGAGGTTTATTAATTTTTTTTATTTTTTTTTCTAATGTATTTAAATTGTGTCATTTTTCCAGGAAAGATTTTATGGAAAGTAACTGCTCTTTTTTCTTGATAATGATAAGAGATGGAAGCAATAGCAAATTTAGAATTTGAAGTATTAAGGATGAAAATTATCATTGCTTTGTGAAATTGCACTTTATATTTATCTAAATGCATAACTATATATCTGTGTCTATATCTAAATGCATATCTATATGTGTCTATATCTATATCCATGTCTACATCCATACCTATATCTATATGCCTCTATACCTATCTGTCTATCTATTTATCTATGTCTGTTCATATATTTAAAAAAAATTTAATGTCTTTAATGCTCAGGCTGTGATTGAAGAAATACAGAGTCTAAAGCCAGACGTGGTTCGTCAGGCAGACCGGTACACAGAGAAGAAATATAGGTGCGATGAAAATGTGTTGCCTTCTAAAGCACCAGCAAAGAAGCAGATAACTGTGCCTACTTCAGGAGCTGCAGAAGTTATCTATGCAAATGGTTTGTATATTATCAGTAGTTGTATCTTTAACCCATTCGCGCCGGTTGACGTGCTGACACGTGGTCGAAAAAAGCCCCGGACCCGGGTGACGTCCTGGCACGTGCTACATTTTCGGCCCGCGCGCCGGGAGGCCAGTAGCGACGTGCTGAAACGTCCGCATTAGAATGATAGATTATTCTTAGTACAATTCGATTTTCATACTTGATTTGTCTTAGCTACTTTAGTTTATCCTTCTAAATAGTAGAAAATGGGATATAACGTAATATGAATGACGTCTCAGGTACATACGTAATCTTGATTACGGCATGGTGATTTCTGTTTCTGATTTGTTGAATATGATGATCTGAGTCGAAAGACTATCGTAAAATCAATTGTAATTGGCCGAGGAATAAAAAAAAAAAAAAAAAAAAATTATATAACATCTTTTTGTTGCCCCACTAAAAGAAAATGACACTTGAAAAACATTGCTGTTACTTGCATTCACTTGTATGCACATGTATGGTTGTTCATATTCTCTTTCTTTTCTTTTAGGAAGAAAAAAAAAATTGAAAAAAAAAACTATGTTTGTTACCTCACTAGAAGAATGCTTCCACTTCCCATTGGTATTACAACATAGGAGTAAAGAATATGGAAAAAGTTCAATAGAATAACACTAAAAAAACAGTGCTATAACATCTTTTTCGACTGATATACATCCTCTGAACATAGCACTACTTTCTACACATGATTACACTTTAGACGCAATCACGCAAACCATAAGGATAGGGTGGGTGAAAAACGCTCTGCGAGCGTCAGAGCGACCGCGCGCAGCGGGAAAACACCCCGGCACGAACGGTTGCGCGCTTGAAATCTTCCCGGCGTTATCGGGAGTAGGCGAAATTCCGCCCCGGCGTGAATGGGTTAAGGAAAAGAAAAGATGGTTCCACTTGAGAGCTTGTGTAGATAACAATAATGATTTTATAGGCATCTTAATATATATAATTTCCAGTTCACCTGTTCCTAACTAATTTTTATAATGAACATAGATTGTGGACTGCTGGTACCTTCTGTGAGTAGTGAATTGCGGGCAGAACTGTTATCTACAGCCAATCAACACGGTCTCACTCACTCACGTCAGCTGGAGATCATTGGACGAGCAGCAACAGAGGTTATTCTCTCTCTGAGTGGAGGCAATCACAGGTAGGTTCTTCGATATTAAGATTATTGCAGTCATGGGTTTTTAGTGCCATTATTTTAAGAAAGCTCAAGAATGTCATCAGTAGAAATTGGCTTACGCAAATTAGGTTGTATCTGTTTTAATGACATCCATGGCTTATGCTAATGTAGTTATCAAATTGGAAACCGTGTCCACTAAATTAGTGAACCCTATTCTGACAAAGTTTATACATTATTAATTTGAAGTGCATGCAAATTAAAATGTCCAATATAAAATTTGGAAAACAGTAGTGCTATGATGTATAATACGAAATAGCTGCAGTACATTTAGATCTTCAGAGAAGTTTGGTTTGCTCAAACCTTTGCAGTAGTATAGGCTTATGCTTCTTCCATTTACTCATGATGTTTGAGTACAAGTTTCAGGACATGTATTACTGAAATAAAAATTTAATTCAAATCATCAATGAATATTTCTTAACAGTGCTGTAACATTTGTTCACTTGATCACATGACAAATATTACAAGCCTCTCTGTTTGTCACTTCTCTTTTCCTCTTTTTGGGCTAAAGTTGTTATTATATCTAAATAAACACATTCACTGACATTCAATATGTTACCTCAGGCTAGGACCAGGCAACAGCCACCAGCCACCTGTTGTGGTAGTTCTGTGCGGCTGTCACGTGCAAGGAGCTGCGGGAGTAAATGCTGCCAGACAGCTAGAGAGCCATGGAGTCAGGACTGTTGTAGTGACACCACAGCTGCCAACTTCACCTCCCCCATCCCTGCTCCTCACCCATGAGTTGCAACTGTATGCCCTCACCTCAGGACGCACAGCCTCTGACCCTGGGGGCATTCCTGCTACTGTTGATCTGATTGTGGATGCCAGACTGGACCATAGTGGGCAAGCAGGAGAGGGCAGCTCTGGGCACACTTGGCTCACTGCAACAACAAGGTGGGCATCAAATTCCCGAGCTCCAATTCTTGCCCTCGACCCACCCAGTGACTTAGCTGCCATCCCCTCCACCCAGCCGCCCCTGCTGGCTCGGGTCTTACTGTGTCCATCCTTACCTCTCGCATATACTCCAGCAAGGGGCAAAGTGTACCTCATAAATGTACCCATACCCCAGCAAACATTCAATGCTGTGGGAATTAAGTATGTTTCACCATTTGGAGCCAAGTTGGTTATTCCATTGCACCCATATGAGTAAGTGGAACGCGTCCTTTACGGTTGGTATGATGAGCATCTAAATATGTGTCGCCTATTCTAGTAACTGGATATTTCTTGAAGGAAGTGATCTCGTAAAGGGTTGTTTTTAGTTTGATCTTTTAGGTTTGAAAGAAAAGGTGAACAGGCGAGTTATTTTGATAACTAATACTGTCATTATCTTGCTAGGCTGTCCATACTGCTAGGAGCAAACTCTGTTATTATTCACTGATATAACATTTAGTGTAGGAAAATGGCCCTTTGTCGTATTTCAACTTGAAAATATTTTACACTCAAGTGGTGATATTTTTCCTTTTATTTCATGACAAACTTTTTTCTTCAAAGATATCAATTTGAATATGCATTATTCTTTAACATTATGTAGCATTGGTCTTCCTTTGTGGAATATATAATATTGGGTGTCTTTTGCACATTTACGTTATACTATATGAAAAAATGTATTTTTCTAAGAGAAAACTAATTTTTTGAATCAGTATATGTGCATTGCTGTTATGATAAAAAATATATTCCATAAATATTTATTATGTAATCTTAAAGGCCTAATATAAACTTTAGGATGTGTTTCAGCCCAGTGAGTGCTGTCTGTTTTGGATTGGCATCCAAATGTAGTATGTAATTTACCAATTTAGATACTATTGAGATATGTATTAGCATTGCTGCTGCAGGGAGTGTATTATCAGCAATGTTATCTGTAAAAAATATATATATATTGTTAACCCGTTAACGACGGATGACGTGTTTTTTCGTCATACATGACGCAGGAGCTCTTGCCTGACAATGGGCGTCGTGATGTTTGGGGATTTTGGATCACTATGTTATTTTATTGTGCTATGAGTAATGAGTGAGTGATGCTGAAAATTGCAGTCTTATAATAATTATAACTGCCGTAATATTAAGCAAAGTGGGTTTCAACTCAGTTCCAAAACCTAGATGGCACCACTTTTTTCTAGCACGAGCAGGAGAGAGAGCCTTGAATGGCACCCATCTACGGTCTCTAGCAAGCACTATCTCTATAGAGATAGTTGGTGACATCTTGCTCTAAAGTACCGCAGAAGGTGACTCACATGCCCAATGCCTACTATGTGCCCCTGTGCCAGTAGAGATGCCTTTTATTGTAGCACTTACTGTCCTCTTCCCTACCTCTTCATTTTGGATGGTTATAAGTTTCGTGTTTGTTCGTGACAGCACACAAATACGAAAAAATAAAGTTGCTTTTTGTCCCCCCCCCTAAAACAATAATACTTCTATCACATTGAGAATAAAGAAAAAAAAATGAGTTGATATGACCCTGAGCTACAGTTTTAGTCAACTGCAGAATTGATAGAGCCTGTGATATGACAGATATAAATTTCTAAAAACAGTAAAACACACAAAAAAACAAAACACAAAAATGTCTCTAGCTCTTCAATGAGTGACTAAAAGGGAGTGGGAAAAATCAAATTATGTTGCAGAAGCTGCCTCGATCAGAAGTAAAACTCATCCTGGAGCCTGTGTAAGCAAATCTATCCCCCTTCGGCAACGGGTTAAAAGAGGAATACCTCTACCTATTCAGGTAGTTAATAAACATTCAGGAAGAATAGTCTATGGGGATTTTTAATTTTTAATTTATTTTTTATTTACCCATATGGTCTGTGATAAAGATGTATACAGAAATGCTTTCATTTCAAACATTTGAAATACTGTATGTTTCCTGAGTTTCTCATTATGAAGCAGAGATTATTAGTAAACATCTCCTTCACCTTTAACAAATACCCGAGATTATTGTAAATGTGATAGCGAGCATGATGCTGGAGCCAATAACAGCAAATTTTAAACATTTCTTTTATCTCCTTGATGATAAGATAAAAAAGCTGAGTGTATAATTTGTAGTACTTAAATGTACATATACTACACAGAGCCATTAACTAGTTCATTATCAGATACAGGATATAGGCGCTTGTAATAGCAAAGGAACTTGATATTATTTTTAGAAGAACACCCCTTTGAGGCTTTGTTTTCAGTATGGAAATATCAGATGATATACAATATATTAAATAAAAGAACCTTGTTTCTAGTGGTTCAGGTGAGCTATAATTTAAAAAAAATAGAAGAGAGAATGATATAAAAAGTGTTGAAGATAGAAAATTTAAGAAAAGAAAGAAAACATCTATGAAAATATATTTTTTTCCAAATGTGTTGTAATAGTTATGTTCTACAAAAATCAAACAAAAACAAAACAGAGCATTATATTGTAAAACTGCACTCTGTTAAGGGTAATTTTACTTTCAGCACTGAACTCGTGTTTATATAAATATCATCATTATATATGTTTGCCATTTATCTTTAAGGAGTACACAGTAAGGATTATCTCAATTATTTTTGGTCACATGATCAAAACCATGAAAATTTGGTCAAAAAAAGTTATTCTGATTTTGAAAAATGTATGATATCTTCACATTGAGCTTACAGTTAAGTGTCCTTTTAATTTAAAAGAAATAAAGTTATTTTTTCATCTTCTTATTTGTATTCATATCCTGAGTATTTGGAATAATTTGTTGAAAATATGGAAGAGATTCTCTTATCAATTTAGAGAAACTAGCAAATAAATATTGTAACTAATAGTTTTATATGTGGTATTGGTTTTGAAATTAATGCAATACACTATTTGAAATCTGCAAATGGACGCTACTTAATGGATAAATGTTTCTTAGATCATGTATGAGGTTGAACTTGTAAAGATAGTTTGTGATATTATCTATAGGAAAATTTCTTTTATATCTAGAGAATATGACTTAATGAAAACAAGAACTAACTGGTAATACTAACATTATGATGACAGTTTGGTAACAGAAATAATGGCAACAACAATACTATCAAAAACAAAATTTTAATACTCCTAAAAAGAGTAATAAAATAATAATAAAAATAAAATTGATTTAATAGTAAAAATAATTCCCAGGAAATGCTAGTAATACTGGTGGTAATAGTAATATTAATAACTTGAACAGAAATTTAATAAATTGTGATTGTGACAATTATAGGATACTGAAGTTAATGATAACACTTACAAAAATAGATGATAGCAAAAATATCCTGTAAAGTAATGTCAGACTATTAAGTAAATTAGAAATGACTTTACGATTATTTTCAGTTCTTATGCACTCTAAATTCAAGGATAAATAAATAGAATCAAGTCTTGGTACATAACTTGTACTTTCACATGTTTTCTAAATAAATACACTGTATATATTGATCATCTGAATATAAAGCCATTGTTATAAATCAGCATAGATTATCCTTGTGTTCACATCACTTTAACATCATACTCCTCTGGTGGTTCTTCATCACTATCAAACTCTGCATCATCATCTCTGACCCAATTCCCCAATAAATCTCTCTTCCAGCCCGAGGCTCTCAAGTTCTGGTAATATTTGCTCCTTTCGTCAACCGTCTTTGCCTCGGCGACTCTTGGAGAGCTCTCAGGGTTGACTCTTTCCGGAGGTTTTGGAGTATCTAGTTTTGGTGTGTAAGAGGATGCACTGCTTTTTGGAGTCACTGCCAACCTCCTCTCGATTTCCACGACCTCGGTGAAATCTCTCTTTCTTTGCGACTGGCGGATGTATTTGTTGACTTGTGTTTTGGGATTTACTGGTTTTGTTAGACTGTCCACCTGCTGTTGACTCACTTTTTCTGAAATGGAAGTATGAGTATGGTTTTTCTCCTGTGATAAAAGATATTATATTGTTATACATGCCATTATTGAAATGTGTCCAACAAGAAAGCTGATGCAATTTTTTTTGAAAGACAAAAATCTTTACCTTGTCTACCATACTCAATAACTTCTTTCCGGCTGTATGGCTTATATTTGGACCTACTTCTGCTATCATATGTTGAAGATGTCTTTAACAATCCTCTGAAATGTTTTATTCATTCCATTAACATATCAAATGACTATGACATAAGCATCAAATCTTAACCCCTTCGACACGAGGACGCGTATACTGTGTCCTCGCAGCACTTATGAAAAACCCGAGGATGCGCATACTGCGTCATGGCTGAGTTCTGGTGGAATTGAGTTTTCTTTCTTCCGGATACTATATGAGATCTTTCAGAATAGAGGTCGGATATGATACGATGGATTACTCGACTTTCATTATTATTACATAAGAGTGGGATTCACTTATACCAGGGGAGGCACCGATGCGCCCTACTAACAATCATTTTATTATTTATTTATGGAACATTATGTAAAAATATAAAACTTATTATCATTAGTTTACCATACTATTTCAATTGTTTTCTTTGGTTATCTCAGTGAGGCCTCCCACCAAGGTCACTCTTTCCATCTTCCTCCCAACCCATGTCACATGCACATGGGGGAAGAGGTTAACTATGCATATTTTGATATATAACACATGATGATTATGTTGAGGTTTTGGCTTAAAATGTGTAGAGGTTTTGGCTTAAAACTTTTGGCTTAAATTTGGCGCACGCCGGAAGCTCAGATGCGGAGTGGAGGGCATTTTCTACTGCCCGTAGTGAAGGGGTTAATTAAAAAATGTAAGCATGATGTTATACTACAGTAAAAGTCATAATCTCACCGTGTTGTTGCTTGGCCAAGAACTCTATCAGGATGCAGTGGGGCTCCACTGTCTGTTGCTCCACTTTTCAAATACGTTTCCTGTTTGCGTTTCAAAATGAGCATTTCTGTCTCTTCCTTCCTCTTCATGAATTTAGCAAGAGCTGTGAAAGGATTTGGAAAATAAAAATGTATTTAAAAAAAGAACATTATTAGAACATTATATTTGGTATGATAAAGCTAGGTAAAGCATTATAGGCCTTCAATTACCTTAATGACTTACTGATATTATCCTGATAATGAACAATCAATATAACTATGAAAGTGGTTTTCATATACATGCATGTAATTATTCAATATGAAAGCAAATAAACATTCAGATTCTTGCAAGGGACAAACGTTTGTGGAATGGCTCGTAAAGTTATCTTTTTAAAAAATTTATAAAAGTCAATTACAAAACTCATTGAATTTTTACATGATTGTTGTTTGATCAACTGACATCCATTCAAGAGATGTCATATATTTAAATATCTTAATATTCCAACTGACTGGTCCTACAGAATATTCAGAAAAAAAATGCTCTTACAGAAGACTATTTGGTCTTGAAAATAAATTGGTAAAAAAGTTAATTTGCAACAAAGAAAAAGATGAAGAAAAAACAAATCTCTTCTTATCAGACTTACAAAAACGATGTTTCTTCCCAACACGATGTTGAGATAACATTGCCAGAGTATCAACCACAGGCCGGTCATTGCAGACTAAACATGTATATCTGAAAAAGAAAGAAGAAGAAGAAAAAAAAATCATACACATATCACCTTGTTAAAAGACTTATGATGATTTTTCCCAAAAGTGTTCTATGTAGCTGGTAAAGTAGCGCACTGACCTTCCATTGCTTAGGAGCTTTGCTTCATCTTCGGGGATGTGATCTGCCAGAAGTTCTGTCACACGTCGATCCTAAATCACGTGAGAATCTCATTATTCTATTTGTATTTACTGATGACGTTTATTACCTATCTAGCATTAATTTAATATAAATATTAGTGTATTATATCTAAGATTTATTCATGGTCAGTAAAAGAATATTTAAAAGAGAGTGGAAAGTTCACTCTTTCTCTAAAAAATCAGTAGTAATTCAGTTTTGGGATACTTGAAAAATGTAACATTATAAATTTCCATTAATACATGTAAAAAATGATTTTGCTGTGCCATAGTTGTGCACCAATAATACTATTAATACTAGTGATCAAAACTTATCACAAAAACAAAAATAACAGCTATAAAATAATAAATATCATGAGCAGATGTAAGCCAGGTAATAACTTAAAATAAATGTTTAGAAGGCATCCACTGTGGGAACTTCTTCTCGAACTTATGCTGGTTGTGTTTCTGCGCAAATCCACACTAAAATTGCTGTGATATGTAATGGAAAGCCTACAATTGCATCTACCATGATAACAGGACTATGATAAGTGGCGGCTGGATCGTACGCTCTGGAAAAGGCCAACAAGTCTCCTCCACGAACATTCTGGAAGGAAAGTGCTTGGCCAAGTTGCTCACTTAACTACAAATCTCTGGCAGAGTTTAAATACAAACTCCGTCATGCTAGAATATGCAATCAGCGCGAGGCCAGTGGCAGACGCACGGATGTCTTCTAAATACTTGTCTAATATAATAAGCTCTCTAATAACTTTACTCGCCCAACACCTTTACACACATTTAGCTGATTTAGCAGCGATGACGGACCGACATCTGTTTTAAAGGACATTTTTATCGTATTTTTCGTATGAGCAGCTTCCTCTTCCTTCTTCTTTAGGGGAATTTAGACTATATTCCCAAGATAATGTTCCTTCCGTTAATTTCTGCTGCTATTTTCTTCTTCTGTTTTAGAGAGTTTTACACTAATGCTATGTATATTCCTTTGATCTTTTTCTTTATCTCATTATGCTGGTTCTCTTCTTCTTCTTGAGGGTTTTTAGACGGAATAATTTCAGGAATTTTGGTCGATTGTTGATGTTTTTACAAGCGTTTGCAGATCGTTCTTTTAACTAATGCATTCGGTTTTATTTTCTTTTCATGTTGAAAAAAATATCTTATAAATGATATATATGTATATTTATGTATGAGACGACAGGGAAACGTCTTTACTATCAAATCTGACATTAAGATTATAGCATTAAAAGATGAATTAAAAAAAAAGATATCTAAAAGAACGTTTTTTTTTTTAGTGATCTTGTATGTAAAACAAAATAAACCGATTAACAATTCTGAGTAATGATGGAGATAAAATATTTAAGTCACAATTTAAGTTTTCTTATATATAGTTTTACATCATAACCTCAAGAATAAACTTTATGTACTTATTCTATCTGTTATAAATAATTGCAATCACACTCCCTCGCCACAGAGAATACAAGTTTGCAAACAAACGTCCAATTTCTTATTTGTTACTCACATATTCACCACAAACAAGACTCTCTGACTTACAATGTCTACACGAAACGAAGAAGAAACCGAAGAGAAGCCGAAAATATCTTTTAAGAAGGTAAAAGGCAAGAATTTCAGGCGGAGAAGAGAGTCAGACGATGAGGAGGAACCGAGTCCAGGCGAAGAAGAATCATTATTGTGAGATTTGAGTCGTATTTTAATATCATTTTCCTTTTAATTTCATCTTACTTAAGAGGTTATTAGTGCAATAGACTTTGTAATAGTCCAGAGTACGACCTCATCAAGCGATCGCCATGACCAAAGCGCTTCGGCAAAGACCAACAAACCTCCACTATGTATTTCCTGTCAAGACAAAGGTGGGACTATTCTTATTTTATTATAAGTTACGAGGGAAGTCTACCAACTCGTACCTGCTGGAATAGACAATATGGAGAATTGTTGGCCTTCGAGATTGTTCTAATCATTGGAGGGAACTGATTGAGCTGTCAGCCTTTTCTGGCACAGATTATATTGTTATTTTTTTGTGGTTGCCTCTAAATGCTTGTTTAAGTCAGTATTGTTTAATTTTTGGGTGTTTTTTAGTTTTTTTAAATCCTACTCTGGACAGATTTTTAATACAGTATAGATAGTTATTTTTGAGTTGTATAAAGAAAATTCTAGAATGAGTCATGTCCAGATTTTATCTAGACTGATATAAGCACTGTGAACCATTGTTAAACATTAAGTAATGAAAATACATTTGAAGGTCTCTCTAATATGAAGTGAAATGTTATATAATGCACCACAGAGCAAAGCTTGAAGAGAGTAAAGAGATGAGAAAATTCAGACGTCGACAGGGAGGAATTAGCGCCGAGGGACTTTTGGTCGGGGAAAAGGTCGAGAAGAAAGAAGGTCCAGATGTAAGTTTAATCAGTAATATGCTGTATGTATCTATTTTTATGTCTAACTGTATTTATAAGTTGAAGTTGGTCATATTTTTGTTGTAGTTTTTGTTTTCTGGTATTATGGTTTTCTCTCCTTCTTTTTGTTGAACAGGATGACCCATTCAAAACCAAGACCGGGGGTATGCTTGACCTGAACCAAGTGAAAAATGCCAAGAAATCTGACGATGCCTATGATACGGGTATTGGAACGTCCTTCTCAGCTGAAACCAACAGACGTGATGAAGATGCAGAGATGTATTTATGTTTTTTCTGTTTTGTATAATATAATTGTTAGATTAAAACATGATAGATTAACTCATGCTGAGTCAATTTATGGAATTGTCTCATTAAAGATATATACCTAGGTTCTAGGATATATGTAAGTATTTGCATACCAAGCTCACCCATACCATTTGATTGACTTTATTCTAGGTTATGATGTTGCCTGGTAATCACACTGATAGTTTTGTAACATTGCCTTACAAGGAAAAGAGCCTAACATAGGTGTGTCACACCTGTGTGACAAACCGTTGTGCCTGATGAAGGGGCGTCACACCAGTGTGACGTCCCTGGAGCAATATTACTTAGGCCCGGTGTAGGGGGTTGCCAGTTCTATCCAGGCCCGTTGGGATTGGGTTAATAACAAGTTCAGCATTTGGGCTGTTATACAAAATTTTTCTTTATGTGATTAGCAAATTCCTTAGTGAACAAGTATTTTGCTGCTGCATTTAGAAGACTATAGCTACTAATAGGAATTTCAACATGACAAACTTGAAATTCCTATAGTCTATAGTAGCTATAGTCTTCTAAATGCAGCAGCAAAATACTTGTTCGCTAAGGAATTTGCTAATCACACAAAGATATGCTCCTACTCGATCACCTGTTTGAGGCGACACCTCAGGTGGTCACCTGAGGTGTCCTAACCTTTGTCATTCTCCTTGCCCCAAAAGAAAGTGGATGATGTGTGTCAGAAATCTGAATGAGGTTAGTCATTTCCTTATAAACAACCTTTGCCTTGCCTACCAAGCCTTGAGAAAACAGAATTCTGAGCCCAACCCCCAGGTGACTGCAGTTTGTTCCTTCAGCTGATGGACAGATCATTCCAGATCCTGATAAGGTGTGATAATTTTGAGCATTTGTG
The DNA here is from genome assembly GCF_977035675.1 of Penaeus japonicus. Taxonomy (NCBI): domain Eukaryota; kingdom Metazoa; phylum Arthropoda; class Malacostraca; order Decapoda; family Penaeidae; genus Penaeus; species Penaeus japonicus. The sequence goes on along the minus strand of NW_028234414.1, from coordinate 3,716,933 downwards.
GTAAAGTGTAGTGGGACATGATTAGCTTCTTTTCTGTGAATTCAGGAGTGAGGTAAGGTATCGTGCCCCAATGCTTTTCATCACTTGTACTTGACTGGATATTGGGTCGAGCTGTTATCCATAGTTAATGCTGAGTAATAATGGATAATATCAAAGTCACTGATCTTGACTTGTAGGTTCTCTATTGGCAGGCCTGGTGGCAGGAGTTGAGCTCTTTCAGGTGGAGTATCTGGTACCTGTGCAGAAAAAACAAACGATGTGTCCCTGATATTACTGGTTTTACAGCATAGCAGGAACCAAGACTCTATTCCATGCTTGGAGCCTCGTCTTGATGCCTTTTGTAATGGGTCCTGCATTGGGGTACAATTGGCAGGACCATATGTCCAACCAGAGTCTGCATGGTCTGGAAGCGCTAGCACTGGCTAGACAAATAGTTGAATTGACTTTAGGGTGATCCAGCACAAGTTGTCTCGTCCAGAGAAGGCCTGAATACATCCAAAAGAGTTGTAGTTTGGGCAGATTGATAATATCTGTGGTTGAGATGGGCCTTGTCACTTACCAAGAGGGACCCTCGTGGCTGGAAATGAAGGGTACAGCAGCCCTCTTTACAGTTTGCTCTTTCCCCCCATTTGTTGGTTGATTTGTATATTGTCTGTTGGTTAAAGCTTTACAAATACTTTTTCACAACCTTTAGCCACTACTGGACACATTTCAGAATTCATGATTCATTATGAATGAGAATATTGCATTTGTAGTTGCTGACAGTGATTTTAATATTGCAGCTTCCAGGTAGTCAGCTTGATCATGGGCTGTTACATATCTGTGCCCTTGGGTGCACTTCCAGCAGATCATCTAAGTCATTCAATTGTGACTGGATATATTGCTCAGATATGCTAAATTTACTTAGGGCTACCAACTTCTGGAATTTTTTTCTCTCTTTTTTTTCTAAAGGCTGATACTTGTTTTTTAATGCAGTTTATATATATATATAGACACACACACACACACACACACACACACACACACACACACACACACACACACACACACACACACACACACACACACACACACACACACACACACACACACACACACACACACACACACACACACACACACACACACACACACACACACACACACACACACACACACACACACACACACACACACACACACACACACACTCACACACTCTCTCTCTACTTACATGTCATAGGTTTACATTGTGCTTGGTAATCATATGTCCTAGAATTTGGCTGATAATCATAATAAATCAGTATTAATAAATTTTCTTGCAATACTGAAAGACAATTCTCACAGGCAAAAGTACATCGAGGAGAATCTTGCAAAGCGCAAGGGAATTACCTCCGTGGAAAAACAGGATGATACCCCAAGACACCTGACCCTTGAGGAGGCAGCGCTGCATGCTGTCCCAGATATCTTGAGGGTATCAACGACCAAGAAGAGCGAGGAGATGTTGAGTAACCAGGTGAGCTTCATTCAGTTAAGTTAGTCTGTTAGTTTACCTTTTTTTTCAAGCAAATTTTACTATTATATATTTTTATTTCAATTGAAAGTAACTTTGGGTAGCCTTTTATTGATAAGTTGTCAAGCCTTTTTTTTTATATATATATATATTTCTTTTTTATTATTATTTTTTTTTACTAGCTACAGTTTAAGAGCTCATTTTATTGATTGTTGCATTGAATTTTGTAATATATGATTTTCCTATGAAGTAGAGTAGGATGTAGAAATGTGGAAGATTTTCCAGATAACATTGGAATGAGTCTAGTTTGTGCACTCATAATTTTGCTATTGATGAAGGGGAAGCAGACTCAAAATAAGGAAAATGATATAAGCCTTCTCCTTGATTGAGCTACTTTTGAAGGCCTTAATGTTCCTGATCTAGTACAGAAAAAACACTTCTGGACTTTGCAACAATCACATTTAGATGAGGCACAACATTGAAAACGAATGTGTTCTTTTCATCATCGAACATAATAAAAATATTCACATTTTCATGGTTATTAATTCCCATTAGATGTTGAGTGGTATTCCTGAGGTGGACTTGGGACTTGAAGCAAAGATCCGCAACATTGAGGCGACGGAGGAAGCCAAACAGAAACTGCTTCGTGAGAGGATGATGAAGAAGGAACGACCATCAGAGTTTGTGCCTAAGAACATGGCTGTCAACTTTGTACAACACAATAGATGTAAGTTGATCTTGGGATGAACTGGGTGTAGGGATTGGATGGGGAATTTGGTGGTCATAATTAAGAGCTTCTGACTCCATTATAATGTCGTAGAGCATGAGTAACAAGGCAGATTTAATATTCATTACTCATCCTATGCTCTCCTATTGTAAACCATAAAACCATAAACTGTGATTTTTTTTGTATATGTGCTATTTGGTTTTTAGTTTATAAGTCGAGGAAGTCTTTAATTAATTACATTGCAAGAAAGGGAATGAGACACTTCCATTTCAGTTTATCTTTTATTGCATCAATTCTCTTAATGGAATAGTCAAACTTGTCAGTTGTTTCAGTGAAAAAAAAATTAATAGGAAAGAATTTTTTTAATATGCTGGGCAAACTCAGTTACCATTGGCTTATACAAAAAGCATTGTCAGGAACTTGTCCTTTAAACTATTACAGTTGAGCAAAATATCTAGATTAACAAACCCATTGCCTAGTCTTTAGCAAACAGTAAATCAAAACACCACATGATAAATCTGAAGACTAGCTAAATCAAAGTAAATGCTTTTAAAGAAAATTTAATTATTGGTTTAATTCCTTTGCATAGGAAGACAGGTTACTTCTTGCAAATCAATTTTCCTTCAAAAGCTATGAATGGTCATAATTTTCTCTCCAGTTAACCTTGAGGAAGCTGGGCCAGCCAAGAAGAAGGAGAAGAAGGTGCAGGAGATTGTGGAACCTGTAGTGGGAGGCGGTGTCAAAATTTCGACTATAGCTCCCAAGAGACCTCCGGGAGAGAAGGCCACAGACGACTTCCATTACGAAAAATTCAAGAAACAGTTTAGACGGCATTAGCAAAGATTTTTTTTTTCTATTACTGTTTTTAGAAATATGTGACAGGGATTTATTGCATACAATAACCAGGTTGATTTGTAATTTGGAAATAAAACATATATTATCTGAATTGTTGTTTAATCTTGTAACTAAAATAGAAGATACAATGCACTGGTGTTTTCTCTTATACATTAAAGTAATAAACCACAATGGTATATGAAAATAATTTAATGGCATACAGTATAGGGAAAATAAATATCTGAAGCTTCTTGAGACAATTAATAGATGATAAAGATGCCACAGTATTACAAAAAAAAATAACACTTGCAAGGTGGACAAATATTATCCATTGTCAAACCTGAGCCAAGTTTTCAAAAAAATTGGTTCCACTAACAATAATACATAATTTTATAGAAACAATGCTGTGCAATAGTAACAAGGCTGAAAACCCCCTGTATCTCCATTTCTTCCGATGGCTATGCAACAACAGGTAGACAATGAGCAAACCTTAAAGCATCGCTTCCATTGGTAAAACTTAACTGCATGCCTGAACGAAATACTCCCGTATATATGGATATTTATATATAGGAAATAGTTACTTATTTTTCACAACTAATGCCGAATTTAAAAGCTTAGCTTCGACTACGGTCTGAGATAAATTGGTTAGTTCTGCGTGGGGGAAAGTGGTCATCAGAGCGAAGTCCACAGCTTGGAAGGCTGGACGGGCTGTCAAAATAAAGTGTCGAATGTCACCTACGGTGTTTGAGTGATTCAGTTTAATCACAAAGCGGGAACCATCTGGTAGACGAACCTGGAATGTAAAGAGACAATATGAGTCCTCTTGCCCTAAAATACCTTTATTTAACATTCATTAATCTATCTGCACTCATTCACACACTTGTATAAAAAAATATATATAAAGTCTACAGGTTAAATATATACATTGCATATATAAATCTAAATACTTTTTAAAACCCCTTCACTGTGATGTTGCCTAAGGAATGGTAATCAGGATTTGCAATATATCCAGAGGGAGTCTAACATCTCTAAAGAAGACAGATTTGAAGTATTATAATTAGAAATCTTCCTGGACCAACAAGCCAGTGCTATGATTAAGGTGTGAGGTTATTCACATCTGACAAAACCAGGAATGGAATACTCCAATGGAAGTCAAATGTTGATTTTGTGTAGTTGTTGGAATTATGCTATCTCCACAAAAACCTCTAAATGATTTCTTTCCATCTTTACCTGAATATTAGTGACAGGTTGTCCAGCATCAACTTTCAGGGCATCCTGTGCCCTCTTCTCTGCTGCTTTCGGGTCTGATGACCCAGCTATAACAGTGCTTCCACTTGCTCCTCCTACAGCACCAGCTGGGTGTACCTGCTGTCCCACCACAGATGGGGCGGGGCTGTTTACGGAAATTTACATTTAGAATGAGAGAGAGAGAGATTTCATGTTTTGAAAGATTCATTGAAAGTATTTGGAATGAAGATATACATAAGTATTATCTACCTATTTATAAATGTACATCATTTACTTCATAATACGGCAATTCAGACAGACTCTATAGCTCTTACTATGTGCATGTTAAAGAGATGTGTGTGAACATAAACAACACCCTGTGCTATAAGAGCTTGAATGTTTTTTTATGGTTCTGTACCTTAATAATGCAAACATAAAACAATGAAACAAATAACTATGAGATATAGTTAATACCAGCGTCTATGTGTATTATGCTAAAGAGACATATAAAAAAAAAAAAAAAAAAAAAAAAAATGCAAGGAAGCTGGGTGTTGATGGAACAAACATGCCAAACAGTTCCAGATTAATTGGCTCACAGTTACTAGGTCTTATTCACAACAGAAAAGAGGCAGAAAACCAGTTTTCCTTTTGTCTCTGGAGCCAGAAGGAAGAGGATTGGGGCAGAGGAGAAGGGGGCAATATCAGATGGTGGGTGTGGCAGGGCAAAACACAACAGACCATTCCAAATTTATGAATTTACACAGACTCTGTACAAGAAACAGCCTTCTAGGTATTAAAAGTTCATATAAAACATGGTAAATAGGACTCTATTAATAAAGTGCAGCTAGCCATGTTGAAGCAAATTATACTTTAGGAGTTAAAAGTCCGCTTAATATAATCTTACACTCTTTAAAATCTCTGCCAAGATGATACAAAAATATTCTCTGTAAGAATAATTGTTTGAAAACCTGGTAAGATCTAGCTGCCACTGTAAAGACCCAGAAAAGTTATGATTCTTAGCAAAACCCCACTGCATATAAAATGAAAATAATGCAACACAAAAATCCCTATTCCCCCAATGCTCTAGCAAGAAAAAAACAAAAATTCTTATCTCCACCATGAAAATGAAGATGCTCCCCTACCTTCCTAGAGTATGACCCGATCCTGTGAATGCCTTACGGCTGACCTTAGGAGGTGCATACTCCTCATGGCGATGGTCTGACATATTAATGTAGACCTCCCCTCCCCTGGCCTCTCTTATGAGTTCCAAGGGCACTTCACTGAAAGAGAAACCTCGTTACAAATCTTTACTTTTCAAAAACATAAAACAAAGAGAAAAATTAACAAATAAAAATATCTCCATGATTTAGAACACCATTAACAGGAATGAATCTTTTCCACAAGTGCCATGCGACATGCAAAGAATCTCAACAGTTTGTCAAAATCACATTAATTTAACCCAAATACTCCAGGTGGCATGCAGTGAAGTTGGCACCTTCCTGGCCCAAACTCCGGTCGTCATGTAAGGTGACGGCACCTTTTCTTCCTCAGATTCCGGGAGTCATGCAAGGTGACGATCTCAGTGTCACTTCGTATTTTTTTCGGGACTCTCCCCTCCTTCACTAATGAAGCCAGATACGAAACTGATAGTATTTGGTCTGTGTTTCCCCTCCCCCCCCATTCCCCCCCACCTTCTTCTGGAAACGAGGCCGGATGATATAATACAAATGAGGTCAGCTAAAAAGGCGGTGTTGACGAGTTGATCTATAAACTTACATAATGATTCAAATAATTCTCAGCAAGACCTATAATTATTCTTCATGTTTTACATTTGTTCTTAATTTTTCAATTACGTTTTACTTTTACATTTTATTTTCCTGTTTTGGAGAATCCAATATAATGAGACTATATTGTCTTATAAAGATAATCATAAATAAATTATGAAGTCTATTATGCAAGACATATACATGAACAATGTTACTAAGTCATTTTTGCCATCTTCACAAACGAAGTCATCTATGAAGGTGATGGAGATTCGTTCTTGGGGAGACCCCTCATTGCTCCTCCCCATAACTATTATTCTTCTGGAAACGAGGCCAGATGCAGTTATACAAACGAGGCCGGCTAAAAATATGACGATGACGAGGTGACCTATGACGTTACCTTTTGACTAAAAATCACTCTTTACCTGACCTCTGTTCTCTGAACATGCCATGTATTCTCGTCACAAAACGCACTTGAGCTTCTCACTACTCTGCCGGCCGACCATCTGGCCGCAGAGACGATCTCCTTGCTCGTACTGCTTTGAAGGGAGCCCATGCCTGTGAAGGCTTTATGTCTTTCACGGACGTGGGTGAGCCTCAACCGTTGACTTCGTACGAACCCGTCGTCGCTCCAGCACCTTCCGTTCCCTTGGCCGGAGATTCCGATTGGGAGGATGAGGATGAAGTGGATGATCCTGACTACTTTGACAACGGGGACGGGACGATGAAGAAGACACTAACTACAGCCTTGACTACCTGTACCTCGACGAAGTCACTCTTGACTACGTTTCTGCCCACGACACCTCAACGACTCCGATGAGCCTTTGTAGGAGGTCACCCACTGCCACGCCGCCCGCAACGCCCCTGGATCAAAGGGATGGAAAGGGTGATACAAGGAGTAGAATGTTCTGCATCGCCGCGGATTCTGTGGTATGCCCAGTCTGCAGGATGGACTTGGCCTTGAGGAGGACTTGACGCCGAAGGAGATCCTGGACTGCTTCTTCCCTCCTGACCTTTGGCATACTTTGAAGACCCAGAGTACTTTGTATGCTGAGCAGCACCCGCCAACCAATTCATCTCATATGAAGCCCTGGGAAGACACTACTGTAGAGGAGCTACAAAAGTACATCGGTCTTCGTTTTCTGATGGGGGTACAGCCTCAACCTACGTATAAATTTTATTGGTCTGAGAATCCCCTTGTTCACAGTAACGTCTTCCACCAAACTATGACTAGGGATCGATACGACCTGCTGACAGCCAACCTACACTTCGGTGACAATGAAGATCCTGCAGCAGTAGACGACCGGCTATGGGAGCTTAGGCCTATAGTGGACAGTCTTCAGAGGAACTTCAAGGAGGTCTTCATTTCTGAGAAGAACATTGCTGTGGATGAGTCGCTGTGGGCCTACAGAGGACGTCAATCATGCTGTGCAATATTACGTGTCCAAAAGAGCCAGGTTTGGAATGAAGGTGTACAAACTTTGTTCGAGTGACAGGAAGGCAGCTGGGTACAAAATCTACACGGGCCAAGATAGAAGTGACATCCCCGCAAGCATGAAAGCTATAGTGGAGCAGGGATGTTGGCAATGTTGTGGTATGATAAGAAACCTGTAAACATCTTGTCAACAATGCACAGGGGCGATGAGATGGTCGACCCCCCACCCAATAGAAGAGGGGAGGTGAGGAGGAAACCCTAGTGTGTAGTAGACTACAATAACGGAATGAAAGGCGTGGACATCAGTGATCAGTTCACGCGGTCATATCCAGTAGCAAGAACAACAAATAAGTGGTATATCAAGTTGTTTTACAAGCTGCTGGATATGACAATCATCAATGCCCATGCAGTACATAAGTGGCTGGGCGGCAAGACGACTCGGCTGGAGTTTATAGCTGAGCTACTCGAACGACCAACGGGGATGAGAAGGAGAAGGAGCATCACGCTTCACCGATCTGTAACACCTACGAGATCTCCCTGGTCACTTTCCCAGCCCTGCTCCAATCCGACCTTTCACACCCTCGAGATGAACAATGAGGGGAAGTACCAGCGTTGCAGACACTGCCAGCAAATGAAGGGAAAGCGTTTGATGTCACGATACGTATGTCACCTTTGTGACGTAGCACTATGTGCTACCTGCTTCAGTGAATACCATGCTAATAGTTGAAAAAAATCATGTATAAAAGTTGTATATATCCTCTATATAATTTGTATGTATTGCTTTACTTATTTTTTTTATCAAAAATAAACATTAGATGTAAAACTTTATGTTTCTGTAAACCATACCTCACATACTCAAAGAAGAAAATGAAAATTATTATCATTGAATATGATACAAAACCACAATACAAAAGCTGGGTATTCCCCTATAATACCTGATATGGATAATATAAAAAAAAACAGTAAAAAGGATAAGAAATCGAATACATTTTCCAATATAAGGTTGCAAAAAGCGATTCATTCTCAATTTCATACATGAAACTTTCATCTATCTTAGTAAAAACAGTAATCCCGCGCTGTGTGCGCGCAGCAAGTACCCCACCCTGCCCGATAAGACCCCGGAATGCGAGTTTTGGCCTACCCAGTAGCCTCCCCGAAAGGCATGGCGCACCAGGGATCACTGACCTGGAGGATTTGGGTTAAGAGGAAAATGACTACAATAATTCAAAAGCAAAATTTCTTTATCATATCTAACTACCTCAAGTGTTCTTCATCTAAACTCTCCCTAACCTTCTCCTTATAGAATTAAGGAATTCTGCATTTTCTGGATCCTCGTAGGTACGAAGTGGCCCGTCATCTACAGTGAATCCTGTCCTCCACATCTTCAGGGCAACGTCACGTGGACGTTCCTCGCGTTCTTGTTGATCTGGGATAACTGGAAAGGTTCATTTTTGAGATTGTAAACAGTGCAAATTAACAAAGGGTTTAATTACTCTGTGTTTCTTGATAGGTAAGAATAACAGGTGCATAGGGACTAATTGTTTGCACAGGAATTCATAGTTTAGGCTGAACCAGTTTAATATATTCCATTATGGTATTTCTGAACAAATAACATTCAAGAAATTGCAAGCTTTAGACCTTTCCATGATCTTGTTTAATCATTTGTAACTAATTCCTTGATATAAGTGATGTTATGCCTTGGTATTGCAATACAAGGTTGCTGCTTTCTCTTACACCTTAAAGTTGAATAGCACATAAACCAAACACTATCCTTTCAAAAAGAGCCACAAAGGTTCCTCCAAAACCTGTTCACATTTCTTATACCAAGTAACAGCAAGGTTGCCACACAATACCTTCAGTGTCATTCTCTGTCTCGCCCAAGCGGTAGCCGGTGCCTCCAAATGTAATCCTCTTTGGTTTCTTGCTCTCTCTGCCGCCCTCAATCACTTCTGCTCCATGCCTAAAATAAAACACACAGGACTTAAAGTCACTTTTGCTTATGAATTCTGACATCTCACATAATACTAAAACTAGTCAGCCTTATATAAGGATCAGACTTTTGAAGTTTGTCTTTTATCAAAAAATCTTCCAGATTTACTACAATTCTGCTTCTTTTTCTTTTCTCTTTATAATCAAGCAGATTTTCCTGAAAGATTGTTATAAAGATGTGCATTTCTGTCCAAATTAGCTTAATCTGTATTCCACCAATACACATAACAGACTCAAACAAAAAGTATTCTAAACAACCATTCTTTGACCTATGTGTAGGTTTTCTTGACTGACAGGTCATTTTGGAAAGAGATCAGTCAAAAACATCAACATGAGCAAAATCAGGGAAAAAAAGAAAAAGAAAAAGAAAAGAAAAAGTTAGTTTGTTCTGAATTGAGCAATGTCTACTAAACATGCATTGACTACCATCTTTGAGACACTGAGCTGAGAGTAGGAAGGAAAAAAACATTATTCTTTCACTTTCTTTTGGTGGATTTCCCATGTCAAAACTGTGGTCTCCAAAAATATATATATATAATCACTACCCAAAAATACTAAAAATGAAGAAAATCCATATATTTTCTAATGAAGACTTTATAGAGAGGAGAGGAAAAATAAAAACGTGGCAATAAAAGAAAGGAAAATCAGTAGGATGCCTTCTTAACCCACTCACGCCGGATGACGTGCTGACACGTTTCGTGGTTTTCGCGTCAGACGCCGCCGACGAGATATCTGGCCAAGGGCGGCGCTCGGGGTGAGCGAGCGGGCAGCCCAGGCTCGCCAGCGCGCGCCCGCCCGAAATCTCGATCGTGCGTTCGAAAACCTCGGTATAGCGACCGTGCAAAGCCAGAATGGCCCCGGCGTGAATGGGTTAAGCTTATAGGAGGAAGCTCATACCTAAAGGATGCAAAAAATTCCTCTCAAAATGGCCAAAATTTGCTCTTTTTAACTTTCTTTACCCTTCCTTCATCTTTCCTTGCCTCTATGTATTGAAATAGTATTCTAAATTCTAGAACCTCCACGGGAATGGATCAACTCGTTTCTACTTACTCTTTTGCCGACTTGAACAGCTTTGCAATCATGTCGGCCTTCTTTTTTGGTGGACCGAGGACCTGCTGGCCAGAGTGCTCTGAGCCGCCTGCATAGAAGGCCTGGCCAGACTCTTCATCACTGCTGTCACTGTCCACCATATTTAACCTTTGCGAGAGAGAATGGGATGAGTATGCATTTTATACTCTATGATATTGTTTCTCTTATGCACTGATTCTTTATATAAATCAACTAGTGCTCCATACACAAATATATTTAGCAGAAATAACTGAAACTTAAATATAAAACTCAAAAACAGCAGGGAAAAAAATCAAAATGTTACCTAAGAAAAAAAAAATCAAAATGTTACTTGATCATATTCTAAATTTTGAAAGAGGTAAGTGTAAGTATAAGCACAATTAATAAACTTCTAAATAATGTCAGTGGACATAAGGAAGGTACAAATATAAATATAATAAATAAATCTAGACGAATGATAAAAAAAAAAAAATAAAGAGTAAACATATAATAAAAGACCAAAATTCAATACCACCAGACAAATAAAATCTTGATAAATCCCTGACAGCTCTAATTCAAGCATTACCGTGCTAAGGGTGTGGGTTGCGAAGAGGGTCGTTGGGGTGTGCTCGGAGCTCCTTCTGCCTCCGGTCTGTCTCCTAAGGCTTCACTTGGGCCTTCTTCGTCAGCCTCCTCATAGAAACTGCTCAGTGCAGACTGGAAAATTGACAGAAGAAAAAAACATTACCACTGTGAAGTATGGCATACTTCTATTCTAATGACTTGAAAGATGAATACAGAGACTTTCTCAAATGACTTTCTCTATATTTGTGTCACATATAGGCTAATATGGGCATGTTTCCCTTGCATTTGTTTACTCTATATGGTTGTAACACTAACTCCTTAACCCATTAGCAGCAGATGGCATGATTTGCTGCAAAGGCAGAGTTGGTCATAAACGCGGATGGCACCGAGCCACATAATATAAACCCGCCACATGACTGTATACATAATTTATAAAACCGTGACCAATGGGTTAATGATTAATCTATTAAATTAGACTTTGACTAAATTCCACTTTGCCTTGTTGAGGTTAGTCTATGGTCCCATGATGAAGCAATAAGGAAAAACCATCTTTAGCATATATGTGCGCTTCTCTTTCCTTTGTTATTTTGTTTACTTGTCCAGCATGAATCCTCTACAAGACTCATCCTGCAAAGTTTGGATTTCAATCTTTTGTTTTGAAACCTGATTATGAGACAGACCTGGTAGATTCTGTCATGAGAGGGCAATAGTTATGAACTAAACCAATAAAATAATAGTAAAGTCGGATATATAAGCAAAAGACCAACAGACATCCATCATATACATTCTGGTTAGATAAGAGCTTCGGGTGCTTCCTGGTTCAATCATTTACTTCTAAACAAATCAAGTTGGCCATTTCAATAAGTCATTATTTCACTAATGTCAGTTATCAGTCTCACAGACAATCATTATGAATTATTGAAGCATCTGATCGAGCATAACTCAGAAAACAATAAGCAAGATAGCCATTATGTTTGGTTTCTTGGACTGCAACATGGCTACAATTTATTGGTATTTCTGTACAGCAAATCAATCTATTGTCAAGTTGCAATAGAAATATTATAAGTGAAATGATTTACAATTCATCAATCTCTTGATTCCATGTTCTATTCACCATGTGAGTGATGGATGACATATGCTGTACAGTAGAAATTACTTCTTGATAAAAGCTACCTCCAAGGAGCGGAAACTTTCTATATTAACCCATTCCCGACGGGGGAATTCTAGCCTTGAATGTCCAAATGCCGGGGCGTTCGAATTATTAGGCCTAAATCAATTGAATGGCCGGCACAATACTGTGCCGCCCGGCAACTGGGCTTTTGAATGCGCGGTACACATGCTGTACCACCCGTCCTGTGTGGGTTAAAGCTACTACAGTTGTAAAATCATCAATCACCATTAACCCATTTGTGCCAGATGATGTGCTATCACGTCATGATGTCTCCCTCTAAATATGTTTTAAATAGTTATGTATGCATATACTCATTGCAGTTGTATCTGATAGACACATTGTTCTTGACTTATCAAAAATGAAAGAAAGAAAAAACACAAAAAACGGCTCTTAACATCCCATAAAATCAGGCGGGTATAAAGTGCTCTGAAAAATATAGCACAGTATCGCGCCGAGATATATCTAGCACTTGGAAGTTGTGTGCACTTTTTATTATTTGCATCAGGCAAATAATCGGCCAGGCAAGAATGGGTTAATAAGATTGATTACAGAATGGTATTAGTATTACAGTTCAAGCAGTCAAAATTTACTTGCTTCCATAATGAAAAATGATAGCATAAAATATACAATTCAGGCTGAATGTTTATAAGGTCCCTGCTTCTAGGCATCTGTGGGGGACTCAGGCAACTGCTAACAAACCTACACCACATGTATTCTGACAAGATTGAGCTTGTTCACCTCCTCAGCAATAAATTGTGAATGAAGGACCCAACCCTTGTTCTACCTTTACAAAATACATATGGTGAAGGTTTGTGGTAGCTACAGTGACCACTTGACACAAAGTGACATCAAGTATGACTTGAATGTAGACCATCCTTCACAAATCACAGCAGGCTTCGAGTAGATTATCCCATATGATGAAGAGAAAAAGACCCATCTTGAAGGCCACTGTCGATATCCTCAACACACTCTCCCATTTAAAACTCAGTTAGAAGGAACTCTGCTCACTCACATGCAAACACTTCTGCGTATAATGATATGCGTCTCACGATTGTTACATCATGTGATGAATGCGGGTGAAAATAAAAATATATCTTGGAAAGAAGCCGCTGTTTCATACTCTGGTCCTTTCGTTGTGAGAATATAGTGTAATGATACAACTTAACGGAATATTTAATTGTAAACATGAATAGTATAAACAATTTATGCGATTTTTCATACATAAAGAACAAAGCTACTACGATGTATGAATTCTTGCATATAGGCATATTTATTAAATGTATGAAAAAACGATCTACTGTTTAAGATTAAAGTTATGATTTAAAAAAGGACACTGCACTTTATAATTTTTTAATATCATATTCCCCGCACCACTTCATCCACCATGAAAGAACTCGACCTTCCACTGAAAATAAACCAAGAATTCCTCCCTCATTTCCAAAGCCGACTTCTTCACCCTTACTTCTAGACTCCAAGCAGCAGACTCGAGGTAAAACTTGGCTCTTTCGGCGTCAATTCCCGAAATTAGTGTGAACTGAGAGACCAATCCCTCCTTATCCTTGTCTGCCATGATGAGACTGGGATTTGACAGTTGGGGGAAGGGTGGTCTGCTTTTTCGGGAATTTTATATTTTGTGTTTTCTCTTCATTTTCTTTCGCCTGAATATGGTGGCAGATTATTTTTAGAAGTGGAAATAAGTCTTTGGTTAAAATATTTGTTTCCATGGTACGTGAATTATTGTAATGAGTTCTGGGTAAAAGGGTTTGGAAAATCTAAAATTAAATCAAAACAAACATACATAAATTACGTTGAGTGTATGTAAATAGTACTATACATTTCAATTAAAAATACATATATATGTCTCCATATATTTATACACTGAAATAAATATATATTAAAACATCTACCTTATATTCATAGGGGACACTTCAAACCTGTTAAAAATATCAAAAACGAGACTAAAGCTCAACGCTGATTGGTTATATTTACACACCGAAGCATTTTTGACCAATCAGAGTCTAT
>NW_028234414.1:3690141-3697641 GCF_977035675.1 Penaeus japonicus | reverse complement strand
GGTAGTGGCATTCTTTCTCTTTAAAAGCTGTTCTTGAATGTAATTTTGGGTTGCAATTTGTTTTTGTTTCAGGATGTTGACTATAAAAGATATAGACCTTTCATAAATACTTAAATGCTCTAAAATGCCAAAGTAGAAACACCATGGAAATTGAAGGAAACAGTTCAAATCTATAAATACATTGTTATATTATTTTCTCACTAGGTATTTTGTCAATATTTATGTCATCCAAGTGGGCGCTTTTCCCTATTTGATTTCAGATGTGATTGATATAAGCATTATTTTCAGAGTTTGTTTGTTAAATAGTTCATGTGTCCACTAAAGGTTTAAATTGCATGCAAAATATGATTGAATTCGTAAAGAAAATGGAAAAAAAACTTTAAGGGGATGCTCTGGTTGGTTATGTGAACTTCGTTATTTATGAACCGATCTTAATGATTTTTTTTATATGTTATTAACCTCTATACAATAAATAATCCCTGAAAGTTTGGAGCAATTCCATCAAAAAAGAAGAAAAAAAAAGAAAAATCTACAGTGAAAAAAAGAAAAGTTCAGGTTCGATCTTTGTGAAAAATTATTGTACGATTTCATTCATACTGATTGTACATAAAGCTTTCATGAGGAGTTTCAATCTCTATGTTACATATTTTACTGGAATCGTTTTTTTATGCTTTTATGATTTTTTTTTATTTTTCATCAATTTTCCTTACACTTTCCTACCATCTGTCAATACTAATTGGTATTTATTTTCATTATTTTGTACTGATTCTCCCTGGCTAGATAGCAGAGAGTCCGGTCTTTCCAACCATACCACTTGAAATGAAATCGGTTGAAAAACAATGGAGCCTTTGCGATTTATGTTGCCGAAAACTACTTTTCGAGAAAACGCAACTCAAAGATTTTTTTTCTAATATTTTGGAATAAGAGCTTCAGTGCGACCACCATCAGTGAATATGTGCATTTTTATTGAAGTCCAGCATGTTAACATTTTTTCCAATGCATTCTGAGTTCTGATTAGGCACTTGGTACCCCCTAAAAATAGGTACTATTTGCTCGAGAGCAAGGGTTTCAGAAGGCGCCACCTTCCTCTTTGTTGCCAAGTTTTTCATCAGAAGGCTCCAGCTTCATAGTCCAATGATTTGTAAATTCCAGATCGTTTCTTCTTTATTGCAGGATGTTTGCTTTGAGAGCTCTTTCCTTTCATTATGTCCTTTCATTATGGGATGGTGGAGGAGGCGTGGCAAAGACTGCAGGAATGGGTCGCGATAGAATGTCGCTCCTTCCCTCCTCCCTCACTCTACTTTCTTCTCGCTCACGTTTTTTTTAATATTTTGCTTTATTCATATGTATAGCTCTTTCCCTTTGACTTTTGTAATTTTTTCCACGTTTAGGCATTTTGAAATGTGAAAAAACGATAAAAAACAAAGCACATAAATGGCAAATAATCTCCCTTACTACGAAGCCTTGTGTGGCACTGATCTCAGGCGGTGAGCCAACGCGTGCCACGCCGCTAAAGTCGCTTCGTTGCCAGACATACGTGTATATAATGGAAATCAGTATTTTAGTGCATTTATTTCAGTAAAATGCGATATATAGTAATTGTGAGAATATGTTGGGTGCGTAGGGATGCAAGCAGGGATAGGGGGGGGTACATGAAAGTCTCGTATCTCTGTTATTTTTCCTAATTCTAGCGAGATATTGCTACACAACTATCTTGAACCCCGTACAATTTAGCAGGAAATTTTTAGCGAATTCGAATTTTTTTCAACATAACCACGCGGAGCATACCCTTAATATGATGTGTTGTAATGATACAACATATATTTCCAAGGAGGTTATTTTGGAATCTTTTTCTACTGTGCATGTTTTGTCATCTTATACTGTGAAGGATTATGAAGGCTTTGTAGTAATTGTCACTGCAATAGATCTGATGCAGTAATGTCATGTTGGTGAAGTCAATGATAAAGAGCAGGAAAAGAGAAAACAGTTTGTTCTTTCTGAAAAAACAATGCCTAAAGGTATCAAACAACTATGGTATTATATCCTACCAAGATGGGCCACATCTTAAGTGTTCAACCTGGGCTAAGCATCTTAAGATTGTGTTTTCTATTATTTTCTAGAATTGAGGTATGAAATAGGAATATATATATGGTGTATAAGCAAAGAGATACTTATTAGCATTTGGTATATTAGGTCATCATAACTGAAGGAATAAAAAGCTTGTAATTTCCAAAAAGTGAAATAAGCAGTATGGAATTGATCTTACCCAACAGAAAGGCCCATTATGGGTAGGTTTAGAATTGGCTGATAAAGGAAAATGTTGTCTTCAGAAAAAAATCATCAATGGGTTAAGTTTATAAAATAAAGGAAAAAGCTAGGATAGGAAAAAAAAGAAATGCTAACCATTTCTCATCTTCTCCAGTAACATTATACTTTATTCGACCCTTTTCCTAATAAATCCCAGGAAGCCCAAAGAGGAGTGTTGACAGCCCGAAATCCCCCAAGATGCGAGGGAGTGACTCCTCGCCATCATTCAAGCGGGAGCAGCTCCTGAGGACAGAGCCCTTCCCGCCCATCAGCGTCACGCCCTATCCCCTCTCGACCTCCACCGAAATGGCCATGGCTATGAGTTCAGAAGCTCAGGCATTACAGGTATCATTTTCCTGCCCAGTTGATAGGCCTTTTTTTGTCCTTTTTCTTGCTTTGCTTGTATTGCTTTGGGAGATTCTTGGTGATTGATGATAAGTAGCAATAAGTGATAATGGGGAAATATTTTACTTTTTTTTATTTTTTCATTTATTTCTCTTATTTTTATTTGTTTAATTCCTGAAACTGTGGTCAGTTACTTTAGGTGTCATATATATTCCTAAATGCAGCATTACAAACACAATATTTTTTTATCTTATATAGAATACAAATAAATAATACTTAATACCAGTAGATTTTGGTTTAGCTGTTGTAAGTATGTGTTGATGTCCTTTTTTGAAAAATCACGAAACATTTTTAATACATGTGTGATGAAATATGGTAAAATCCTGTAGAATAGAGGTATGTCTTACAGGCTGGCAAGCACTGTATATGAAGGCAGGAGAGAATTAACTTAGGACCTACTGAAAGCAAGGAGTGCCTCTTTAACAATGATTAGGAGTCAGAAATGACTTCAGAAATCATGTATTTTTGAGTAAAGCATAATCCAACTGTCTCCATTTTTTTCTGCAAGGATCGTGTGAAGGTCTTGTCCGATTTGGTGCGTGAGTTGCAGAAAGCCAGAGACGAGAACGTCCCTCATATGAACACCATAAATTCTTTCTCGGATAAGATTATTAGCGAAGACAAACTAAGCATACAGAATAGGGTAAGATATATGTATGTGTAGGGTATCATTTGCTTGTATGAAGAATTGTGAAAGATAGATTAAAATAAATTGTCAAAATATTATTACCCTTGTGATATTGAACATACTGTACAATCAATTTACGCTTGTAGAGGTATATTATATATTATATTATTCAATATGGAAGATGTGTTGATTCTTGAAGTATGAGAAAGGAAAAAAAAATAATATGGTAAACCATGTATTAACATTATACAGTTCATTACTGTAAATAAATGCAATTTTCAGACTCAGTAACAGCTTCTTTCCCCCGGCAGGGCAAGTTGAAAGTGATGTATGAAAAGGCTGTGGGAGATGCAGAGAAGGAAGTTGCTCTGATGAAGAAAGCTCTGCATACGGTCTATCAGATTCGCAGCATTAGGCACGACCTACGGATACAAGTACGTATTGAATGTTTGTGTAACTTATTTTTTCAGCATGTACATGTAAATGTTTCCCTTATAATCACTTAACCCATTGGCAGCAGATGACCATCCTAATGCACAAACATTTATTTAATACCGCGACCAATGGGTTAACCCATTGTGGACGGGGCGCCTAAAGACCTAACTGGTCATCAGGGTCTACGGTCTACATCACTAGCGTCACCAGCTAAAAATTAAAGGGACGGGGAAAGGGTTTTCTCTACTCTCCAGGTAGCGCAGAGTAGCCCGAACAATATTTTACCATAAATCTATCATAAAATGCGGGTTTAGGCTGATTTTGGAACCCTGTGGCTCTAGAGCTAGCACCGTTACAGCCTTAATACTTAATAACTGTGTGCGCGCTTCAACTGTGAGCAGATCCCGATGTCACATCATGTGCATTTACTCCTGTCTTTTAGGCCTAATCGTAGCCGACATATATGTCATGACACCCGTGCGCAATGATTTAAATATTGTTTTACATAATTGAAGAAAGAAATCTTGTGTAAATTATGTCTTTTTATCACAATTGAATTGTTAACAATCTGCAGACTGTAAATAGGTAAGTAAAATGCCTAATAGAAATTTAGAAAATAGGTTTTTAAGGTGAAATAGTTCTATTATACTTGAGCAGAAACTAATAAGAAATGTTATGGGAGTGATCTTTTATTATGATTGTCCTCAACAGAAGTAGTTTTGGACTGAATTGTAGTCTTAAATACCATCTTGAAAATTTGAATGGATGGGAGAGTTGAGATTGCACATATGTTATTATTTTTATTATTATTATTATTATTATTATTATTATTATTATTATTATTATTATTATTATTATTATTGTTATTGTTATTATTATTATTCTTTTGTAATTTATTTTATTTTATTTAATTATTATTGTTATTTCTATTTTTTTGATAAAAGATATATCCACAAATTCTGTCTCTAAGTTGGGAGTTTCTGTTTCAGTTTTGAAGTAAAGTTAAGTTTCTTCACTTATGCATAATTGATATAGAAAAATGTTTTTATGATTATTTGAAAACTGATGGATGCCATTTATAAACTTAGTCAGTAGGTATTTCTGATAAAAGTTTATGCTGTTCATATTCTTTGTCTTTACAAAACATCTTTACTGATGAATGAAAGTTATTTTTTCTCTTTTAAATACTGAACAAAAGTTGATTTTTTCTCTTTTGAATAATTTACTGTATTGTAAATGTTTATAGATTTATAAAATCAGTTCTAACACATCTTATGTAGCTTGCAAATATAATTCACTTAAGCAGGCCAAACTCTCAGTGTTTATATTTCCATATTTTCTTTTGAATTCTTTTTTTTTCTTTTTTCATGTCAATGTGATATCTACCTTTTTTTCTAACAAAAGAAAAAATTATTTGTCTTATCATAAACACACTTGAAGCTTTCAAAACTTGTTGTTAACAAGCGGAGCTCAAACTTCTGTCAACAGGCCAAGAATTCTGGGAATAAAGAGACTATCCGAAGGGGAGCGCTAATGAAGATGCTGCTGAACTGCGCCCAGACCCTCCCCCTCTGGATCGGGAACTCCATGGAGAAGCCGCCTCCCCTTTGTGGGGCCATCGCTCCTGAGCAGAACTATGTGGCCAAGGTAGGAAGTGGTGCTTCGAGCTTCAGGTTATGGTGATTATATTGTTATTTACTTATTTTGTTTGTTTGTTTTGATTTCATTGATTTGATTAGTTTTTTTTATGTTTCTATTGAAATAATTTTACTTTCATTTATTGATGTTCATACTTATTTTTACTTCTTGAAAGTAAAATGAATTTTCTTTATTGTAGATGTTTTTTTTCTTTCTCAAGAAAGAAGCAAGATACATTAGATTTTATCATGTATTGGTTATAAAAAAGTCTCAAGGTTTTTTTTGCCACACTCCCTGACACATTCAGTTCTCTCCTAAACCCCCTAATGGACGAGAAAATGTTGAGCTTTGTTTCATATGGGAGTAATTGAATCAAGATTCGAAAGTCTGTTATAAGACAAGAAAAAGTGATCAGATAGAACAGCTTTTGCTGTCTTTCAACCTGTGAACCACACAGTGGACAGACATTTGTTAATAATGATTCTTGCTTCTGGCAATTGCAGGATATCATCCTTTAATCAGTCACCCCTCCCCCCAAAAAAAAAGAAAGAAAGAAAGAAAAAAAAACTACAGCAAACCCCTCTATCTTTTCCACCAAGGTGAATGATATGGTGGCCTGTCTGGTGCGTGGCAGTGAAGGTGAGGACAACTGGATCCTTGCTGAGGTTGTGAGCTACAACACCTCCACCAACAAGTATGAGGTAGATGACATCGATGAGGAGCAGAAGGAACGGCACACGCTCAGCCGGCGGAGGGTCTACCCTCTACCTCTCATGCGAGCCAATCCCGAGGTCAATCCGGAGGCGCTGTACCCAAAGGGATCCATAGGTTGGTTTAATGTTCGCTGGTGTAGACAAGACTGGATGTTCTTTTAAGCGATTTGGTTGGAAGTGCTTGTGAGAAGTGCGTGATTGAGATTTGTTGAGTATTTTGCCTTGTGAAATTGTTTGTTCTTGTTCATGCCTCTATCTACAGTTATTGCAGTGGTTATTGTGATCTTTGATTGTACTTAATTGTTTGTCTTACTGAAATTTTGCTGTTGCCCTTTATTTAATTCAATATTTATTTTTTGGATGATAATGTACAGCAGGGGTTCCCAAACTGGGGTACATGTACCCCCAGGGGTACATTTGCACGTTTCAGGGGGTACATTTGGTCTGTGCAGTGTTTAATTTTAGTGTTAGGGGATGTACAGAAAGGTTAATTTTAATTTGTCTGTGTTTATTCCTATATGATAGTACAGCTTGTAGAATGCTAGGGTTGAGATGTTAGGTGTTTATTTTTCTGATATTTCCTCTAGTGCTAGTATTACAAAATGGTAATTAGTCCAGTCAACATATTTGATGTATGTAATTATTATTTACCTTTATTTTTTTGTTAATCAGTTGCATTTCTCTGGTTGGCAGTCATGGCGTTGTATCCCCAGACGACCTGCTTCTACAAAGCAGTGATCAACCGCCTGCCAACCTTAGCCACTGAGGAATATGAGGTCCTCTTTGAAGATCCCTCATATGCCGATGGCTACTCTCCCCCACTGATGGTCGCACAGAGATATGTTATACAGATTAAGGAAGTCAGCAAGAAGAAGTGAAGCTTGTGGATGTGTTTATATATCTTTTGGAATTATTCCTTGAGAAGTCGTTCTGTGTGGTATGTTGTCTAGGATGCAGTGTTGATAATATGCCTGAAAAAGAGGGAAAAATGGTTTACATTCTGTTTGATTATTGTATGATAATTTGTGATAAAAAAAAGTTTCTTTCTACATATCTTTAAAAAATGATTACATTGTTTACCTAAATCTAAAAAAAAGGCCTTGCCATTTGTGTCCATTGAAGCAGTGCATGTCACACCAATATTGGTAATTTCCATCTTGTCTGTTTGCATACGACATTGACTTTCATTGTGAAGGTTAATTCATATTATTTTGTACCTGATGTGTAATATTTTTTTCTTTAGTATTTATTTTATATAAATGTTAACAGTGATGCTTCCATAGATCCAAAAAACGACTTTAGTGACTGATAATGCTTGGAAAGCTTGTAACAGAGGTTTTCGAAAATAAATCATTGTTTAATGATAATAATTTT
>NW_028234414.1:3650141-3655141 GCF_977035675.1 Penaeus japonicus | reverse complement strand
ATGAATCATTTCAGGGAAAACTTAATCTCCTTTTTTTCACCTATCTATAATGGCAGGTCAACGATAAATCTTTTTGATATGTTAAATCTTTCAGGTTTTAGTATAAAGCATAATTTGCATATTGAAATCGAACCTAACTCTAACAACCCAAAGTCTACTCCGAAAATATGAAAAGGTGATCCCGGTGCCACTGGTAAAGAGCTTCATCAACTTTGCAGAAGACTTCCACTATTCATTTCATATCTTAGGAATAAGAGCATCAACGGAGACTAATCTATGGCAAGAGGGAATCGATAGCCTTGTGACATATTCAGCCGTATTCTAAGACATGTCCTGCGTGGCGTGGCAATGTTATGTCCATGCTGTGTCACTGTCGTGTTCATGGCACTTCTGCGTCAGCTGATTCAGGTTTACCAACCGGTCCAAAGTTAATATGTTTTGGATGAATGCCATGTTCAAATGACAAGTTCATAAGAGAAACTACAGTTATAAGTAGCACTAACAAAATATAGTTCAATTTTGGTATGGATCAATGTTGTGCTTGTTCCTAGTTAAAGAATTGACAACCATTTCACGAACGTGCGGTTGGTAATTCAGTCTACTCTCCATCAAAACAAACGGGATGAAAAGGATCCTTATTTTATATGTGTATATACTGTACATATATGCGTATCTTTAATGCATCATACATGTAGATTTAATGTATACATATTTCATGTGACCATATACTTTAACTTTACGTTCCTGACTAGTTTTACCAGTCATTCTCTCCTTCGAAAAATCCACCACGAGGTCACGACTTTGCCACGCTTTTGGAACAATCTATCTAGCTATCTATGTGTGTAAGTATGTATCAATCTCTCTCTCTCTCTCTCTCTCTGTATATATATATATATGTATATATCTATGTATATACATACATATATATATGTATATGTATGTATACATATACATATACATATATATATATATATATATATATATATATTATATATATATATGTTTGTATATATACATATGTATATACACACAACACACACACATACATATATATATATATATATATATATATATATTATATATATATATATAATATGTATATATACACACACACACACAAACACACACACACACACACTCACACACACACACACACACACACACATATATATACATATACATATATATACATACATACATATACACATATATACACATATATACATATACATACATATACACACACAGTCAGCTTGGCCATTCGACTGACCGGCAACGGCATCCCCGATGAACCGTCTCCTCGTGTTTCTACACTGAGCCTTAATTAATGAGCAACGCGCCCTTGGTAAACCACACAACGAGATTTCAGGATTCAATTCGTGATGAAGCCAAGAGCAAGTGAAAAGGCAAACTAGAAGCGCAAGGGTTCCGTCTTTACTCGCAATATTTAACAAGTGATCGTATTCAGGAGGCATCGGTAAATCTTATCTGGCGCACGCACCGGCAAACACACGCACATACGCACACACGCACTCTTATATGCATATATATTCATTTTCCAGTTTACCAACCGTTCCAAAGTTAATATGTTTTGGATGAATGACATGTGTGCTTTGGCCTCTTCCCTTTCCCCCTCTCTCTTTATCCCCGTCCTCCCTCTATCCATTTTTTTCGCCCTTCCCCCTCCCCTCCTCCCTCCCCCTCCCTCTCTGCCTCTCCCCCTCCTCCCCCCTCTCTCTCTCTCCTCCTCCCTTCCTTCTCTCTCTCCCTCTCCCCTCTCTCTCTCCTCATCCCCCCCTTCTCTCTCTCTCTCCCCCTCCTCCCCCCTCTCTCTCTCCTCCTCCCTCCCTCCTCTCTCTCTCTCCCTCTCCCTCTCTCTCTCCCTCCCCCTCTCTCTCTCCTCCTCCCTCCTCTCTCTCTCCCCCTCCTCCCCCTTCTCTCCCCTCCCCCCCTCTCTCTCCCATGCAGCAATAACGTCATTAAATATTAAAGCAAACAGTGATAAAAACAACGATACCAACGATAAGGTTAAGGATAGTATTAGTAATGGTTGAAATAGCAATTCAGAATAATGGTATTTATAATGATAAAAATGGTAATGATTAATGATAGCAACCACATTGATAAAATATGATGAAATATTGATGATGATAATAACAATGATGATAACGCTTGTTATTAATATAACATCATTATTATTATCATTATTATCATTATCATCATCATCATCGTTATCATTATCATTATTATAGCAATATCAACAACTCGAATGATAACAAAAAAAAACCATAAAACCAGCGACTGATTCCAACAAAAGCCACGAAGTTCGCCAAAGCAATCTGTTCCCCCAAAAGCATAAACATCAACGCATTATTTTGAACAGCTTTCCATGAGAAAGAAAAAAAAAATATATATATGTATTTCGAAAGCACTATTCATATAAGATAAGCATCTGCATTGATTGGCAGATTTTTTGCAAGCAGTGTTAGTGCTTTGTGCAACCGGATCTTCGTATCTGATTAATTACTTTGAGCATTTTCATCGCGGGTCAAATTTAGCAATATTGCTTGTGTTGCCAACAGGTGTCATTTCAGATTCTCCGGATATTTCGGCTTTTCCTGCAATCAGGTTATTTTCTGCAATGGTCTGCATTGCAGGACCTCTTGCTGTTTTGTCTGATTTGTTTGCGAGAATGCTGAGCTTTTCCTGAGATATATGTATATATGTGTATGTATGTATATAAGTATATATATATATATATATATATATATATATATATATACATATATATATATATATATGTACACACACATATATATATACACACTATACACACACACACATATACACATACACACACACACACACACACACACCACACACACACACACACATATATATATATATATATATATATATATATATATATATTATATATATATATATATATACACACATTGATAGATAGATAGGTAGGTAGATAGACAGGTAGGTAGATAAATAGGTAGATAGATGAATGGATAGAGACATAGATATAAATATAGATGGATAGATAGATATATTAATAGGTAGATAGATGCATAGATGAAAATCTTAGATAGAGACACAAATAGATAGATATAGATATGGATATAGCTACGGATATATGAATAAGTACAGATGACACACAACACACACAAACACACACTCACACACACACACATACACACACACACACACACACACACACACACACAAACACAGACAACATGACACAAACACAGACAACATGACACAAACACAGACAACACAGTACACACACACACACAAACACAGACAAACAGATAAACACAAACACAAACACAGACACACAGACACACACAAACACAAACAGATACACACAAACACAGACAAACAGACACACACAAACACAGACACACACAAACAGATACACACAAGCACAGACTCACACACAAACACAGACAAACAGATAAACACAAACACAAACACAGACACACAGACACACACAAACACAAACAGATACACACAAACACAGACAAACAGACACACACAAACACAGACACAGACACACAGACACACACAAACACAGACAAACAGATAAACACAAACACAGACACAGACACACAGACACACACAAACACAAACAGATACACACAAACACAGACACAGCCAAACAGACGCACACAAACAAAGACACAGACAAACAGACGCACACAAACACAGACACAGAGAAACAGACACACACACACTTTGATAAAATCCAAAAGGAAACACGAACCTAAAACACATTAGTATAATGATTCGAAATTAAATCAATCGTATAGAACACACTGAAAGGTAATATTACTAACGCCTTCTTCCATTCCCCTTTTTTTCTGTTATAGTCCTTTGTAAAAATAAGTAGACAGATAGATTGATAGATAGATGGATAAATGGGTAGATATAGATGTAGATATAAACAGATAGATATAGATATAGATATAGATACAGATAAGATGATGGGAGTGAGATTCACATGATTATTGAATTAAAGAAATTAAGTTCATAGTATAAAAGTCTCCACACACTTTTTGAGATAGAAAAAGAAAAGAAGAAGAAGAAGAAGAAGAAAAATAATATCTAGCGTGTAGCGATATTCCGGAAATGGTAGATTGAAAAGAGACTGAAATCCTGAAGTATTTGATAAGCTTTCTCCGTATGTAAAATATCGTGAACAAGTCGTTTTATAAGAAAATTGGATTTTAGATTTCTCGCCTTTTCACACACACACACACACACACACACACACACACACACACACACACACACACACACACACACACACACACACACACACACACACACACACATGTGGTCACACTTACAAACAAACACATGATTACACAAATATCCATACGCAAGCGCGAATATATACTATATGAATTTTATATGTTGAAATAGATTATGCAAATGCTTCTTCTAACACTGCAAATTATCATATTGCACCAGTGTTGTTTACATGCACCGCTCGCCATAAATACAGTTTCGCACATACGCGGGGCTCCTTAATAATAGGAGTTATTATATCTCTTTATTACATTAATTAGCATTAAAGTCGACAACGTGGCGCCTTGGGATCCATATTATGAGATGACGAGGAGGGGGGAAGGGGGGGGAGGGGGAGGGGGGGACGGGGAGTAGGGTGGCACATAGGTAATTAGCAAGACAAAAGAAAACACAAAGAAATGGCAAGAGTGGGAAAGAGAGGGTCGCGTATTTCATCAGAGTTAACAGTTAGGGAAATTAATGAGGATTTATTGGATCACTAATGTTAACTTATGATTGATAAATATTGAGAATAGCTATTAGAGCGGAGGATGAGAAGAGGAGGAATATTCAGAGAAGGGATTGATAAATCCTCATTAATTTCCCTATCTGTTAACTCATATACATGTTTATACATGTATATATATATATATATATATATATATATATATATATATATATATATATATATATAT
>NW_028234414.1:3645141-3647641 GCF_977035675.1 Penaeus japonicus | reverse complement strand
TAGTGATGATGATAATGATAATATCAATGATGACAGTAATGATGATAGTATTAGTTTAAGGTGTCTTGAAATCATTATGATATTAAAAAGGTAATAAGAACAACACTAATGAAATCATAATACTAATCCTAATAGTAATAGCATTAATAACAACAATGATGATGAAAATAAGGATGATGATAATGATGATAATATTAATGATGATAAGGATGAAAATGATTACGAGAATGATAATCAAAATAACAATAAAAAAGTAATAATGATAATGATAATGACATTGGTAGTAATGATGATATTAACAATGATAATGATAACAATTATGATAATAAGAATGATAATAATAAAAGTGATAATGATGATAATGACATTGATAGCAATATTAGTAAGGATAATATTAATGATGATAATGATAATAATAATGGAAAGGAGAATGATAATATATATATATATATATATATATATATATATATATATATATATATATATATATAGATATATGTGTGTGTATGTGTGTGTGTGTGTGTGTGTGTGCGTGTGTGTGTGTGTGTGTGTGCGTGTGTGTGTATGGATGTATAATGAATAAAATGATACTAATAATGATAATGTAATAACAACAATTGCAATAATTCTTACAACCATCGTTACCACAGCCTCCATCGCATGTAAATGAAGGGACAACAGTCTTGAGTATCCTTTTACACAGCAACCATTTTTTATTTTTTCGACCTCGCTCCAGCCAATGTTATATTGTAAAAAAAAAGAAAGAAAGAAAGAAAAAAAAATCCTGTTCAACTTGCAGATGCTATTATGTTAATCCATAAAATTGTTTCTCTGTTGATATTAAAACAACGGGAAATTCCTTGGCTGTTGTGTGTATGTTCATTTATTATACGGATAATGGTGACCACGATGCCCTGTGTGTGTGTATGATAAAAGAGTTTTGTTTTGAGTCCTGAAAGGGAAGATCACATATTGGAAAATGCCCGAGTGAATGCATGATAAAGATTCGTTGAAAAATACGCATGGCTTCAGGCTGTGGGAAGAATGAAGAGGAGGAGAAAGATGAAAGGGAGAGGGAGAGGAAAAAGCATAATAGTTGAAGCGGAAGATAATACGAAAGGAACTATGAAAGATGGAGTTATACGAAGAAGGAAACGAATGAGAGGAGAAAAAAGAGAAATAGAATAGCCATATGAGAACCGAAGGATATACTAGATAAAGTTAATAGCTAAAATGAAATTAGGATATGATATTAGAAATCATTGGCGAATTTCACCCTCGTGTCCGAAACACCGAGTCAATAACAGCGAAGCCATTTTCTTTTTAACAGCATATTTATTCGTTTTATGATACTTACATAAATGAAGTCGTTTTAATTCCACATGGGATAAGGATAATCTTTTTTTCTCTCTCTCTTTGTGTATTTTTCTGTATCAATTTCCTCGTGTAGGAAAGATAAAATACATTTCCTCCGAAATAAAACAAAATAGCAACGACTGAAGTGTCGGATTTCCGAAGCTAATGAGAGACAACGGGGCTAAACTGATTACGAATACCCGGGAAAGTTGTTTTGAAAATAAATGCTATGAAATCATTTAGTTGCAGACAAAAATAAATACATATAGCAGCAATATCCTATACTAACCCAATAATAAATAAATAATAATATCAACTGCGAGACCAATTAGTAAATAGGTTCATTCTCCTTTTCAAATGATAAAACGTCGGCCAAAAAAAACCGCCTGCGGTTGGAAAAAGTAATTATCACTATGTAAATTTTTAAAGCAGATAATGCATGTGATTATCCCTAATACTTATATGTATTCCAAACGTATCATCGAAGGCTAATTTAGTGTCGATTTCTGTTTTTTATTTTCCTTTACCAATGTAGATATGTAATAAATCATATATGAATAACTATCTCTCCTATTGTTTTATCTATTTAAGCAGTTGATGTTAATATAAGATTGAGAGAGGGATATATTCCGTGTGCCTTCTTGAGTTCATCTATTCATGTTTATTTGTGTAGCTGTGGATATGTTTCCATTTAGATGTAAATATATATATATATATATATATATATATATATATATATATATATCTGTCTATCAATCCATATAGATAAGTATGGATATAGATATAGACATGTATATATATACATAATACGTCTATCAATCCTACATAAGTGTGGATATAGATATACTGTATATAAAACACTCACCCAGCACACCAACTCAATCATTTATTCAGTCATTCATACACACACACATACATATACACACACACACACATACTCATACACATACTCATACACACACACACACACACACATACTCATACACATACACACACACACACACACATACACACTCATTTACTCACCCATTTACCCACTCACTCATTCACACACACACACACACACTGTGAGAATTATATATCATGCTTATATAAGATATTAATTACAGCAATAGATCCATATACATATATATGCATTTTCGCA
>NW_028234414.1:3602641-3610141 GCF_977035675.1 Penaeus japonicus | reverse complement strand
TGATTTAATGCTGATAATTATGGATCAGCTCGCAATAAGACTGATAACCGAGGATAATAAAGTAATTTATGATGTAGTGTAGGACAAATCTATTGATAATGATGATAATATTGATGTGGGATGACAATATTAGTAATGATGGATCGGTGATTCGTTAATTGGTCTAATATAATTAGTATCATGTAATAAACTTATGCAATTAAAATCAGGTAAACATGAATTATTAATACTGGATTGGACGAAGATAATGGCAATGGTAATGAAAATGAGAAAAAAATAGTATCATGATAAATTTACCATCACCACTTGTATTATCATTATCCCCATATTCATTATATTACAATCATTACAAATCCATTATTTTGATACACATATATATTCTAGATTTTTTCTTCAAATCACAATTTGAAAAAAAGCGATATGCACATACGCACACACCCACACTCACACACACACACTCACACAACCACCAGCGCACACGCAACACACACACAGATGAATATTTTATATCTATATATATTATATTTTATATATGTTTTATTATATATATATATATATATATTTATTTATTATATATATTATATATAAATATATATATATATTATATTATATATTATATATATATATTTATATATATTTATAAGCGAGCCAGCCGAATATCAGAAAGGACGAAAAAGAACAGAAAAAAGAAGAAGAAGAAAAAAAAAAAAAAGAAAGCCAAAAATAAGGTTACATGTTTCCACAATTTAAATTCTCACACGGCGCACTGAAAGATTTAATTTTGACGTTAGACAAATGGTCTCATTTTAAGAGGCTTTATCAGGCCATTCCGTCATGAGGGAATTTAACGGGGAATGAACAAGAGGAATGTAACATTTGGAGAAGAGAAATAGAATAAAAAGCGCCCGCCCGGGTTAATTTCAGTGTTCGCTACGCGGATGTGTAAAACAAAGCGAACCCGAGTGGATGTATGGCCAAGTCTTGATGGCAAAAGATGGTGATGATTAATGACGATAATGATGATGATTACTAATGTTGATGTGCTACTAATGCTGATTGAGTTTGTCCTGAGGAATGATAACATTTGGAGAAAATAGCAGTTAAAGCGACCCCGCGGTGGGGGTTATTCGGGCTTTTTCGCTCTTGCGTATTATAAACAGGCAAACATGAGTTGTTTTTATTTAAATGTGAATATTAGCAGTGGGTTAGCCAGATATGTAATGTGATAATAATAGTAATGATCATGATAATAGTGATAACAAAAAGATAATAATATTGATAAACAATAATGATAATAATTATTGATAACAATGATAATTAAAATTGATAACATGATAATATATTGATAACAATTAATATTGATAACAAATTGATAATAATATTGATACAATAATATGATAATTGATACAAATGATGACTATCAAAGATAATTACGACAATAAAAAGTAACAATGATAAATAACACTAATGTTATGACATAGATAATAATAATAAAATAACAATGATAATTGATATCTAAATTATAGTGACAATAATAGTGAGAATAATGATAAAAATGATGATCTAGTAACAATTATATTTAATTACAGTAATAATGAACATCATAATGTTAACTATCATGCCAATAGTTGATAATGATATCCCTACTAATATTGGTGAATAATAAAACTGATAACTGATATGCTATTGATAATGATGAAGCAAATGTAATGATAATAATAATAAATTAATGATAATAATAAATGATTCGGATTGATTTTGAACCCCGGTTTCTCTCGGATGAGATGGTTGATGGAGGCGCGCACAACACACAACACCACCCCACCACACCCCCACACACACATTATATATATATATCATTATTATCATACTTACATGCATTGATGGGCGGGGTGTAATGAACGTTTTTATAGTAAACTGTTTTGGAAATTTTGTTCGTATCCTTTTTCCTTAATATATTAATTATTTTGAAATGTTCTTTTTCTAAAGAATGTGGGATTTCAGTGTTTTCAATCGGTTTTGAATTTATAATCATATGAATGTTATCTGTATATATATATATATATTCTATATATATATATATATATATATAATCTATATAATATATATATTATATGTATATATATATATATGTGTGTGTTGTGTGGTGTATGTGGTGTGTGTGTGTGTGGGAGTGTGTATTATAAATATATCTTATTATAAATTTTATATATATATATATATATATATATATATATATATACATATATATATCTATATATTATATATATATATATATATATATATATTATATAATACTATACATACTTTATATTTATAATATTCTATATAATATATATATATATATATATATAGTATATATAAGAGTATCTCCAACACTCTTATATGCCTATATGTATGTAGTATATATATATACATATGTATATCTACATATGTAAATATATGTAGTTGCATATTATTAATATATATATATATATATATTATATATCTATATATATATATATATATATATATATATATTACACATCCATACATAACATACATATATACATACGTACATTATATATATATATATATATATATATATATATATATTATAATATCTATATATATATCTTATATATCTATATATATATATACACCCCACCACACACATCACATTATACACACATTTAGTCCGAGACCAACACCGACCCCGTGAGTGAGCCTTCGTAATTATCATTCGCCTCCGACCACTATCCGGCCCAGTCAGAACTCTCCGTGAATCACGTATCACTTTAAACCTACAGTCCCTAAACTTCTGGGCTTACGGCCCGAGAAAACAGTCGTGTGTTTCACGCCATCCCCCCGTACAGGCCTGTAAGGGTGATTGCGTTCTGTTGCCATCTAGCATATGTCTGCAAGCATCAATGTATCAGCAAACACAGGGGAGGGGTTCGCTGTTGTTGCGTTGCAATTCTTTGCTCTGGTGGCCTTGTTGCGTCTGGGCTAGATCTCTGGTGCTTGCTGGTTGTTGTGGGATATGTTTGTTGTGGTGTTGTGGTTGTGGGCCCACGTCAGCTCTGGTTCTTTGTTGAATAAAAAT
Organism: Penaeus japonicus; assembly: GCF_977035675.1. Classification (NCBI taxonomy): domain Eukaryota; kingdom Metazoa; phylum Arthropoda; class Malacostraca; order Decapoda; family Penaeidae; genus Penaeus; species Penaeus japonicus. The sequence goes on along the minus strand of NW_028234414.1, from coordinate 3,607,056 downwards.
GTAGTTAGTTTGGTGGGTGTTGTTACTCTGTCTAGATTTGTACTTATTTATTTATTTCTTAATTTTTTTGGGGGTTCTTATCTAGTGTTCATTTTGGTATGGTCTGTGTCGGTTTTTGTTGTCACTGCTTTACGTCTTTTCCACGTTCCTTTTCCTTTTCCTGTTTATGCTTGCTTTTCGTGAATGCTTACTTTTCTGTATAGGTTTCCCCTTTCTCTTCTATCTAACTATTTTCCAGCTCACAGAGTATGATAAATAAGATGATTCAGATATTATTTTAAATCCGGGAGGATGCAGTATGTTACAGGGTAATCCATTTTATGATTTTATTACCGGTATAGGAATATATAATTTCAATCACTGGAATTCTTCCTTTGCGTATGTTTTCTTTAGCAGTATAAGGTCAGTCGAGTTAAAAGGTAAATCTGTTCATATTACCCCAATTAAAGCGTTCTAATTATATCAATTGCTCAAGTTTAATGATATAGCCCTGTGAGAGAACTATCAGTATGGTTCTTATTATTTCTATATTCATTCAAGTAAGGTAAAAAAATCAAATAAAAACGAAAATCAGGGAGGAACACAAATAAGAATAATAATAATATTTTGATGATAATAAATGCACTGATATAAATAAATGTGTTCTCTTTGTTTCATATACGTTATCCAAGATACCTTGCTTTTCTTTATTAGCCTCTTTCTTTGGGTGGTTGGATATATTGCAAATGTGCCTTCCTCCCTCCCTATTCATCGAACTCGTGTTCTCTCGCTAATAATCGTTAAAAGCTTTGAATATAATATAAACGCTCTTTACCAAAAGGAATTTCTTGATTAAGGAAAACCTTTATGAAATTAAGTAACAAAACATTGTGCAACTTCCAATATATATATATTAAATATATATATCTAATATATATACTATATATATATATGTATATGTATATTATATATATATATATATATATATATATATATATATATATATATATATAATCTATTTTATATATATATTTATATGTATAAATATATATATATAAAATATTAATTATATATAAAATTATATATAATATATATAATATATAATAAATGTTTATTAAATTTTTATCATAATTACTGTATTTTCAATCATTATCATCATTTTTGTCATTATCATATTTGTTATACTATTATAGTTACATTATCTATAACTCATTATATTGTATTTTCAATATTGATATAATTGTCATTGGCTATTATTATCAACTTTATCATTATTAAAGGGATTTCTATTACTTTACTGGATCTTTAGTCTCTCTGAAATGCATAGATCATATTATTTCCTAATCCGGTCATCTTAATGATTTGCAATTATAATAATTCATGTTACGTAGTTGGTTTTTTTCGTTTTATATTGAAGTAATTTGAACTTATCAAACAAGCTTTAGTTATAAATGCTTATGAAAAAACATAACTTTCTTTCATCTATGTCCATTTATTACTGTTATCCTTTAATGGCTCGAAAGTAAGCAGCAATATGACAATATACATTTTTTTTCTTACATTAAGAAACTTTTATTTCCAATTTTATTACTACTGCATTAAAAAAAATATCACCTTTCCGTTTCAGAGTAAATAAAAAGATGGTTGAGGCTTATACCAGCAAGAAATGTAGATTGTAAAAGAAAAGTAAATGAAAAAAAAATCATCTTGTTCTTCCCTTCTCTCCCTTAATCTCTCCACTACCTAAACCCCCCCCCCCCCCCCGCCCCATCTTTTCCCTCTCGCACGGTTTCTACTTTTTCTCTCTGCGTTTCCTGTCACTTTCTCTGTCTCTTCTGGTCCCCTCCTCTGTGCCCTCCCCCTCTCGCTCTCTCTATTCCCTCTTTCTCTATATATGCGTTCCTCTGTCTCTTCTTTCTCTATTCACGGTGACCTACTTTCACTCTCTCTTTTCTTATACTAACCTTAATAGGATATAATGGTGTATGATTCTGGCAATGATTCTATTTCATAAAGAGAATCATATACAAAATTCCGTTCGAAACATTTAATTGTGTCACACAGAGTTTTACAGTCCAATTTACAATTTAAATTCTCATATTTTGTTTTAAATTCAAATTACTTTTGCCTTTCCATCCTCTTAATTCACAATGGACTTTATCCATATTTTAATCAAAGTTTATTCTCACTAAGAATATTTTCGTGATCATAAAATGAAAAATACTGTCTTAACGTCAGGACTTGTAGTTCATATTCGTGTTTGTCTACGGTATCCAGAGGTTCTGGTTGTTGTTGGTTGGATTATCTAGTGAGATGAACAGGCAATTTGAAAAAAAAATTGTGTTGATCATGTATCTATATATATATCATATATATATAATATAATATATATAAATTATATTTAATATTATATTTATATGTATATATATATATATATATATATATATATATATATATATATATAATATATATAATATTATATATATATGTTAAGCGGAAGTAATCTATCTTCCTAAGAGAAGTACTAAAATCGTCATATATATTATATATCTATATATAATATTATATTATATCGTAAAATTTATGTATTAGATGTGTGTTGTTGTGTGTGTGAGTGTGTGTTGTGTAGTGATGACTGTGTAGTGTGTGTATGTGTGTTGTGTATACACACACACACAAACTAATCTCTCTCTCTCACACTCTCTCTCTCTTCTCTCTTCACTCTCTACTCTCTCTGCCTCCTCTCTCTCTCTCTTCTCTCCTCTCTCTCTCCTTCTCTCCTCTCTCTCTACTCTATATATTATATATAATATATATATATATAATATATATAAGACGCGATTTATTTGAGTACTTCTCTTAGACGTTTTAACTTTTCAATTAAACAGGAGTAAGCAAGAGTAACAGTTACACTAAATATGGCAGAAAATATATTCGTATTCCGCTAATTAAAATAATTCTAAAGAGGTTTCCTCTCTCCACAACTAAGAAATCAGGAGTTTGCAAGTCGTCAGTAATTAAATATGAACAGCAACAGAGATTAACTTGTGGTTCTTGCAATTAACTTAAGATTAAGAACGTAAATTCTAGTCTTATCTAATTCCAAAGTACTGGTCCAAATAATTAATTCGTATTGTCTGTATTCCTCTCCTCATGTTTTTCCTTTATTTTCATATTAACATGTATCATGCTGCAAAACAGATAATTTATTTAGTGGCAACATCTTATACCTGGAGTTTTTTTTTTTTTTTTCTTTTTTTTTTCTTTTTTTGACTAGGGTTCTTTTTTGACTAGGGTTGCTGATGGATTTTTTAAAAACTATAATTCTAATCTTTGAATTGATTTGCATCTGAATAAAGGCTTTTTGTTCTAAATTGATGTAAAATGACAAGGAACAAAAACAAACCAGAAAAAAAAAACATCGAATCGAAAAAGAAAGAAAAAGAGCGAGTGAATGAGAGAGAGAGAGCATGAGTAAGTGAGTGTGCGAGTGAGAGAGAAAGAGCTTGTTTCCGGCGCCACTGTCATCGCCGCCTGCCCACGCGCCACCATCCGGCCCAGCACTGTCAAAACACCCTTATTTTATTTTTAAGCTTCACTGAAATATCTTTTTGTTGCTATTGCCATCATCCTTATCACTTTCCCCCTTCTTCTCATTAAACGAAATGCTGATAATGATGATAATTATGGATCAGCTAGCAATAAGAATGATAACCGAGGATAATAAAAGTAATTATGATAGTATTGTAGACAACATCTATGATTATGATGATAATATTGATGTGGATGACACTATTAGTAATGGTGGATGGTGGTTCGTAATTAGTATAATATAATCAGTATCAAGTAATATACTTATGCAATAAAATCAGTAATTATGAATTATTAATACTGGATATGGACGAAGATAATGGCAATGGTAATGAAAATGAGAAAAAAGAAGTTAATGATAAGTTACCATCACCACTGTATTATCATTATCACCATATTCATTATCATTACAATCATTACAAATCTATTATTTTGATAAACATCAATTTCTAGATTTTTTCTTCAAATCAAAATTTGAAATTGCGATATGCACACACGCACACACACACACACACATACACACACACACACACACACACACACACACACACACACACACACACACACACACACACACACACACACACAGCCGATATCAGAAGACGAAAAAAAAAGAAAAAAGAAAAAGAAGAAAAAAAAAAAGAAAAAGAAAAAGAAGAAAAAAAAAAAAGAAAGCCAAAAAAAAGTTAAATAAAATAAGTAAAAAATAAGTTAAATGTTCCACCAATTAAATTCTCACACGGACGCACTGAAAGATTTATTTTTGACGTTAGACAAATGGTCTCATTTAAGTAGGATTTATCATGCCCATTCGTCATGAGGAATTTAACGGGGAATGAACAAGA
>NW_028234414.1:3595141-3597641 GCF_977035675.1 Penaeus japonicus | reverse complement strand
TAATAAATCTAAAGACGTTTCCTCTCTCCACAACCAAGAAATCAGGAGTTTGTAAGTCGTCAGTAATTAAACATGAACAGCAACAGAGATTAACTTGTGGTTCTTGCCATTGACTTAAGATTAAGAACGTAAATTCTAGGCTTATCTAATTCCAAAGTACTGGTCCAAATAATTAATTCGTATTGTCTGTATTCCTCCCCTCATGTTTTTCCTTTATTTTCATATTAACATGTATCATGCTGCAAAACAGATAATTTATTTAGTGGCAACATCTTATACCTGGAGTTTCTTTCTTTTTTTTTTTCTTTTTAAGGTGTGTGATAGCAGACTAGGGTTGCTGATGGATTTTTTAAAAACTATAATTCTAATCTTTGAATTGATTTGCATCTGAATAAAGGCTTTCTGTTCTAAATTGATGTAAAATGACAAGGAACAAAAACAAACCAGAAAAAAACAACAACATCGAATCGGATTCACCCTGAACCTCTTGCCGATTTCAAATTTCTAACTTCTAATAAGAAATAAAAAAACTTCTAATAATTGAAAAGAAAATAATAAAAAAACTTCTAATCGAGAGGCTTGTTGCTGCCTTTCTGCATGGTTGCCGACCTGAATGACCTTTGACCTCGGGTGGGGGACCTTATCTCCGAAGAGAACATTCGTGAACCAGTAACACAAGGAAGTGTGAACACCTGTGACCTTTTCCCGAGGAACCGTTTCTTTCAAGTCTCGAACCCGGGAACCTGCAGCGCTAGAACCAACCTGTGACCTTTTCCCGAGGAACCGTTATTTCAAGTCTGGAACCCGGGAACCTGCAGCGCTTGAACCAACCTGACTTTTTCCCGAGGAACCGTTTCTTTCAAGTCTGGAACCCGGGAACCTACAGCGCTGGAACCAACCTGTGACCTTTTCCCGAGGAACCGTTTCTTTCAAGTCTCGAACCCGGGAACCTGCAGCGCTGGAACCAACCTGTGACCTTTTCCTGAGGAGCCGTTTCTTTCAAGTCTCGAACCCGGGAACCTGCAGCACTGGAACCAACCTGTGACCTTTTCCCGAGGAACCGTTTCTTTCAAGTCTCGAACCCGGGAACCTGCAGCACTGGAACCAACCTGTGACCTTTTCCCGAGGAACCGTTTCTTTCAAGTCTGGAACCCGGGAACCAGAAGGGCTGGAACCAACCTGAAGAGATGATCAGTTTACCGCCTGCGTCACCGAGATCTAAGGAAAGAAAATTCAAATCGAGGTTTATATATCTCTATCTCTTGCTTTTTTTCTTTTTTTCTTTGAATGTTACTCTTATCACGAGTTTTTTTCCTTTTTGTTCTGTTAAGATTTCGTTTATTGAACAATTTTAATGATTTTAACGATCTATATTAATTTTTTTTCCCCGTTATAAGTAACATAAGGAACGCTGTAATGATCTGCAAATAGTAGTTACTATGAATATTTTCGTATTGAAAAATAGCATTTTCATCATCCATTTTTTTTTTTATCCATATTATCTATAATTGATATATATTCATAATTGACACATATCTTTTCTTGAGAAAGAGTCATCAGTAGTGGCATAAATATATTCGTATTTATATACACTAAAGTATTTTTCCTTTAGCATAATATAATAATAACAATTATAAACAACGCCTAACCGTACTTTCTTTTTCCCCTTGACTCTTCCTCCGTTCTTTGCCTTTTCGTTTATTTGTCTATGCATGCGCCTGTCTTCTACCTGACAATTTCTCTGTCTTTCTCTCTTTCTCTCTCCATTCTCTCTCTTTCTCCCTTTCGCTTTCTCTCTCTCTCTCTCTCTTTCGCTCTCTCACTTTCGCTCTCTCTCTCTCTCTCTTTCTCTCTCTCTCTTTGTCTCTGTCTCTCTTTCTCTTTCTCTCTCTCTGTCTCTCTCTCTCTCTCTCCCTTTCGCTTTCTCTCTCTCTCTCACTTTCGCTTTCTCTCTCTCTCTCTCTCTCTCTTTCTCTCTCTCTTTCTCTCTCTCTTTCTCTCTCTCCATGAGTTAAAAAACAACATGCATCGAACAGAGAGACACAAGAGACAAAAAATGTACTTACATGTTGATAATTAAATTGCTTCTATGTGTCTCTCTTCAGGAGCTAAAATGATTGATAAACTTTTACAAGTCGCCAGTAAGAAAATATTAATTAATTCCATTGAAATTATCCTTACTTATATTGACACATTTCTGATAATCGAAAACTTGATAATTAGAAAGAAGTGAAATCTCAAGAAATACTTAAAAAATGTTCTGAACAAAGAAACATTCTTTTTATTAAACTATAGTTGAAAAAACTAAAACAACCACCGAATCGGATCCACCCTGAACCTGATACCGATTTCAACAGACTTATAGTCGAGAGGCTAGTGTGTGTGTGTGACCGACCCGTAACATACCGTACCGGACCGACAAAATAGGGTCAAATGGTATACCCATAATTTATTCACGCTACACCTGACGTGCACTTCACTGGCACGGACCGGTACTGAC
>NW_028234414.1:3575141-3577641 GCF_977035675.1 Penaeus japonicus | reverse complement strand
TCGGGCACTCACGACCAGACGACCTCGCTACAATGATGATAATGATTATATACATGATAATAGTAATTATGATAATGATGATGATAATGTTTATATACATGATAATAGTAATTATAATAATGATGATAATAATGATAATAATAATAACAGTAATGTTATTAACGATAATTATAATGATAATTATGATGTTAATAGTCATAATTCTCATAATCATAATAGTAATGATAACAATAATGATGATGATAATGATAATAATAACGATGATAATGATAATGATAATAATAATAGTCATAATGATAATAAAAATGGTAATAACAACAATAATAAGAATGATAATGATGACAGTAATGTTATTAACGATAATTATAATGATAATTATGATGTTAATAGTCATAATTTTCATAATCATAATAGTAATGATAACAATAATGGTGATGATAATGATAATAATAACGATGATAATGATAATGGTAATGATGAGTCATAATGATAGTCATAATGATAATAATAAAAATGATAATAACAACAATAATAAGAACGATAATGATAATACTGATTACAATAATGTTATCAATTAAAGTAATAATAGTAACTAAAATAAAATTAATAACAACAATGATAATAGCGATAACAATAATAACAATCAAAACAATAATGATAACATTAATAACAACAATAACAGTAACAATGATGATACCAACAATAGAAAAAAAATAGTGATAATGATGACAAAAACTATTCAAAAGACACTACAAGGTAAACAACCCCATCAAATCGAGAACTCAAAAAAAAAAAAAAAATAAATAAATAAATAAAAAAATAAACATAAAGAAAACACAAAAAGTGTTCGCTCTCGTTTGCCTCTCCACCAAACATGTTAGAACGCGTTGAGTATCTACTCGCGGGCAACCCTCTTAAGCAATACAATATTCTCTGGAGATCTGAACTGATGCATTTGTGAATCTGCATTTTATATTGGCACTCTCGTGTGGGTGGAGGAGGCGACTTCGCATAAAAAGGCAGAAGTTCTGTGAAGACTTTTCCCTTTAAGAAAAAAAGAAAAAGGATTTTTTTTATTTTTTATTTATTTTTTTTTTTTTTTATAGGAAACGTTTCTTCGGAGAGGGGAAGTTAAAGATATATTTGTGGTTTGTGTTATTCTCATTATCATCGTTATTGTTATTGTTACTGTTTACTATTACTATGTCATCATCATTGGAATTGATTATCATCTTAACATCTCTCTCCCTCTCTCTTTCTTTCTCTCCCCCCACGCTCTTGCTCTCTTTCTCCCCCCCCCCCTCATCTCTCTCTATCTATCTATCTCTCTTTCTCACTCACTCTCTCTTTCTTCCCCCCTCTTTCTCTCTTTCTCCCCCCTTCTCTCTCTCTTTCTCCCCCTCCCCCCTTCTTTCTCTCTTTCTCCCCCTCCCCCCTTCTTTTTCTCTCTCTCCCACTCCCTCTTTCCTTCACTTTCTCCAAAACCGCGATAGGACTGACTCGTAAATAAGGAAGAAGGAGACCCGTGTAAGAAATTAGGTTTGTAAGATAATAACAACCATAATCAACAAATCATAGTCATTGGTAATTATATCCTGATTAAAGAGGAAATACAACCCCAGTCTAATGCCTATTAATAGACTCCTAATTAAATATCATGTTTGAAAGAATAGTTCTTTGTTGATCGGCATTGTCAGTGTAGTAGTAACATATACACATATATATACATATAACATATAACACATATACATATATACATATAACACATATAGTAACATATAACATATAACATATATAGTAACATATAGTAACATACAACACATATACATATATATTGTAGTAGTGTAGTAAGTAATAATAATTATAATGATTCTGAAAAAAAAAATATGAAGAGTTGGTTTTGCCACTAATTATTATGCTTTTAGTATGATTGAGTATAATTGATGAATTATTTTTAAAACCAATGATGATTGTGATAGTGATGAAGATTATATTGAGAGTAAAAAAGATAATGAAATTAGTGGTGATAATGATGATGTTTACAATGATGACGATAATGATGATGATAATGATAACGTTATGAGGAAGAATAATGCTATTGATAAATGCGATAAAGATGATAATGATGATTATGATAATCATAATCATATCAATCATAATAATCATAATCTCTCTCTCTCTCCCTCTATCTATCTATCCATCTCTTTATGTCTCTCTCTCTCTCTCCCTCTATCTATCTATCCATCTCTTTATCTCTCTCTCTCTCTCCCTCTATCTATCTATCTCTTTATCTCTCTCTCTCTCCCTCTATCTATCTATCCATCTCTTTACCTCTCTCTGTCTCTCCCTCTATCTATCTCTTTACCTCTCTCTCTCTCCCTCTATCTATCTATCCATCTCTTTATCTCTCTCTCTCTCTCCATGGATTCCACTCCCTGTCAGTAAGTCACCTTCACCGGACGCTCCCTCTAATTAACTCAGGCAATAAAATGGAAATCTA
>NW_028234414.1:3567641-3570141 GCF_977035675.1 Penaeus japonicus | reverse complement strand
GTTCTTTAAAGACCTCCCTGGCTATTTGTCAATCTAAACCGTCCTGTTCATTATTTATAGAACTTGTATTTTGCCAGAGGTTCGATAGGCGTGGAGGCCACTTCAATATTTATTGTTGTCCTTTTCCAGAGTTCCGATAGGCTGCTTCAATCGTTTATTTAACTCTAACGTATGGATTTCTGAAGCAAATAACATTATAATGCATTTATATATTTTCTGTTTTTCAACTTTATCATAGAAATGAAATATGTTTGAATTCGTCAAATTATTAATTCCATGTATTGTTTTAAATGTGATTGTAGGCCTATGATTTTCTGCAAGTTTACCCTGGGCTGCGTGAACATTATTCTCGTTTATCTCCTGTCAATATTCATTATATTTGTCCTGTTCATATGAAAATGAACAGTTGCCATCATTCTGATCACAATAGATGTACATGCAAATGAAAGTATTGCCTTAAATGTTGATTATTTGCTAAGATAAAACCTGAGGAGGGAGTCGTCTCTGTAGTAGACATGCCAGTGCTCCAACCACTGGTAAATTTAGCATTGTATCTACCATGGTAAGTTATTCATAAATACCGATCCGGTCTGTTTACCATCATAACTGTAGTTGTCAGCGTATTCATCATGGTAAGTGCATTGATGAATCCAGCCCCCATAACGTTTACAATCGTAATTGTAGTTACCAGCTGTATTTATCATGGTAAGTGCGTTGATGAATCCAGCCCCAAAAATGCTACTACAACACCACACAACACACATACTGTGTTTGCATAAGATATCAAATGTATTAATGCACAAATATCACATTATACATATTTGCAATAAAGCACCATATACCCGTATGCATTTCCTGAGCCAGGTCAGGTAAGGTCAACTTTGACAAACAGATATTTACCACACAGTTATCTCCCAGTTATGTTGCCCTCCGAAAGAGCTGACAGCCATTCATAACCACCGCCCACACACATTCAAGACTACATCTCCCCATCACCGCTGTTTCGAAAACCGATGAAAGACCTTCCATAAATAATGTCAGCTATCTGCGTTATGAAAGAAACCTCCTTTTTATATAAACCTTTTATCTAGTATGACATCCCTTTATGTGTGGGTTATCAGTTTCAACATGATAAGACACCGATAACATGGAGAAAGAGAGAGGGAAAGAGAGAGAGAGAGAGAGAGAGAGAGAGAGAGAGAGAGAGAGAGAGAGAGAGAGAGAGAGAGAGAGAGAGAGAGAGAGAGAGAGAGAGAGAGCAACAAAGAGAAGATAAAGAAAAATTAAAATAGGATACGACTAACAATAGTCTATTGTCTATTTTGACCGCATACTTGCCTCAGAGGGAGATTCTTTGAGGTGACGCAATCTGGTTGCATTTGTCTCGCGTGGCAACAGTTAGCTCAGAAATACCTTTTGTCTGTCCTGTTTACAGAGGCATTCAGTGTCGCTAAGAGGACTCTGAGAGCTTCTGAGACCGGTAATGATGATGATGATGATGATGATGATGATGATGAATTGGACGATTTTGATGAGGATGAGGATGGTAAGGAGGAGGAAGATAACGATGATGATTATGATGATGAAGAGGATGATGATGATGATGATGATGATGATGATGATGATGATAAAGATGATTATGAGGAAGATGATTTTGATCTTGATGATGATGGTGGTGGTGATGATGATGAAATGATGGTGGTAAAGGTGGTGATGATGGTGATAATGATGATATAGTGGTGGTGGTGATGATGTAGATGAGATGGTGATGATGATGAATTAAGAGAATCAAGTACTAATAATGATAAAAAATATAATATTGTTTCTTTTTCAATCACATTAATATATATTGTAAGAAAAATTATAAAGAGGAGGAGAATGTGCATTAAACTATATTTGCAATACTAATGCGTCTGTGGTTGAGATCTTAATCGAATATGCATGAGTAGTATGCAAGTACGCGCGCGCGCGCGCGTGTGTGTGTGTGTGTGTGTGTGAGTATGTGTGTGTGTGTGTGTTTGTACATTCATGATTGTGTGTGAGTATGTGTGTGTGTGTGTGTGTGTGTGTGTGTGTGTGTGTGTGTGTGTGTGTGTGTGTGTGTGTGTGTGTGTTTGTACATTCATGATTGTGTGTGAGTATGTGTGTGTGTGTGTGTGTGTGTGTGTGTGTGTGTGTGAGTATGTGTGTGTGTGTGAGTATGTGTGGGTGTGTGTGTTTGTACATTCATGATTGTGTGTGAGTATGTGTGTGGGTGTGTGTGTTTGTACATTCATGATTGTGTGTGAGTATGTGTGTGTGTGTGTGTTTGTACATTCATGATTGTGTGTGAGTATGTGTGTGTGTGTGTGTGTGTGTGTGTGTGTGTGTGTGTGTATGTTTGCGCGCATGCATTATGTGTATATAAGAGCATCTCTAATAACAAGAAACGCAAGAAAGAAAAGATTACACACGCGTCCTTTTTATCCAAACAAGTCGACGTTTTGACCAAGCTAGTCTA
>NW_028234414.1:3560141-3562641 GCF_977035675.1 Penaeus japonicus | reverse complement strand
TTAAGAACTTGTGCTGTCAGGTCACTCTTGAAAGGTCTCTCTGCCTCTGACTGGAAGCCGCAAATATATATCTATATCTATGTATCTATATCTACATCTACATCTATTTCTTTATCTATAATCTATATCTACATCTACATCTATTTCTTTATCTATATATCTATATCTACCTATCTATCTATCTATGTATACACACACACACACACACACACATATATATATATATATATATATATATATATATATATATATATATATATATATATATATATATATATATTAGTTATGGTTATAGTTATATATCTGTAGACACACTCACACATAAAAATGAATCGAGATTATTTTAGCAGCAAAGATGTTCATGATACACTGAATATCAAACTTTTCCTGCTATTTTCGGGAATGTATATTTATCATCGCCGTCAGCTGGACCGAATGAACTACGAAGAATATCAAACAAAATCTACAAACTATTTCTTCTACTTTGGCTATGAAATGCTATGACCAGCAGGTATCAAATCAAAGAAAAAACAAAAAAAAACAAAAAATGATTACGATGATATAATAATATGATAATGATAAATCAAACTATATATATATATATATATATATATATATATATATATATATATATATATATATACATATATATATATATATATATATATATATATATATATATATTTCTTAAGTCCTCAAATCCCCTGCCAAGTGAGCCAAGCCTCTCTCTCTCTCTCTCCTCTGCGCTCTCCTCGTCAATATCTAAATGAAATGCCAAGTTCCACGTCAATAGCATCAACAGCCACGAAGATCAAAGCATCTCCGCGGGGAATATTCATTGAGATCAATAATGCACCTGGAAAGTGGGCTTATTTGCATCTCAAGCTTGGAATGCCAGAGCTGCAACATACGCGAGTGGCAGAGGCAGAGGGAGATTTGGTATCCACGTTTCTACTGGGATACAAAAAAAAGAAAAAAAAGAAGGGAAAAAAAGGAAAGAAAGAGAAAAAAAGGAAAGGAAAAAAAGAAAAAAAAGGAAATAGAGGAAAGAAAAAGAAAAAAAAGGAAAGAAAAAGAAAAAAAGGGGAAAAAAGGAAAGAAAAAAAGGAAAGAAAAAGAAAAAAAAGGAAAGAAAAAGAAAAAAAGGAAAGAAAAAAAAGAAAAAAAGGAAAGAAAAAAAGAAAAAAAAGAGAAAAAAAGAAAAAAAAAGAAAAAAAAGAAAAAAATGTTATCCGCATCTCTTTCGGTATCCACCTGAGATCCTGTCTGATTTATATCTCTGCTAGGAAAGATATCCAATTTGTAACCCCGTAAACTAAGATATATATTATATAACATTAACCGTGTAACTGCGACATATAATTATATGAGACAATTTTTGGTTTTCTACCAAGCGCCTTGTCTCGTTCCGGAATAGGATTTTATTTCTTATACCACAGACACATCTGAGTGGCTGGTGGGGAAGATTGAACGTTGAGTGTTTTGCGTGCGGTGGGTTGGTTTTGAGTGCGGGAAGAGTTCGAGTGAAACGAGCAATGCAAAAAAAAAAAAAAAAAAAAAAAAAAAAAAAAAAAAAAAAAAAAAAAAAAAAAAATATATATATATATATATATATATATATATATATATATATATATATATATATATATATATATGTATGTATGTATGTATATATATGTATATATATATATATATATATATATATATATATATATATATATATATATATGTATATATATATATTACATATATATATATATATATATATATATATATATATATATATATATATATATATATATATATATGTTTGTGTAATCCTTCATAGCGACATATATATAGACAATGATTCAGAATAAATTTAAAATGAGGAGAAAATAGGCTTATTATAATAAATTAGACAGTAGATTTATTTCGACAAGGAAATGACAGTTGAAAAGGGAAAGAATGTTCTCAGTGTTGCTAATAATAGAATGCAGACAATGATTTAAATTTAAGGGATCAAAATAGTAGCGTCTGGCAATGAAATTCATAGTAGCAGTCTTATTGATAGTGAATTTGATAATTTTGATTATAAAGGAGTAAAATAAGAATTCTTTAGAATAAGCCTGTTTTTTTTTTAAGTTTATCAATTTCTTTATGTGTGTTTTGTTTAATTGATAAACAGTCAAAAGCTAATCGTTATTTTCTTGTTCTTTTTCATGTGTCTGAAAAACCGTAAAACTTTACTGCCATTATATAATTTTCTCCTTCATAATTGTTAGAGCTTTTTTCCTCGGGGGTTCCTCATAAAAGGAAACCTTAGAGTGGTGGCAACGATACCCAACCTCATAGAATCAATAAGTTAAGTTCCGTACATGTGGTGGCACCTAAACCTTTTGTTGACATTGTATTCTGACACGTGGCGACAGCTGCGTTGATAAAAGTTATTCTGACACACACACGCTCACACTCACACGCACACACGCTCACCAATCTAATATTGATTGAGGTCTCTCAA
>NW_028234414.1:3537641-3540141 GCF_977035675.1 Penaeus japonicus | reverse complement strand
GGAGAGAGGGAGAGGGGGAAAGGAGAGGGAGCGGGATGGAGAGGGAGAGAGAGAGGGGATGGAGGGAGAAAGTTTGAGAGGGAGGGGATGGAGAGGGAGGGAGGGGAGGGTGGAGAGGGAGGGAAGGAGAGGGAGGGGAGAGGATGGGAGTGAGGGAGGAGGGGGGGGATGGGAGGGAGTGAGAGGGAGAGGATGGAGGGAGGGAAGGAGAGGAGTGAGGGGATGGAGGAAAGGAGAGGGGAGGGGATGGAGGTATGAAGGTAGAAGGGGGGATGGTAGGGAGGTGCCGTATTGAAAGGATAGGTGAGAGGGAGGTGAGGGAAAGAGGAGGGATGGAGAGGGAGGGGATGGGAGGGAGGAAGCGTGAGAGGAGATGAGAGGGAGGAAAGGAGAGGGGAGGGGATGGAGGGGTAAGGGAGTGGTGGGAGGGAGAATGGAGGGAATTAGGGGAAGAGGAGGGAGGGGAGGGAGGGAGAGGAGAGGAAGGGGAGGGGGAGGGAGGGAGGGAGGGAGAGAGGGAGGGAGGGGGGGGGGGGGAGGGGGGGGGGGGGGGGGGGGGGGGGGGGGGGGGGGGGGGGGGGGGGGGGGGGGGGGGGGGGGGGGGGGGGGGGGGGGGGGGGGGGGGGGGGGGGGGGGGGGGGGGGGGGGGGGGGGGGGGGGGGGGGGGGGGGGGGGGGGGGGGGGGGGGGGGGGGGGGGGGGGGGGAAAAAAAAAAAAAAAAAAAAAAAAAAAAAAAAAAAAAAAAAAAAAAAAAAAAAAAAAAAAAAAAAAAAAAAAAAAAAAAAAAAAAAAAAAAAAAAAAAAAAAAAAAAAAAAAAAAAAAAAAAAAAAAAAAAAAAGGAGAGGAGGAGGAGGAGGAGGGAGGGGGGAGGGAGAGGAGGAGGGGGAGGGGGAGGAGGAGGGAGAGGAGGAGAGAGAGGGGGAGGAGCGGAGAGGAGGGGAGAGGAGGAGGGAAGGGAGGAGAGGAGAGGAGGGGAGGGAGGGAGGGAGAGGGGGGGAGGAGGGGAGAGGGAGGAGGGAGGGAGGAGAGGGAGAGAGGGAGGGAGGAGGGGAGAGGAGAGGGGGAGAGGGAGGGAGAGAGGAGGGGAGGAGGGGAGGAGAGGGGAGAAGGGGAGGAGGGAGGAGAGGGGGAGGGGGCAGAGGGGGGAGAGGGGGGAGGAGAGGGTGCGGGGAGAGGAGGGAGGGAGGGGGGGAGGAGGGGAGAGGGAGTAGAGGGGAGAAAGAGAGGGGGAGGGAAGGAGTGAGGGGAAGAGGGAGGGAGTGAGGGAGAGGGAGGGAGTGAGGGGAGAGGAAGGGAGTGAGGGGAGAGGGAGGGAGTGAGGGGAGAGGGAGGGGGTGTGGGGAGAGGAAGGGAGTGAGGGGAGAGGGAGGGAGTGAGGGGAGAGGGAGGGAGTGAGGGAGAGGGAGGGAGTGAGGGGAGAGGGAGGGAGTGAGGGGAGAGGGAGGGAGTGAGGGGAGAGGGAGGGAGTGAGGGAGAGGGAGGGAGTGAGGGGAGAGGAAGGGAGTGAAGGAGAGGGAGGGAGTGAGGGAGAGGGAGGGAGTTAGGGGAGAGGAAGGGAGTAAGGGGAGAGGGAGGGAGTGAGGGGAGAGGGAGGGAGTGAGGGGAGAGGGTGTGAGTGAAGGGAGAGGGAGGGAGTGAGGGAGAGGGGGAAGGAGTGAGGGAGAGGGGGGGAGGGAGGGAGAGGGGGGGCTGTCTTTCCCATCCCTTAGGGCGTGAGTGTGTGTGAGGTGACGTTAAACAGGGTACGTAGGAATTTTTTTCTTCTTTTAACATGCTTGCTTGCTTGCTTGCATGTCCATTGAAAAGGGTATGTAGGTGGTTCAAGTGAAATATTTTCTTTTTACTTGTTGGCTGCTTGCTTGTCGGTTGAAAAGGGATAGGGTTATGTTTGTTTTATTCAGATCTCGTTATTCATGATATTGGTCATGGGTGTGACTTATTTCTTGTTATTAAAATGTTAAGTTTTTAATTGTTGCTTTTATTAACGTAGTTTTCATTGCAGGATGGTTTAAGAATTTAATATACTATTGCATTTTTTTCTGAACTATCGGGTTTTATCTATTAATTTTATTTCTACTGCTGATGTAAGGTGTGGCGAATGACATGACATCGGGACACCCTTTGTGCTTAAAAAAAAAAAAAAAAAAAAAAAAAAACTATTGACTTCTTCGACCTGCAATCTTACTTGGCTTTGCTGTTTTTTGTTTGTGTTTTTTTTTTTTTTTTTTTTTTTTTTTTCTAAGAACAAAAGCATCTATTAATTCTTGACTCACCATGACTACACCTTCACTATTAATGTAAGCAACACCAACTGTACGCTAATCACTTTATGTACAACGTTTAGCTTATTTTTGCCTCTTTCTCTACGACAAAATTTTTCCCAATGCGTTTCTCTTTTTTTCTCACACGATGTGTTCCTTTCACTCTTTCCTACTTTCCTGCCTTTATTTCTCTTGTGTTCCCGTGTTTCTAAGTGTTTTATCGTTCATGTATTTTTTT
>NW_028234414.1:3512641-3522641 GCF_977035675.1 Penaeus japonicus | reverse complement strand
AAAGCACACCTAACAATACATAAAACTGCTCATTTGCTAATGAAACACCTCTTTGCATCTCAGCTGTTTCCATGAAGATTTTGCGCATTATTCTTTTTAATTAACCATTTGGTGATTTGGTACATTTTATTATGTTTTAACATGTATGTATATATAATATATATATATATATATATATATGTATATATACATCTATCTATCTATATATCTATCTATATATATATATATATATATATATATATATATGTACACACACACACACACACACACACACACACATATATATATATATATATATATATCAGGGGGCTGGCAAGCCCCCCGTGGCAGTATGCGAGCCCGAGGACCCGAAGGGTCCGAGGGTAAGCTCGTAGACGAGCCTCCGGTGCGAGGGCCGAACCGGAGGTGAGTTTGGTACAGTCCGAGAGTCGTAGGACAAGTTCCGGTAACTCCGCTTGCCAGCTCCCTACTATATGTTTCTGTGGATTCGCCGAATTTCAGGTAAAAATTTACCCAACTTCCCGACGTCCGAATTACTTAAAACTTATATTCCGTGCATTTAGTACACAAAGACGCGACTGTCAAAATTTCAGATCGATTGGATTAAAAACGGCCGAGTTATTACAACCTGAAATCGCCGAAAATGAGGGTGTTCTTGTTAAAAATGGGTACGATTATATACATACAGGTAGAGGATATTTTTAGGCAAAAAGTGGGTCCTCTTTGTGATGATATATCTCGAGAAGTATAAAAGATACGCGATTTAGCAACACAGCATTGGAAAGAAGAAAGTTCAAACTTTCAAAAACTGTCCTGAAAAAACATCTGATGACGCAGTGATGACGTCATAATGATGTCACAAAATCACGAATTTCAAAATCAAACTATCCAAAAATAGACGTTTTTCAACTCAATTTTTTTATATGAAACTTTCGAGATAGGAAAAAAATGATCATGCTAGCGTAGAAATGAAATTTAATGTACTTTCTGAAAATGCCGTCAAAGCGTTCCAGGCTTCCATGCATTGTTGAGATATTCGCGACTTTTTAAACCATTTTGACGCGAAAAAGTCGCGAAAAAACATTAAAACGATAAACCTTAATGTGAGAAAACGGGGATGTCCCAGGCCTTCATCTTTCGATATGATGTCGGTTGTAGTCTCGAATTTGCTAATAACTGGTTTTGAGGTAGTATCCTTATTTTGATGACGTATTTGTGACATCATTAGTAACACGCGGTAAGCCGATTTTTGCACACACAACACCACTTGTATTTGACGTTTAATGTCTGAAAAAAAAAACAGTTTCAACTCAAAATTAATTCTTAGTGCTTTTCATATCGCTGCGTTGGCTATTGGATGAAACATTTCATCAATTTTATTAATTGAATAATTGGCCAATTAAACCAATTAACGCTCGTATCTCGGCTCACACATAAGATAGTGTCGTAAATCCAACGATATCTGTCTTGTTGACATTGATTGAGTGTAGTAGGTGCCACATGAGACCATTCATTATTATTCCCTCAATTAGATAATTGGTCAATTAAACCTATTAGATCTCTGAACACTGAAAAAGACTGATATTTTTTCCAAAACCAAAAAGGATTTGGTTGTGTTGGTCCGTGGCAGTTGAGCGTCCCTTTCTTTACCCTAAAACCTATGATATGGAAGGAACGCGGCAGTTCGCATACTGCCGTCACCCCACTACATGCACGGATCATTTGTCCTCGAATCTAAATTATACTTTATGTATAATTTGCAAGTGTACCTCAAATTTGATCAAATATAATAATTGTTGTAAATTTAACATTATGTTAAACTTACAACAATTATTATACTTTATCAAATTTGAGGTACACTTGATTGCAATGATTTAGATTTACGAAAACGTTATGTAGTTGAACGAATTCGAAAGATTTCAAAGTTTTGAACTCTGCAACAAACTCATTTGCATTTTCTAATTAGTTATACTTTTAATGTGGATGCTTCGCCCAATAGAACTATAAATAACGTAAATTATTCAATTTAAGTACTCATCCCATTAGTTTTTCCTTCCTGTTATTAAGCTCTAAAGAGGTGTCGATGCTTCATAGTCAAACTTCAAGACTAAGGTCGTGTGAATCATTAATAATATAGCTAGTAGTAGTAGTCACAGTAATAATTCTTCTAAAATCAATTTAGGCCACATGAGCATAATTTTTCACTGTACTGAACAGTCAGTGTCACTGTCAGTGCATGTAGTGGGGTGGCGGCAGTATGCGGACTGCCGCGTTCCTTCCATATCATAGGTTTTAGGGTAAAGAAAGGGACGCTCAACTGCCACGTACCAACACAACCAAATCCTATGAAAAAATAAATGATATAAAAAAATCGAAATCTCAAAATGGTAACCGCAAATAGAATAAAAAAAAAATCTCTCTGATAAAAAAAATATATATACTCGAAAAAGATTTTCATGAGTCTCTTACATAACATGACAGACAGAGATTCGCCAGTCAGACCGTCAGGCAGATTGGCCAGTCAGACCGTCAGACAGATTGGCCAGTCAGACCGTCAGACAGATTGGCCAGTCAGACAGATTGGCCAGTCAGACCGTCAGATAGATTGGCCAGTCAGACCGTCAGATAGATTGGCCAGTCAGACCGTCAGATAGATTGGCCAGTCAGACCGTCAGACAGATTGGCCAGTCAGACAGATTGGCCAGTCAGACCGTCAGATAGATTGGCCAGTCAGACAGATTGGCCAGTCAGACCGTCAGATAGATTGGCCAGTCAGACCGTCAGATAGATTGGCCAGTCAGACCGTCAGACAGATTGGCCAGTCAGGCAGATTGGCCAGTCAGACCGTCAGACAGATTGGCCAGTCAGACAGATTGGCCAGTCAGACAGATTGGCCAGTCAGACCGTCAGATAGATTGGCCAGTCAGACAGATTGGCCAGTCAGACCGTCAGATAGATTGGCCAGTCAGACCGTCAGATAGATTGGCCAGTCAGACCGTCAGATAGATTGGCCAGTCAGACCGTCAGACAGATTGGCCAGTCAGACCGTCAGACAGATTGGCCAGTCAGACAGATTGGCCAGTCAGACCGTCAGATAGATTGGCCAGTCAGACCGTCAGATAGATTGGCCAGTCAGACCGTCAGATAGATTGGCCAGTCAGACCGTCAGACAGATTGGCCAGTCAGACAGATTGGCCAGTCAGACCGTCAGACAGATTGGCCAGTCAGACAGATTGGCCAGTCAGACCGTCAGATAGATTGGCCAGTCAGACCGTCAGATAGATTGGCCAGTCAGACCGTCAGATAGATTGGCCAGTCAGACCGTCAGACAGATTGGCCAGTCAGACAGATTGGCCAGTCAGACCGTCAGATAGATTGGCCAGTCAGACAGATTGGCCAGTCAGACCGTCAGATAGATTGGCCAGTCAGACCGTCAGACAGATTGGCCAGTCAGACCGTCAGACAGATTGGCCAGTCAGACCGTCAGATAGATTGGCCAGTCAGACCGTCAGATAGATTGGCCAGTCAGACCGTCAGATAGATTGGCCAGTCAGACCGTCAGACAGATTGGCCAGTCAGACCGTCAGACAGATTGGCCAGTCAGACCGTCAGACAGATTGGCCAGTCAGACCGTCAGACAGATTGGCCAGTCAGACAGATTGGCCAGTCAGACCGTCAGATAGATTGGCCAGTCAGACCGTCAGATAGATTGGCCAGTCAGACCGTCAGACAGATTGGCCAGTCAGACCGTCAGACAGATTGGCCAGTCAGACAGATTGGCCAGTCAGACCGTCAGATAGATTGGCCAGTCAGACCGTCAGACAGATTGGCCAGTCAGACAGAGGGACAGGCGCGGTTGGCGATTGCTAAAAGGAATTTTCCCGGACACATGATTAGGATTATCTGATTATCTGATTATACTGTTTGAGTTGAAATTACCGGTGGGACTCTGGGAGGCGCACACACTCCAGGTCGATGCGAGCACATTTCTGCTTTCCGTGCATGGTCTTTCTCTCTTTCTGTTTTTCTTTCTTTCGTTTTTTCGTGCATGGTCTGTTTATTTTTTATATATATTCTTTATTTTTCTATTTTTTATCTTTTTTAAGGAGGGGGGGGGGGCGGGTAAGTGGTAGTTCTCTCTCTTTCTCATTCATTATGTTTTTAGTCTTATTTTTATTTTTTTTTATCTTTTTCTTTGTCTTGATATTCTCTCTCTCTATCTATCTTTATTCTTTCTCTTTCTCTTGTAGTTTCTCTCTCTCTCTTTCTCTCCCTCTTGCTGTCTCTCGCTGTCTCTCCTCCCACCCCCCCCTCTCCCTCTCGTGCTCTCTCTCATCCCCCACCCTCTCTCTCTCTCTCCTCTTTCCATCTAGTTCCCTCTTTCTCTCTCGTCTTCCTCTCACCCCCCACCCTCTCTCTCCCTCTCCCTCTTCTCTTCCATCTAGTTCCCTCTTTCTCTCTCTTGTCTTCTCCCTCCCCTCTTTCCTCCCCCCCTCTTTCTTTCTCCGCGTCCCAACCAGCTGGAGGTCTCGACTGCCGCTAGTTTGCATCAATCACTTGCTCTCATTTCAATATTCACTTTTACGCTCGCTTATTCCCTCCTCCCTCCCCCTCCCTCCCCCTCCCTTCCTCCACTCTTCTCCCCTTCCTATCCCTTCTACCTTACCCGTCTCCTCTGTCTTCTCCTACTCCCTCTTACCATCCTTGTCTCCCCTTCCTGCCCCTGATTCCCTCCCTCTCCCCAACCCCCACCTCTTACCCTCTTTCCCCTCCTCCTCTCCTCTCCTCTCCCCTCCCCTCCTCTTCCTCCGCTCCTCCTCCCTATCTCCCCTCCTCCTCTTCTCTCCTCTCCCCTCCCCTCCTCTTCCTCCTATCCTCCTCCCTATCTCCCCTCCCCTCCTCTTTCTCCGCTCCTCCTCCCTATCTCCCCTCCCTAACCCCTCCTCCTCTCCTCTCCTCTCCCCTCCCCTCCTCTTCCTCCGCTCCTCCTCCCTATCTCCCCTCCCCTCCTCCTCCCTATCTCCCCTCCATAACCCCTCCTCCTCTCCCCTCCCCTCCTCTTCTTCCTCTCCTCCTCCCTATCTCCCCTCCCCTCCTCTTCCTCCTCTCCTCCTCCCTATCTCCCCTCCTCTCCTCCTCCCTATCTCCCCTCCCTAACCCCTCCTCCTCTCCTCTCCCCTCCCCTCCTCTTCCTCCGCTCCTCCTCCCTATCTCCCCTCCCTAACCCCTCCTCCTCTCCCCTCCCCCCTCCCCTTCCTCCCCATCGCAACAGCCAATCCCTGCTACGCCTCTCCCCCCACCCCCACCCCCACCCACCCCCTCCCCCATCCGAAACAAAACTCGTATACATGGAAATGTCTCTTCGAACAGGAATTTTCTTCATTGAAAGGAAAGAAAATCATTCGATGCAACTCGAGTGAGATGCAGAATATTCGAAAATGCAAAACCGAAATAAGAAAATAAAGAAAGAGAGAGAGAGAGAGAGCGAAAAAAAAAATCTGGAAAGAATATCCCCCCTTTTCGTTTACATGCAGGGAGTAAATTTAAAACTTTAGAAAATAAAACGGTATGCTAAAAGAGAGAGAGAGAGAGAGAGAGAGAGAGAGAGAGAGAGAGAGAGAGAGAGAGAGAGAGAGAGAGAGAGAGAGAGAGAGAGAGAGAGATAAAGAAAGAAAGAGAGAGTGAATGAGAAGCTATAGAAACAGACAAAAAGAGAGTGAGAGAGAGAGAGAGAGAGAGAGAGAGAGAGAGAGAGAGAGAGAGAGAGAGAGAGAGAGAGAGAGAGATTGAGAATGAAAGTGAGAGAGAAGCTATAGAAACAGACAAAGAGAGAGAGAGAAATAGATAGAAAGAGAGAGAGAGAAATAAATAGAGAGAGAGAGAACGAGAGAGACAGAAAGCGAGAGAGAGAAAGCGAGAGAGAGATAAAGCAGGAAAGAGAGAGAGAGAGATAAAGGAAAAAGCACAATAAAAAAATTCAAAAAGAGTGAAAACGGATGCTTTTATCGAAAGCAAAATCCCGCACTGGTTTGAACCACTTAAGACCCATGTAAAAAAGGGTGACATTTCACACCCGCATCCACGAGCCTCGTAACTCTCGTATGGGTGAGGATTCTATATACATATGTTTTGTGTGGGTGTTTGGGTGTGTGTGGTTGTGTGTGTGTGGTTGTGTGTGTGGTTGTGTGTGTGTGTGTGTGTGTGTGGTTGTGTGTGTGTGTGTGTGTGTGTGTGTGTGTGTGTGTGTGGTTGTGTGTGTGTGTGGTTGTGTGTGTGTGGTTGTGTGTGTGTGTGTGTGTGGTTGTGTGTGTGTGTTAGTGTGTGTGTGTGGTTGTGTGTGTGTGGTTGTGTGTGTGTGTGGTTGTGTGTGTGTGGTTGTGTGTGTGGTTGTGTGTGTGTGTGGTTGTGTGTGTGTGGTTGTGTGTGTGTGGTTGTGTGTGTGTGTGTGTGTGTGTGTTTGTGTGTGTGTGAATGCATGTGTGTGTGTGTGTCTGTTTTCTCTCTGTATGTTTATCTCGCTTGTTTCTCTCTTTCGCACTCTCTCTCCACCCCCCCCTCTCTCTCTCTCTGTCTGTCTCTCTCTCTCCCCTCTCACTTTCTCTCTCTCTCTCTCTCTCTCTCTCTCTCTCTCTCTCTCTCTCCGTATTATGTATGATCAAATAAAGAACAAGAAAAAAGTACAAAAAAAAATATATTCCTTTCTTCAGAGTAATTTTCACGTATTGATAACCTTTCCAAGCTTCAGGCAGAGCTATCAATCTGAAAAGCTCGAAGTAACGTTGTTGGGAATAACTAAATAAATGAAAGGTAGAACTTTGTACCTTACTATGAAGCATGGAAACTTTCCTCCCCTTTTACCTATTCTTATATTCCCCTGTTTATCTATCCTCAACATCCATCCTCATCCTAACCACTCGGTGATATATCCTATCGTATGCCCTCGATCGTCGCCACCAGCAGCGATATAAACACATTGCTTGTCAGAACTGCAGGGAAAGTAATTGTTCCTCTCTTGCTGTGTGTTTGAGGAATGTGTTGTGCAAGCTAGGAACAATCGGAGCCTGAGCGGAGACGAAAACATACGCAAGCGCATACGTAAAAAAAAAAAACACTTTATCTTTCTCTGTCCCTGTCCCTCTATTCTTTTACTTTTTCTTTCTCTCTTTCTCTCTCTCTCTCTCTGTCTCTATTCCTCTTTTTCCTTCTCCTTCTCTCTCTTTGTCTCTGGCCCTCTTTCTCCTTCTCCTTCTCCCTTTGTCTGTCCCTGTTTCTCTTTCTCTTTCTCTCTCTCTCTCTCTCTCTCTCTGTCCATGTCCCTCTTTCTCCTTCTCCTTCTCCCTTTGTCTGTCCCTGTTTCTCTTTCTCTTTATCTCTCTTATCATCTCTCTCTCTCTCCCTCCCTCCCTCTCTCTCTGTCTCTCTCTTCCCCCCCCCTCTCTCTCTCTCTCCCTCCCCCCTCTCTCTCTCTCCCTCCCTCCCCCCTCTCTCTCTCTCTCCCTCCCTCCCCCCTCTCTCTCTCCCTCCCTCCCCCCCTCTCTCTCTCTCTTTCCCCCTCCCCCCCTCTCACTCCCTCTCCACCCAAAGTTCGTCACTCCACATAACACAGCCCGACCTTTACTCATCGCTCTCATTAAGGACAGGTGGAAGCAAAACAAAGCGTGGTCACAGGTTGAATGCCATGGAAACGAAGCATTTTTGGATCGTAGAATGTTGCAATTCATTGTTGGTTGTTGTTGCATTTCTATTTATCTTTGTCATTGCTGTTGTTCCTGCTGCTATGGTCACCATTATCGTCATTATGATTGCTTTTGTTATCGTCAGTGTTTTTTATCAGCATAGTCATAATCATTGTCACTATTGGTATTACCATTTTTATCATTATTTTCTTATCATTATCATCGTTATCATCCTTGTTATTATTATTTTCTTTATCGCCATTGTTATCATTGTTATTGTTGCTGTTGTAATTATCATTATTATTATCAGTATTATCATCATCATTATATTTATCATGATTATCATCATTACTATATTTATCATGATTATCCTTATCATCATCATTATCACTATTATTGTTATTACTATCATTATCATCATCATCATCATTACTATCATCATTCTTATCATTATTACTATCATTATCATTAATATCGCTACCATTATCCGTATCACCATCAGTTTCCCTATTACCACTACTACTATCATCCTTTCAATATCATTATCATTAATGACACGGACATTATCATTATCCCTTTCCTTCGTCCAGCGTCTGGCTCAGTGGGCGCGGACCTTTCCCTGGAATGCCTTGCGTTTGCGCCCATGTTTCCCGTGGGTGGAGATGGGCGTGTACCATGACTTGGTATGCACTCTTGTGTGCTTGCACTGTTCCCTTGCGCTGTCACTTATTTGCGACCTCGAAACCTTTAAACCATCATCCTCATTATTTTTTTTCTTTTAATAATTTCCAATATTATGATCACTATTATCATTCTTGTTATTAGCATTATTTTCATAATAATGATAATATACTATTATTTTCATGATTGTTATTAATATCATCAACATCATGATTATTGCCATCATGATGATTATAATCATCATCATTGTTATCATTATCATTAACATTATCGTCATTATCATCATCATAATCATCATCATCGTCATCATCATTATTATCATTATCATTAACATTAACAGTATCATCATCATTATTATCATCATTATTATCATTATCATTAACATTAACAGTATCATCATCATTATTATCATCATTATTATCATTATCATTAACATTAACAGTATCATATTGTCATCATCATTATCATCGTTAATTACATTATTGTAATCAGTAGCTCATCGCAGTATTTTAATCCATATTGCTATTATCATAATGATTATCATCATCACTAGTTGTATTTTCCTTATCATTTTTATATTAAAATCACCATTTATTACCATCACTTTATTTACTATTGATTTCTAATTCCATACGATTTAGTTCATAATATTCACAGTTAACCGGTCAATACCCATCAGCATTTCTTTATCTAATTCAGGAAATCAGGCGAAATTAGCCACGCCCCCTATATTTTCGCGCCCAATCATGATCACGTTTCTCAGTGGATACAGACCGGGCGGGTGAAGGCGAACGACCTGATTGGCTATATTGGGATGAGGGGGCGGGACTAATTTCGGTTGCCATTGTACATTGACAATTGTGGCATTCAGACAGTGACTATTGTTATATTTTGTTTACTCCATTAGCTTTAATTTCAATAGCCTCTAAGTCCACTTTCTATCTTGTTTAATTTCCTTACTGTTAATGCTTTCCTTGTTTGTTTTGCCTCTCCCCTTCCGGTCTTTTCTCCAAATATTATGGTCTTTGAATCTTAATGCTGCACTTGCTATAGAGGGGTCAAATTTGGTTTCAGGAATGCATAATTTATTTCGGTTATTGTTTCGAGTTCTGATAGTTAAAAAAAACAAACAAAAAAAACAAGTCGTCTGCATCAGCGTAAACAATTTTCCAATTTGGAAGTTGTCTTGTTCCACCTAACGGAGTTTCCTTTTTCCTTTTCTAGCCTTTGGTCGCCTCTGTTTCGAATTGCCTATTCCCTAATGAGTTTTAGGTCTCCTCTTATCCATAGTTTCTTGTCCATTCTCCGGGAATGACTCGGCTTTTAGTTTTATTCTAGTCACTGTTTGTTTAATTAAGAGTGTAATAACTTTTGATGGATGTAGTTTGACCCTTTTAAACAGGGGCGAAAATCAAGCACTAAAATAGGCCTATTGTGCTAAATCTCGCGGTCGAACTTATCTCGCTATTCCACTGAAGTCTATAATACATAAATAAAGGTCATAAATAGAACAAGCACTGTTGCATTCATGGACTTCGTGCACGGTGCATAAGCAAGAGAATACATCTTCTGGGTCAGGTGGGACTGAAAAGACACGTAGCTAACCACAACTGCTTTGAATAAGGACCACAGAATGTGATGAA
>NW_028234414.1:3485141-3487641 GCF_977035675.1 Penaeus japonicus | reverse complement strand
CAAAAGTCATAACAACAGCAGCAAGAATAACATCAATAACAACAGCATAACAATAACAAAAAATTGATAATAAGACCGAATAACAACAAGATAAAAACAACTCAAAAAAAAAAAAAAAAATGAAACGAAAACAACCCTGTAAAACGACTCCGATAAGAAACAAAGGAATACGTAATCGGACACGTTTTATACGTGTTTTTATCCCGATAATCTCCATGTGGTTTTTGCATATGCTGGCATTATTATGATGCCCTCTGTGGTGATCTTAGGTAAGCAGATGTGTTGCGTTCTTTTGTCTACGTATGTATTTCGATTTGGTTGTGTTTGTTTATGAATACGTGGTGATGAGTGGATGATGATGATGATTGATGATGATGATGATGATGATGATGAAGATGATGATGTTAAAAGATAGTAATGATGTTGTTGATGACTCTGGTTATGATACTGCTTATGGGAGGGATGACTTCGTGGATTGATTTGCGACGGATGTATAGTGTGTGAAATGCATTGAGAAGAGGGAAGGGAATGTCTATGTGATAGGTAGAAGTGTGTAAGATATGAAAGGAATGTTGTTTAAAATACATTGATATAAGTAGTGTATCTATAGATATGTTGTATACATATATGTATATACTGTATATATATATGTATATATATATATATATATATATATATATATATATATATATATATATATATATATATATATTCACGTATATGTAAACATATGTTTGTGTATGTGTGTGTTTGTGTG
The DNA here is from genome assembly GCF_977035675.1 of Penaeus japonicus. Taxonomy (NCBI): domain Eukaryota; kingdom Metazoa; phylum Arthropoda; class Malacostraca; order Decapoda; family Penaeidae; genus Penaeus; species Penaeus japonicus. Next base: position 3,486,884 of record NW_028234414.1, on the reverse strand, counting down.
TGTGTATGTGTGTGTGTTTGTGTGTGTGCGTGCTGGCGTGATTGCTTTCAGAACATTTTTAAAATTCATTATTTGTCCTTTTAAACTGATTGCACAACCGTAGATATTAGATTTTTTTTTTATTCAAAATACTTTATTACAAAACAAAACTAAGAAAGAAAGAAAGGAAAGAAAAAAGAAAAAAAAGAAAAAGAAAAACAAGGTAAAAACAACAATCCGTAAAAAGAGAGAGAGAGAGAGAAAAAAAAAAAGCCTGTATCTCAGGGAGCATAATTAAAAATGACACAAAACCTCATGGTGTTTTCTCCCTCGATTCTGATTTGATATGACATCTGTCCGGATATGTCCCTCTCTTCACCGCTCGCTCGATAATACAACTTTTACCCGACGTAAAAGAACTCTTTGATATTTCGGTTTTGGGTGTTCTCCATTTTCGAATTGTTTTAATTTGTCAGAAAGGCTTTATGTATTTCTCCTTTATACTCTTAAAGTCCAGTCTCGCACTCGCACTCGCACTCGCACTCGCACTCGCACTCGCACTCGCACTCGCACTCGCACTCGCACTCGCACTCGCACATTCACTCGCACTCGCACATTCTCGACATACAAGAGTCATACTACTGACAACCTCAAGTGTCTCTAGAACAGCTCGAAGGAATTCACCCCTCTATTAAGAACACCCACTCCCGTCTTCCTCTGTCAGAACCGCCTCCTCCTCCTCCTCCACCTCCTCCTTCTTCTTCATCATCTCCTCCTTCTCCTTCTTCTTCTTTTCCTCCATCCTCCTTCTTCTTCTAATTCTTCTCCTTTTCTTCTTTTTATTATTCTTATTCTCCTTCTCCTCCTACTTCTTCCTCTTCTTCTTCTTCTTCTTCTTCTTCTCCTCCTTCTCCTTCTCCTCCTCCTCCTTCTTCTTCTCCTCCTCTTTCTTTTTCTTCTTCTTTTCCTCCTCCTCCTTCTTCTTCTTTCTTCTTCTTCTTCTTCTTCTCCTTCTTCTTCTCCTCCTCCTCCTCCTTCTTCTTCTTTTCCTCCCCCTCCTCCTCCTTCTTCTTCTTTCTTCTTCCTCTTCTTCTTCTTTTCCTCCTCCTCCTCCTTCTTCTTCTTCTTCTTCTTTTCCTCTTCTCCTTCTCCTCCTCCTCCTCCTCCTTTTTCTTCTTCTTCTTCTCCTCCTCCTCCTTCTTCTTCATCTTCCTCTTCTTCTCCTCCTCGTTCTCCTTCTCCTCCTCTTCTTCTTCTTCTCCTCCTCCTCCTCCTCCTCCTTCTTCTTCTTCTCCTCCTCCTCCTCCTCTTCCTCCTCCTCCTCCTCCTCCTCCCCCACTTCCTGAATTTAAGATTCCTGAAAACTCTTTGGAGATCAAGTTTTTTTTATTGCATTTTATTTTTTTTATTGCATTTTATTGCATTTTATATCGCACTCCAGCTCTCTGCAACTACTCTGCACGTTACTAGAGACGCGGACGGAAAGAGCGACCGAACATCGTTTTAATTCTTTTATATATATATAATGTTAACGTTAAAAATAAGATTCTGGAAATATGATATGGATTGTGTTGCTAAGTTGTGGGTAATTTGGTTCATTGCAGATTAAAAGGAATGGTAAAGACGGGTGTAATAGTTTAATTACAATAAATGACACTGCAATACCAGGCCTATGTTGAAGTGATAAGCGAGATGAGAATGTTATCCGATGTCCTTATACATAGTTACTCCTTTCATGTTATATTGTTATTGTTATCTTTATCT
>NW_028234414.1:3445141-3457641 GCF_977035675.1 Penaeus japonicus | reverse complement strand
CTTTCTTTTTATCATTTCTCCTTTCCTCTCTCTCTCTCTCTCTCACTCTTACACTCTCCCCCTCACTCTCACACTTATACATATACTCACTTTCAATCTCTCTCTCTCTCTCTCTCGCTCTCAATCTCTCTCTCTCTCAGTCTCAATCTCTCTCTCTCTCTCTCAGTCTCAATCTTTCTCTCTCACACACACTCACTTACTTACTCTCTCTCTCTCGTGAAAATTAATTCATCTGCACGTTTTCACAACACCGATAAAATAATACGTTTTACTGTTGGGATATGTTCTCAAATCAAAATATAGTTTTAATGTATAAAATCTTTATGCTGAGCATCAGATTGTATTTGATGCTGGAACTTAATACAGCATGTTTTTAATCCCATACGAATGAAAAATGTTCATTTTATGTTTAAGATTTAGTGGAAATCACAATTAGTATATTATACATCATAATACTCTGATCATCTTAAATCTCCTATTTTAATTTGATAATGAACATAATGTTAATATCTTTTATGCAATTTCTTCAACTTCATACTAATCTTTTTCATCAACAACAGCCCAGTAACAAAAAAAAAGTACAATGACAAACAATAAGAATAAAATTGTATTTTGGTCCTATCAGCTTACCGAAAAAAAATATCGGTATTGCGTACCAATACCCACTAGCGTGCATAATAATGAATAAAATGAACAGAGAAAGTTGACGGTTTTTTTTTTCTCAATAAAATAGCATATACATACGACCACCACCCCCCCCCTCCCACCCCCTACCATATTAGAATAAATGAGGGAGTGTTTTAGTCTTGAGGGAAATAACGCCGGTTTCAAATTGGTCTTGCAATAGCTAAGCGACGTGCACCGTAGGGAACTAATGACCAATTGCAACTGGGTATTAATTCTCTACACTACAACACAAAAGTTTAGCAGTGACACGCCATTTTCGCCCCTATCACCATCATATTTCCCATCCAACCTTAACCTTTCCGCTTACATACTTCAGAATACCTACACGCGGAAGGACCCTCCTGGAGAACCACCCGAGACGGAACTGTTTTTTTTTTTTTTTTTTTTTTTTTTTTTTTTTTTTTTTTTTTTTTTTTTTTTTTTTAATATGAGCTAAGGTGTGAGTTAGAATTGGACTGCTATTTTTTTTTTCTTTTTTTATTATAAGAAGTCTTAGCGCATGATAATTCTCTCTTAAGGTGCTGATAGAAAACACCCTTCCCATACACACACAAACACACACACACACAAACACACACACACAGACACAGACACACAAACACAAACACAAACACACAAACACACGGACACACACACACAGACACACACACATACACACGGACACACAAACACACGGACACACAAACACACGGACACACACACACAGACACACACACACACACATACACACGGACACACAAACACACGGACACGCACAAACACAAACACACGGACACACAAACACATGGACACACAAACACACGGACACACACAAACACAAACACACGGACACAAACACACGGACACACACAAACACACACACACACACACACACACACACACACACACACTGCAGTAAGTAGAGGAAGATAATCCACTTACCATTTCGCCTTCTACATCAAAGAAATGAGAAATGCCGAAAGGAAATGTTAGTTACTATTTAATCCATTCCTTCACTCAACTCTTGCAACATCGGGTTATGAATAAAATACTCTATATCTTCCCTTATCTATAAATGAAATTGTGTTTGTGAGTGCGTGTAAAAAGTAAAAGGGGTGAAGACTTTGAACCTTGATTGCCGTCGTGCCAATTTGAGCTTTATGCGCGAAGGAATTAGCCTCAAGACCTTCCACCGCTAATGCAGGACAGAGAGGCGTTTTGCTCCCTCGAGGTAACTGGATTTCACTCTGACTGGGGAGGGATATTAGACTCCACTTTGCAACATGGATAAATATCTATGGATTCTACATTGGTGGTCATTCGGATAACTAGTTTTACTGTAAGTTTCCTGAAAGTAAACGTTCAAATGTAAGCGGCTTATTTTGTTTAGAAATAAATAAATAAATGAATAGATAGAAAGGTTGGTTGCAACGCAGAATCATTGGTTCTTGGTGATTGCAACATTGGTCCTAAGTTGTGATTGGATGATAAGTTGGGATTGGATATCTATCACATTTTCGGAGTTGATATGACTGAATTACATATCTTTAGTTCCATTTTAATGTGAGTACATGATTGAGTTCGTGCGTGTGTACTATTCAGTTACAAGTGTTCTTTTTTTTCTCATCAACCCTTTATTTTCTATTATTTTTTTGTGTGCATTGTGAGAATAATCACACCACTTTTAAAAGGTAATTTCGTTAATCCACATAAGCTCATTAGTGAGAATAAAATACATGGTAATGCCGGAATCCGAACATTTGTATTTTTGCATTGTGGTTCATGTTTTTTTTCCACTATGTTTTACTCTGCGGTTTTGGTTTTCTTTCTTTATTTATATATCGTATTGACAACTCGCTTTGATTGATTATATGTGGGATTTCATTGTGAGTGTTTCCTTATAGTATATATATTTTTTTCAATACTATTAAATTGCATTGGCAAATACATGAATCACAAAGGCATTGTTATTTGCAAGAATATCCATCGTCACTGTTTGAAAAATAAATCGAAACTGAAAATATTCTATCATCCTTGGCGCTTTTATTTGCAGTTGCAATGATGCATCGGACACCTCTCTCTCCCCCTCTCTCTCTTTCTCTTTCAATCTCTCTCTTTCTCTTTCACTCTCTCTATTTCACACACACTCTCTCTATTTCACTCTTTCTCTCTCTCTCTTTCACTCTCTCTCTCTCTCTCTTTCACTCTCTCTCTCTCTCTCTTTCACTCTCTCTCTCTCTCTCTTTCACTCTCTCTCCCCCCTAATCTCTTCACATCTCTCTCTCTGTCTCTCCTCCCTCCCCACACCCCCAATCTCTTCACATTCTCTCTCTCTCTCTCTCTCTTTCACTCTCTCTCCCCCCCTAATCTCTTCACATCTCTCTGTCTTTCCACTCTCCTTCCACCCCCAATCTCTTTACATTCTCTCTCTCTCTCTCTCTCTCTCTCTCTCTCTCTCTCTCTCTCTCTCTCTCTCTCTCTCTCTGTCAAAAATCGACTATCATGATTCCATCCAACAATCAAGAAAATATGTTAAATTTTTAGTATTTTTTAAATTTAACAGGTAACGTTAAGATATTAGTGTTTTTTTTTCATTCAACAGGTAAAGTTAAATTATTAGTAATTTTTTATTTAACAGGTAACGGCAAATACCCACTGCCTCTAAGAATGTGATTTCATGCAAAACTCCCAATAAAAGTTATGGTAACTATAAAGTTGATAATAATTACGATCGTAATAACAATACTGAAAGTAATGATAACAACAATAACGATGTGATAATGATAATAGCTTTAATAATAATGGAAATAATATCACTGCCCATTTACCAGCCATCCCTCAGGGCAGCTCTTCTCTGAGACATTTTTTTTTTAAGTTGATCCTAAATCCTCTCATATCAACTTCCTTTTCCCTCCCTTCGGTTTTCTCTCTCCAAAATTATCCTTTGCTACTTCCTTCTCTAGTCCCTCACCCTGAGAATAAGACCTTTATTTTTTTTATTTTTTTTATTTTTTATTTATTTATTTTTTTAAAATCTGCCTTCCACTTCTAGCTGGGTTTTCGAAGTACCTGTTTCTTCTATATGTTTTTTTTTCTTTCTTTCTTTTTCTTTTTTTTTTTTCTTTCAGCTTATCCTCAACATTCTTCTCGCGAGCAGTATTTCAAAACTTTTCGTGTTTTTTTTTTTTTTCTTCTTGTTAGCTGCTTTTTACGGTATTTGTTTATGACCCACGCAACAGTAGACTCCGTGTCAAGGTTTTAATCAAACTTTTCGCTTAGTTTTATAAGAAGTTTCTCTGTAAGTACTGTGCATTTTTGTCTTTCTGTTTTGATTATTTACTATGTTCTATGCCTTTGTTTTACCTTTGATTATATATATATATATATATATATATATATATATATATATGTATATTTTATTTATTTATTTATTTTTTCCAGGTATCATTCTTCTTTTGATTTTGAAATTATGCATTTGTCATTTGTGAAGATGATGATTGCAATAACGATATGGAAAGAGTAATGAGGATGTTTATGATAATACTAAAATCATAATGCTTATTCAGTGCATTGTCATCACCATCATCATTATTACCATTATCATTATGATTACCATCATAATCATTATCATTATTGTTTTCATTATCATTGTTATTATTATCATTATCAGTATTATGATTATCATCATTGTGACAGCAATGATATTGGCAATTAAGATAAAAGCAGTATAGACTGTAATAAAAATTAAGTATATTAACGACAAGAAGAACAGTAACAATTTTAATAATACTAACAGCTATTCCAACAAATGAATATATAATTAGAGTTGCAATTTATTATTTATCTCGATTCCCTCCGATGCGTTTTTGTTTCAGTTGCGGGATGGCGCGTTTCCCGGAGTAGTTTTGCGTGCGGAGAGAGAGAGAGAGAGAGAGAGAAAAGAAGAAGAAAAAAGAAAAGAAAAAGAAAAATGCAGAGTATTTAAGGATCGTCGTGTCACCGTTGCAATTTCATTTGCTATGTATGTATTATTGCTACCCTGAAAGATAAGAATTTAGATAAAGTCACTTTCGATCACTAATCTCGTCTCACATTTATATGGTTTTAGTTATTTATCTTTTATATTTTTCATTATCATTATTTATTTATTTATTTTTTACCCCCGCCCACCTTCACGACCCCATTATCAATCTATCTATCCCCCTGTCTTTATCTGTCCTCATCTTTCAATCCATCTCTTTCCATATCCCTTCTCCTCCCTTCCTCTCCTAATAAAAACTTGACTTAGACAATAAGCAAAGGAGATAAAACCCACGATTAAATATAATTTACAACTCCTCAATACAAAAACCTGACGCCATTTCCAGGGTCTTCAACCAACGGAATTACTTTCGTTGAAATGCTAACGAAATTTATGCAAATAAGGTTTAGCATTATAGACTTGGTGAATTGATTTCACGCCCGTAGTAAAAGTACCCAAATATCTAACGTAGAATTCGGAATAAGAAATGTTGATTGCGTTTTGGAAATCGTTTTATGTATAATTGCTATCTTCTATATTGGTGAGAATCCGTGTAATTTCATGTTACTTAAAAAAAAGGACTTTTCTTACTCTCCGTCCTCCTGTCCTCTCTCTCTCTCTCTCTTTCTTTCTTTCTTTCTCTCTCCCTCTCCCTCTCCCTCTCCCTCTCCCTCTCCTTCTCCCTCTACCCCCCTTTCTCTCTCTTGCTTCAGCAACATATGCCTTAGGTATATAAAGTTTGTAAGGTATAATCTGAAGAATAACAGCAATACATGAAACAGGAATATATATATATATATATATATATATATATATATATATATATATGTATATATATATATATATTATTTATTTATTTCTTGTTTTTCTTTTTTTTTCTTTTTTTTCTGATAGAAATAATACTGATCAGGGAATAGCGTCCTAGTGTTTGTTTTTTTGTTTTTTGTTTTTTAGTTAGACATCCTTCACCTGTAGCACTAGCTTTTTTTATTTTTTTTTATCTTTAATCTATGCAATTATCTGAGTATTGAGAGAAATCTTAACTATCAACTATACATGAATAAGATACTGATAAAAAAAAGAAGAAGAAAAAAAACATGATACATGATCAATACAATTGACTAATATGTATTGCAGAAAAAAAATCAAATATACAGTATGCTACATTATAGTAAATATAATCAACCCTATATAGTATACATAGCTATACATAGACTTGAATATTTTATATCGAAAAACTTTAATCAAACACGATGAAAATTCTACTATTTGCTAAATACAAATAGACCCATAACTCTGACATTTCATGACGTCATCAACGTTATTTCTCTTACGTCATCAAATACGGTGCTCTGACGTCAGAGAAGCTGGAGCAAGGAATGGTATATGAATTGACTTTAGTACCACAAAAGTTATCTATATTAATAATAAAGACATTTAGACATTCATCAAAATATAAGCATGAAAAGCCTGGACAGGTAGAATCTCCCATGATCATTACAATTACAATGCAATTGAAACGGCAAAATATACCTAATTTCGCAATGTTGCAGCCATACTTTTCTGCAAAGGGGGTTTTGATCAGCGACACTTAAAAGGCTCCATAAATAGTGTTATTATGTTCAAAGAACTAGTTGCATAACTGTTTTAATACACTACTTGATACCTATTGATCAAGCGAGCGTTTCAGCCATGAAACCTAATGGAAATCTGATTGGTCAAGGGGTTAGCTAAAGGAAATCTGATTGGTCAAGGGGTTAGCTAAAGGAAATCTGATTGGTCAAGGGGTTAGCTAAAGGAAATCTGATTGGTCAAGGAGTTAGCTAAAGGAAATCTGATTGGCCAAGGGGTTAGCCAAAGGAAATCTGATTGGTCAAGGGGTTAGCTAAAGGAAATCTGATTGGTCAAGGGGTTAGCTAAAGGAAGCCTGATTGGTCAAGGGGTTAGCTAAAGGAAACCTGATTGGTCAAGGGGTTAGCTAAAGGAAATCTGATTGGTCAAGGGGTTAGCTAAAGGAAACCTGATTGGTCAAGGGGTTAGCTAAAGGAAACCTGATTGGTCAATGGGGTTAACTAAAGGAAATCTGATTGGTCAAGGGGTTAGCTAAAGGAAACCTGATTGGTCAATGGGGTTAGCTAAAGGAAACCTGATTGGTCAAGGGGTTAGCTAAAGGAAACCTGATTGGTCAAGGGGTTAGCTAAAGGAAATCTGATTGGTCAAGGGGTTAGCTAAAGGAAACCTGATTGGTCAAGGGGTTAGCTAAAGGAAATCTGATTGGTCAAGGGGTTAGCTAAAGGAAACCTGATTGGTCAAGGGGTTAGCTAAAGGAAACCTGATTGGTCAATGGGGTTAGCTAAAGGAAACCTGATTGGTCAAGGGGTTAGCTAAAGGAAAGCTGATTGGTCAAGGGGCTAGCTAAAGGAAATCTGATTGGTCAAGGGGTTAGCTAAAGGAAACCTGATTGGTCAAGGGGTTAGCTAAAGAAAACCTGATTGGTCAAGGGGTTAGCTAAAGGAAACCTGATTGGTCAAGGGGTTAGCTAAAGGAAATCTGATTGGTCAAGGGGTTAGCTAAAGGAAGCCTGATTGGTCAAGGGGTTAGCTAAAGGAAACCTGATTGGTCAAGGGGTTAGATAAAGGAAATCTGATTGGTCAATGGGGTTAGCTAAAGGAAATCTGATTGGTCAATGGGGTTAGCTAAAGGAAACCTGATTGGTCAAGGGGTTAGCTAAAGGAAACATGATTGGTCAAGGGGTTAGCTAAAGGAAATCTGATTGGTCAATGGGGTTAGCTAAAGGAAACATGATTGGTCAAGGGGTTAGCTAAAGGAAACCTGATTGGTCAAGGGGTTAGCTAAAGGAAACATGATTGGTCAAGGGGTAAGCTAAAGGAAACCTGATTGGTCAAGGGGTTAACTAAAGGAAACCTGATTGGTCAAGGGGTTAGATAAAGGAAACCTGATTGGTCAAGGGGTTAGCTAAAGGATACCTGATTGGTCAAGGAGTTAGCTAAAGGAAACCTGATTGGTCAAGGGATTAGCCAAAGGAAACCTGATTGGTCAAGGGGTTAGCTAAAGGAAACCTGATTGGTCAAGGGGTTAACTAAAGGAAACCTGATTGGTCAAGGGGTTAGCTAAAGGAAACCTGATTGGTCAAGGGATTAGCCAAAGGAAACCTGATTGGTCAAGGGGTTAGCTAAAGGAAACCTGATTGGTCAAGGGGTTAACTAAAGGAAACCTGATTGGTCAAGGGGTTAGCTAAAGGAAACCTGATTGGTCAATGGGGTTAGCTAAAGGATACCTGATTGGTCAAGGGGTTAGCTAAAGGAAACCTGATTGGTCAAGGGGTTAGCTAAAGGATACCTGATTGGTCAAGGAGTTAGCTAAAGGAAACCTGATTGGTCAAGGGGTTAGCTAAAGGAAACCTGATTGGTCAATGGGGTTAGCTAAAGGATACCTGATTGGTCAAGGGGTTAGCTAAAGGAAACCTGATTGGTCAAGGGGTTAGCTAAAGGATACCTGATTGGTCAAGGAGTTAGCTAAAGGAAGCCTGATTGGTCAAGGAGTTAGCTAAAGGATACCTGATTGGTCAAGGGGTTAGCTAAAGGAAACCTGATTGGTCAAGGGGTTAGCTAAAGGAAACCTGATTGGTCAATGGGGTTAGCTAAAGGATACCTGATTGGTCAAGGGGTTAGCTAAAGGAAACCTGATTGGTCAAGGGGTTAGCTAAGGGAAATCTGATTGGTCAATGGGGTTATTTAAACTCTTACATGATTGATTGTCATGAATGTGAACCGCCAGGTTGGTCGCTATCAGTAGAGTTGTATATATTTATATTATAGGATATTTTAATTCAAAATACATGGATATTGTACATACCTTTTGTTAACGTGATATGATCGCGTCATTGTCACTTAAGATATAACCATCAAATGTATTTTCGTACATATCTTTGCTCATGAATATCTAGCCACATGAATACCATACGATATGAGAATAATCTGTGCAACAATATGGGCTTCTGATTAATAACTGTCCATAAAGGATAAATGAAAAAAAAAAGAAAAAAAAAAAAAGAAAAAAAAAAAAAGAATGTTGCAACACGTTATATGCATCGGATTATTCGAACTGGCTCGCTGCCGATCAGATCAAGTCTAACTACCATGCTTTCATCTCGCTGTTTAGCTCTTGTCAAAGAACACTCGACAGAAATATGGCAATATAATTGAATTCCTGTGGGTGGTGAGACGTTATTGCATGGAATGCTGGTTTATTTCCGTCTAATGTATTATGATTAATTGACTCCCTGTTACGAGTGAATTGAATTTAGTACCGAATGATTGGAATCATTTTCAAAATTATGAAATGAAATGATGCATTTGTACTTAGAGTCCAGAAATATGTGTAGGTAACTTTTTTTTTTTTTTTTTTTGAGCGTCCGTTTCACCATCTCATGATGTAAAAACAAATTGATATCATTGTAAATAATTAGGCCTGAGTATATAGTGTGTGATTTGTATACCTATAGGTTGCGAAAAGGAAACTGTGAAAAATGAGAAAGCGACTTTATTAAATATTAAGAATAAAAAAAAAAAAAAAAACAGATTTATTCCTAACTGCAGTACATTGTTAATCAAATTCCCAGAAAATAATGATAATAAGAATAAGATAAGAATAAGGGTAAGATTGATGACAATAATAAGATATTAATAATATGATAAGCATCTGCGAGAACTTATAGTCACAGGAACAGCAACAGAAAGTGACATAACATTCATACAAATAACATGGCAACATCTAATAGATAATAAAATTTTAAAAAAATGTAGTCATTATTTTGTTATTCATTTATCATTAAAAAATGATATCAGTCTTTTTAGGAGCATTTAAGCCTTGTCAAGAAAAGGAATTGAAAAACATCCAGACAAAAATCCCAGAAAAATCGGTGAAATTCAGAAAATTACCCACCTTGGCGAGTTCTATCAGTCCAGTAAGATCTGTCCTGAGAGAGGCTTAAGTTCGTGAACTGGACCCGGTTCTGCAGGAGGAAAATGAAAACGGGAAACACAAGAAAAATGACAAAGAGATTATAGTGATATCAATGACAATAATGGTAATGATGGTAATAATTACGATGATATGAATGGTAGAGATGATAACATGAATTAAGATGATAATGCTAGCAATACTTCATAATTGAAACTATGAAACAGTGCCAGTAGGCTAACCACACTAATATTATGGATTTTTTTTTTTCAAAATCTGATTTAAATAATATTTGTATCATTCAACATCTGCGGGCACTTCAGGGTCACTCTGGCACTCTGCTCGTCCCTGTCTGGCCCTGAACAGTGACTGGCAATTGCTCTTTAGTCCAACGCGGCATTGGACACCCCGTGACTGCTGTTGCATGAAATTGCATGCCTAAATACATGAGTCTCACAGCCGTGCGTGAGGCGGGTCAGTGAGGTAATGCATTTTCCTTTTTCATTTTTTCCTTTGGGAAGTCGGGACGTTGCAGGGCGTGTGTGTGTGTGTGTGTGTGTGTGTGTGTGTGTGTGTGTGTGTGTGTGTGTGTGTACTAAGGGAATTATCATGTGCTGAGATTTCTAATGTGAGTATGAGTGTGTCTTTCCTCCTTTTATCCATTTTCTTCTATACTTCTCTTTTCATCTTTTCTTCTCTCTCTCTCTAGGCCACCCTGTCTGCAAAGTACGTGTTGCCGTTCTAGTGCCATACTGGCGCACCTGGTCTGGCTGACGCTCCCTTACCGAAGACTTCTCAAGGGCCTCCTCATGCCTAAACCCGACACTGAGGTGCTTGTTGCACATCTGCAGTTGCAATAACCAAGCTTCGTGGCCTTCGAGATTTTGGCGAAGAGTTCCCATTCTGACAAACCAAGTAATCTGAATTACTACGCAATTTGTTACGTTAAATAACTGACTCTTTCACTGATTCTTTTTTTCGCCATTTCCTCGGAGAATGAAATACGTAACTATTCTTCAACATTTGTCATTTTTATTTCCAATTCTGTGTTGGCATTGATGGTAAATTACGAACGTCACAATATATATATATATATATATATATATATATATATATATATATATATATATGTATATATATATATATATATATATATATATATGTATATATATATATATATATATATATATATATATATATATATCTTGAATCTTAGATATATTTACATCAGATGGTAAACACTCACACAAATCCCTCGAAAAAAGAGTATCAATATTCTTAATCCCAGCATATATTTAGAATTCTATCCCCTTATAAACTCTTTTACAAAAGAGTTTGAACTTTGTCTCAAATTAAAGCAATGGCCATGTGTTTAGTGCCGTCTAAGCGAACGACAAAAATATGCAATTTACCGAGATCACATTAACTAAACACGTAATTGCATAGACTGCAAGATAATTGAAACGCTCGAATTTAAATCAATCCAGAAAGCCAGGCATTTGGACCGCTTTTCGTTCTTTGTGTGTTTTTTTTTTCTCTTTCGTAGATAGTCTGTATTTGTTTAGCTTTGGTGTAGATCTTTTCTGTCAATTATATTAAGTGTCTGGAGTGCTGACGTGTTACGTCGTATTGCGTGAAGTCCATTCGGGCTGAGAATTGCTTTTGGAATTGATCAATTTCATCTCAGATTAACTGAGAAACGATGGAGGAGGGAAGGTGGTGTTGATAGCAATATATGTATAGACACAAACACACACACACGCACACGCACGCACGCACACGCACACGCACACACACGCACACGCGCGCACACACACACACTTCTTTTAAGTATGTGATAACCAAAGTTAAGATATATATTTTTTTGTCAACTGAGAAATGTAAACACACACACACATGCGCATGCACACGCACAAGTACACACACACAGTATGTATAAAAAAAATAATGTAAACATCATTATCAATGTCCTTTTTTTCCGAGTAACAAAACTAATCTTCAGCAATATGTTAACATGTAGCTGCATGACGCCTAAAGATGACCCTGGATTCATGCACAAATGCCTGGCGGAAGGGGAGGAAGGGAAAAGAGTCATGCAATGTCTGTTTACCGTACACGCAGTTAACATACATGAAGTGCCTTCCTCATGACACATGTACATTAATATCCAGTCCAGGCGCTGCAGAGGTATAGGAATTCATTAAGAGAAATGGAAGAGGTGTAAAACGCGTTTCAGGGAATTCTCCTCACTAAGGCACACACTCCCACACTCTGAAATGATTGATTGTTTACTCTGCAATGTACACAACGGATTGCACCTGATTGATCTAATGTAATTACCAAACCCGGACTGTTAACCTCGACAAAACTCTGCAACATTGCGACACTACCCTATGCCTTTTCTTCCCTCCTTTCCCTTTGTACCAGACACGAGCTTTCTACTCTTGTCTTTTTTTTTTACTCTTTCTCTCCCTCTCTCTCTCTCCCCTCGTCTTTCCCCTCGTCCTTCCCCTCTCTCTCTCCCCTCGTCCTTCCCCTCTCTCTCTCCCCTCGTCCTCTCTCTCTCTCTCACTTTTTTTTCTATTTATCTCATCTATTTTCTTCTAGTGAAATCCTATCAGTATTCATTTATTCACTTGATGTTATTAACACGAATCCGTTAAGGGTTCCATACCGAGTGAGAGGCCCGCGACACAGAATTCTCTCGACACAGAGTTCTCTCAACACAGAGTTCTCTCGACACAGAATTCTCTCGACAAAGAGTTTTCTCGGCACAGAGTTCTCTCGACACAGAGTTCTCTCGACACAGAATTCTCTCGACACAGAGTTC
>NW_028234414.1:3427641-3432641 GCF_977035675.1 Penaeus japonicus | reverse complement strand
ATGACCTCATTAAAGTCAAATATGACATTGCGATGATCAGACTTGTCTATCAAGTCGAATGCGTTAAAACAATTTATTATATATACTTTTATGATATTATATTTTCGTTTGTTACATGTTTTATTTATTCTTTATAACGTTTTTTTCGTTACTTAGTGTATTGCTTTATCTATTCGCGTATTTATATTCTAACTTCATCTTTATCATTTTATCATAATAAGTTATCGTTTTATTGTAAGTAATATAACGTAAATGGCGATACCACTATTTTACTTATTCTTATATCATTTATTTATTTTGCGATTTAACCTTTTGCGTAATACACACACATAACTCACAATAGATACTCCATCTACCCTTCGCACTTTTACATTAACTATTCTTTTCTTTCTGTTCACAAACACCCTTTGACACTGCAACCAGATGTCATGGCATAAACGATTATTCATTAACTCGGTAGGACGACGTGTTCCACCCATAATAATTCTTTTATCGCCCTTGTTTTGTTGAACATCAAGTGGATAGTTAATTGCATATTTCTCGCCTAAACAATTTTTCTACTAATCCCTCCTCTTCCAGTCACCTATCTGATTGAATTTTATGTTGATAACTAAAAACTCTCGATATTGATAAGGCTTCTGGATTTCGTTTTTAACTTTCATACGCTCATTCATTATTTTTACCAGTATTGGCTTTGTAGCATCTCCTCTGTTAAAAAAATTAACCACTTTGAGGACAAGATTCGGTTTTCATCCCATTTACCCAGTCTCGGCCTTTCACAGCCCACCTCTACGAGGATGAGACCCGGGTGCTTCTTTTTTTCTTTTATTCATCACAACGACCGCTAAATCGGTCATTTAATTTATAGTTATTCCGGGCCTGCCCCGATGTTTGGCTGAGAGAGCCACGACGGTCTCACGCGAAGACGTCTATTGTACCGACCTGTAATACGATCCACTGCGAAGTACCGCGAGTACGGTTACTTTCCGCCCGGCGCAGCTCCGGCTATTTTTCGGATAACAGAGCCATGAGTATTGCTCCCTGCAGCAAATTGACCTAACGTACGGTCACGTTAAGAAGAAGAATAAGAGATACCGCCAGCACGGCAACGTTTTTGGGCAAAGCAGCCATGGGTCCCTTGTTGAACTCACCTCGAGTAAGGTAACGACCATATCATGGTCATATCATTAAGTACTTATATGTAACCTTTCAAAATTAATGATGTCTAATTCTTTCCCTTCCAGATATCCTAGAATGTCGCACATGAGCAGTGAATTCCTTTTGTTTTGTGATTGTATTTCTTCTTACACTGGATTTTAACTTCCCTCCTTATTCCAGGCCTCTCATCACAATTCAAAGCATCATGTACGTTCTCCGAAATCGAACTTCGTATGCCCATATCTACTCTTTATATGTAGTATATTTATTCTTCATTTTTCAGAACTACTACAGCCAAGGTCACGTGATTTGAATTATCTTGACATTGTATTGCAATACTGTATGTTTCCATCTTCCCTGCATATGTTCAATAATTTTCTTTATCAAGTTTATTCCAGCAACATATTCTGATGTTACAATTGTTGCACTGGAATCCATGTCTCCCTTAGTACTCTTTAACAGAAATGCAGATTGATTACCAGCTTAATATCTTGCTTGACCCCTTCTGCGCCACAATCTACGTATTTCCTGTCAAATGTGTCGGTTAAACTACATGCTGCATCATCTGTTGACGTGACGCAGAGAGGAACAAGCAAGTTAAGTTAATCATCATTACTTCAATTGTCTCTAAGTAATATTTTGATATTTGTATATACATGCAATATCTATAAGTCTCTACTTCCCACCCTACTATTTTGGCATTGCCAATCATGAATGCAATTGTTATGTATGCATAGGGTACTACTCTGTGACTTCATTCCAGGTCTGCAAGTTGAAGACGATTCCATCAGAACGGCTTGGCAAACTAGCCTTGTCAACCCTGATGTCCCAATTCCGCCATCTTGAGGACCAGCCACCTTCGCAACCACGTGGGTTTTGTTGCACAATCAAAATGTTTGTCTACTCGGGGTGTTGAATCTTCATATTACGGTGAAAGAGAGAGATAGTAAACGCATATACTATTTCTCTTATTCCTTGTTTTTGCACTTTTTTGCTCATGCATGCCCAATATTTTGATGCTATATATCTTTGCAAGTCGAGGACGACTTGTTCCGTAGGCGGCCGTGCGTTGTGAGAATTATATATTATGCTTATATAAGATATTAATTACAGAAATAGATCCATATACAAATATATGCATATTCGTACTCTTAACCTGCGAGGCAATCGCCGGGTCAGGTTGTTGCCATTCCAAAGCCCTACACCCTCAAGACGAGCCTAATTCCTCGATTGCCACGCCCCTTACATTCCAGACAACCTTCCCACGTTACTACCGTTGGGGACGTCGGATGCGAACCCCTTCCATATAAGCAGGATGTTTGGAACACACCGACAGACCGGGGAATCGACTAGCTACCGTCGACACCTGATTTCTCCGCCTGTTCATACGCGTTGTGATATTGTTTATTGCTGTGACCATTGTGCTGTAGTGAATATATCTATCGTGCACCATAACGTCAGACTATCTGCGTTATGGAATAAACCTGTAATGTTCAAATCCTGTGTCTGGCATCACTACCTATTTGTGCTGGGCTCTTAGTTATGACAGACTAAGACAGCCCTCACAGAGAGAGAGAGAGAAAAAAAGAGAGAGATAGAGAGAGAGAGAGAGATAAAGAGAGAGAGAGAGAGAGAGAGAGAGAGAGGGAGAAAGATAGAGAGAGATAAAGAGAGACAGAAAGAGATAGATAGATAGATAGATAGATAGAGAGACAGAGACATCGAAAGAGGCAACTATTATCTGAAGTAGATATCAAGACAAAACCTCAGTGCACGAAAACAACACTGTGACAAATATTACAAAACGAAATAAAGAAAACAAAATAAAACAAAGACTAGCAAAGTGTACATATCACCGAAGGGGATATGGTATACAAACAAACTACCTGCTGTGTGGAGCATATAGCCACGCTTATCAAGTCCCTTCATGGGTGAGGATAACAGCAAATGGGCGTGTCATATTCAGTGATAAAGCGAGTCAGGATGAATTTTAAACTATTACAATCTGTGAAAAGCATTTAGCGACCTTTAGGTTGGATATGTGCTGGGAAAATTGAAAGAGAGAGATAGATAGATAGATAAATAGATAGATAGATAGATAGAGAGGGGGGGGAAGATAGATAGATAGATAGATAGAGAGAGAGAGAGAGAGAGAGGAAGAGAGAGAGAGAGAGAGAGAAGAGAGAGAGAGAGAGGGAGGGAGAGAGAGAGGGAATGAGATAGATAGAGAGAGAGATATATAGATAGAGAGAGAGAGAGATAGAAATATAGATAGATAGATAGATAGAGAGAGAGAGAGAGAACTTCTCCTCTCTCACTGAGTTTCTATTTCTGTCTTTTTAATCAATGTATCTTTTGTAACATCATCAGTTGTCAAACAGAAACGTTATGATGACGATAATGATAGTGACGAGGAAGTAGATTTCGGTAGATTAAAACTACTGGCGGAGGTTTGCGCTCTCGGGTTGATTGTCATCACTTTTATCATCAATGCGGTTTTATTCTGACGTGTCACAGCTGCGGGCGTGATCAATAGTGTAACAGCGGGATGCGAAACAAGCACGTGGTATCGCCTCTCTCTCTCATCTCCATTCCCCACTTTTCTTCTCTCTCCCACTGGCCTCTTGTTCTTCCCCAGGGCCCCCCCTCCCATCCTCCCCCTCGTCCCCCTATCCCTTTTATCGCCTCTCTCTCTCTCATCTCCATTCCTCACTTTTCTTCTCTCTCCCACTGGCCTCTCTCTCTCTCATCTCCATTCCCCACTTTTCTTCTCTCTCCCACTGGCCTCTCTCTCTCTCATCTCCATTCCCCACTTTTCTTCTCTCTCCTACTGGCCTCTTGTTCTTCCTCTGGGTCCCCCCCCCATCCTCCCCCTCACCCCCCCTATCCCTTTCTCACTCCACTCTTACCCCCCCACACACTCTCACCCCCGACCTCCCACTCTCTCTTAGCTAGCTATATCGGGTAGCTAATCCAGGTCTTCGGACCTGTGACTGACATGACCTGGACGTGGACAGAGCCTGTGTCTGTGTCTCTTGCATGTGAGTTCTATGTGTGGTTTGTGAACACTAAGTGTGTATGTGTAACTGTGAGGCTCATGTGTGTGTGTGTGTGCCTGTGTATGTATGTGTGTGTATGTAATTGCATTCTTTTTAATGCATTGTAAGTTTGTGCATCACATCTTTGATAAAACCCAT
Source organism: Penaeus japonicus (assembly GCF_977035675.1). NCBI lineage: Eukaryota > Metazoa > Arthropoda > Malacostraca > Decapoda > Penaeidae > Penaeus > Penaeus japonicus. The sequence goes on along the minus strand of NW_028234414.1, from coordinate 3,428,286 downwards.
GGCAATGTCTCGATATAACGAGACCTTGGAAATAGTGCAAAACCATTAATGTAATTCCTATAATAAGTATTACCATAGAAATTATAATCCTTTCTGTTAATAATGATGTAACTGCCTTTATTTTGTTTTCTTATCATCGCAGTTTTTGATACATTACATCATAATTTTCATCATCATTATAATTGATGTTATCATAACTATTCTCATCATTATGATTAGTTAAAGTATCATCATCATTACTATATCCATACTCTGATAACGACAAACGAGATTGGCTTTCCTAATTGACGCATATTTGTCTCCTTGTGTTTTTCGTTAAAAAAAAAAAAAAAAAAAAAAAAAAAAAAAAAATATATATATATATATATATATATATATATATAATATATATATATATATATATATATATATATATATATATATATATATATATATATATATATATATCACGTCCCTTAACGGTAAGCGAAGGTCACACACTAAAATTATAGGGAATCGGAACAATTTTTTTTTCCGGCAGTTGTTTTATTTCTATTTCTTTTTTATTGGACTGGTGTTGGGAAGGAGAGAGAGAGGGGGAGGAGGAGATGGGGGAAGGGGGAGAGGGATGAAGGGGGAGAGGGGTGGGAGGGGTTAGGAAGGAGA
>NW_028234414.1:3415141-3422641 GCF_977035675.1 Penaeus japonicus | reverse complement strand
AGTCGATGGTCTGTATTCCTCTTTCGAATTAGATAAATTTTATGATATCGAAATGATCATTGGAGTTTAAAGTGAAAATGCTACTAGCACTACTAATACTACTCTTAGTATACATATTTTTTTATCATTATTATCATAATCATTATCATTTCATTCTTGCTAATATTATCATTGCCATTTTAACTATATCATCATATTAAAAAAAAAAGGATAACAACAACAGCAATGGTAATGATAGTAATAATAATGATAATAATGGTAATAATTTAAAAAAATAATGATGATAAAAAGAGTGATAATGATAATGATAATCATCATATTTAGTAATAGTAGTGTATAATGATAATGATGGTGATAGTAGTTGTCATCATCATTAGTATCATTATATTATTATGATAAAGGTTAATTAATCAGAAGAAGAAACAGAGGGAGAGGAGGATGGTGATTATGATAATGGGAAATTTTTATTCCATCAGTTTTTATATCTTTATTCCAGAGAAGCTGTTCCAGAGTACCAGCTGGAAAATCCTTACTCCAGAATTACCAACTGGGAAGCTCTTATTCCAGAATTACCAGCTGGGAAGTCATAATTCCAGAATTACCGTCTGGAAAGCCCGTATTCCAGAATTACCAGCTGGGGAGCCCGTATTCAGGAATTACCTGCTGGAAAGTAATTATTCTAGAATTACCGTCTGGAAATCTCTTATTCCAGAGATTCCAGCTGGAAAGTCATCCCGTATCCCAGAATTACCATCTGGGGAGTCCGTATTCCAGAATTACCAGATGGAATGTAATTATTCTAGAATTACCATCTGTGAAGCCCGTATTCCAGAATTACCATCTGGGGAGTCCGTATTACAGAATTACCAGATGGAAAGTAATTATTCTAGAATTACCGTCTGGAAAGCCCGTATTCCAGAATTACCAGCTGGAAAGTCATAATTCCAGAATTACCATCTGTGAAGCCCGTATTCCAGAATTACCAGCTGGAAAGTCATAATTCCAGAGTTACCATCTGGAAATCCCGTATCCCAGAATTACCATCTGGGAAGCCAGCATTCCAGAAATACCAGCTAGGAAAATCATCATTTCAGAGGTGCCAGCCGGGAAGCCCTTATTCCAGGTTCGAGGGGAAGCCGAAGCCGGAAGTGCTTTCCCCCTCGGCTTTCCACATGGCTGATCGTCCCCCTCGATTTTTTTTTTTTTTTATTCTTTCCTTTTTTTCCTCCATTTTTTTTCTCTTTCTTCTTCCTTCCTTCCTTTTCCTCCTCCTTTTTATATGTCTCTCTTTCTCTCCCGTCTACCTCCGCCTCTTCCTCCTCTTTTCGTCCTTTTCCACCTCCCTCTCCTCCCTCTTTCTTTCTTCACCTCCCTCTTCCCTCCTCTTTATCTCTTTTCATTTCCCCTTCTTTTTCACCCTCTTCCCCCCCCCCCCCATTGCCTAGGAGGAAAAGCAAGAGGAGGACCAGGAAGCCAAGAGGAAGCCAAGAGGAAGGCAAGAGGAAGGCAAGAGGAAGCCAAGAGGAAGCCAGGAGGAAGTCAAGAAGAAGGCAAGAGGAAGGCAAGAAGAAGGCGAAGAAGAAGGCAAGAGGAAGGCAAGAGGAGGCGAAGAAGAAGGCAAGAGGAAGGCAAGAGGAAGTCAAGAAGAAGGCAAGAGGAAGTCAAGAGGAAGCCAAGAGGAAGAGAAAAGGAGGGCAAGAGGAAGCCAAGAGGAAGCCAAGAGGAAGCCAAGAGGAAGTCAAGAAGAAGGCAAGAGGAAGCCAAGAAGAAGGCAAGAGGAAGTCAAGAGAAAGTCAAGAAGAAGGCAAGAGGAAGCCAAGAGGAAGAGAAAGGGAGGGCAAGAGGAAGCCAAGAAGAAGGCAAGAGGAAGTCAAGAAGTCAAGAAGAAGGCAAGAGGAAGCCAAGAGGAAGAGAGAAGGAGGGCAAGAGGAAGCCAAGAAGAAGGCAAGAGGAAACCAAGAGGAAGCCAAGAGGAAGAGGAATGGAGGGCAAGAGGAAGCCAAGAGAAAGTCAAGAGGAAGGCAAGAGGAAGCCAAGAGGAAGCCAAGAGGAAGAGAAAAGGAGGGCAAGAGGAAGCCAAGAAGAAGGCAAGAGGAAGCCAAGAGGAAGAGAAAAGGAGGGCAAGAGGAAGCCAAGAAGAAGGCAAGAGGAAGTCAAGAAGAAGAGAAAAGGAGGGCAAGAGGAAGCCAAGAAGAAGGCAAGAGGAAGTCAGGAAGAAGGCAAGAGGAAGCCAAGAGGAAGACAAGAAGAAGGCAAGAGGAAGGCAAGAGGAAGTCAAGAAGAAGAGAAAAGGAGGGCAAGAGGAAGCCAAGAAGAAGGCAAGAGGAAGTCAGGAAGAAGGCAAGAGGAAGCCAAGAGGAAGAGAAAAGGAGTGCAAGAAGAAGGCAAGAGGAAGCCAAGAGGAAGAGAAAAGGAGTGCAAGAAGAAGGCAAGAGGAAGCCAAGAGGAAGAGAAAAGGAGGGCAAGAGGAAGCCAAGAAGAAGGCAAGAGGAAGTCAAGAAGAAGGCAAGAGGAAGGCAAGAGGAAGTCAAGAAGAAGGCAAGAGGAAGGCAAGAGGAAGCCAAGAGGAAGTCAAGAAGAAGGCAAGAGGAAGCCAAGAGGAAGTCAAGAAGAAGGCAAGAGGAAGCCAAGAGGAAGCCAAGAAGAAGGCAAGAGGAAGCCAAGAGGAAGCCAAGAAGAAGGCAAGAGGAAGCCAAGAGGAAGTCAAGAAGAAGGCAAGAGGAAGAGAAAAGGAGTGCAAGAGGAAGCCAAGAGGAAGCCAAGAGGAAGAGAAAAGGAGTGCAAGAGGAAGCCAAGAGGAGGGAGGAAGCCGATGAAGAAAAGGGGCGGAAGGAAGATGGGCTACAGGTCCTTAGAGGAGCGGTGGTTAGGGAGCCGATCCTCACGTGATACGCCCACACACACACACACATACGCACACGCACACATATATACATACACACACGTACACATGCACACACAGAAGGAGGAGTGAGATAGAGATAGATAGATAGATAGATAGATAGATGGAGGCTCAATTTGCACGCAAAGGGTAAGCTAATCCTATCGCAACACTGACAATGGTCTATATACATATATAGAGATATATATATATATATATATATATATCTATATATATATATATATATATATATATATATATATATATATGAGACAAGTCACTAAGGCACTAGAACACCAATCTACCTGAAAGAATCCTTGAGGAGGAGTCGAAGGGAAAGGATGACCTCTCGGCACGATGGCTAGGCTAATTCTGTGTTTAGAATCTGAAAGACCTATTCTGAGGCGAGATGCTAGGTCACTTCGAGGGCAGGGATGACCTTTTCTCATGGGATGAAGAGCGAATTGACTCGACTGTGATTGGCCGACGGGGAATTAGGGCGAGGTTCGAAGCCCCGCCTTCCAAGCTACTCCAAGTAGGCACTCAGGGCTGGCTCTGGAATTTGAAGACGTTGGAAGGGTCAGATCATGTGAGGTACACATTGTATTTCGTATTAATTATTTGATACCATTCAAATATATATATATATATATATATATATAATATATATATATATATATATATATATATATATATATATATATATTGATATATACATACACACACAATACACACAAATACACAAACACACACACATCATACATATATATACAATAATATATATATATATATTATATATATTTATATATAATATTTAAATATTATAATATAATTTTTTTTATATATATATATTATACATACACACAAATACACACACACAAACATTACATATATATATATTAGTTATTATATATATAAATATATAAAAGATATAAATTTATAATATATCTTTTTTATTAATATATATATATACATAACACACAAATACTCACACACACACATACAATATAGTATTACATACTATTATATATATATATATATATATTATATATATATATATATATATATTATATATATATATTTATTTTTTTTTTTTGATGATAAAGTGCGATCTCCTGCCTATAGATTGCCTTTTATAGGCAGCAAATATATCTTTGGTAATCTTTATTCGAAATGATTTCATTATTTATCGATAATATTTCTTTATAAGGATTGTTGATAACTGTTTGTCTGTAAACTCTTATTCATAATGATTATGAGAGTCTTGGTAATCTTATCATTTCCTCTTCTCATGTCCATTCATTATTATTCATTCTGATCAAAAATGTGTTTAGGATGAGGTTTTGGTATTTTATCAAGCTTATTTACTATTACCCCCCCCCCCGTTTTTTTTTTTCATGTTTGGTATCAACTTGTAAATCCCACACTCAATTGGTTGTTTGTGACTCCATGGGCTTCCCTGCATGTTTGAAATAATAAATCATCTTTTGATTTATCAGTGATAAATTTTCTGCATTGCGTTGTGTAAATATTATGCAGTGCAAACTTGAGAACACACACACGCACATACAAACAAATACAAACACACACACACACAATATATATATATATATATGATATATTATATTATATATTATTATTATATGTAGAACATGTATATATTAATTAATATATATATATATATATATATATATATGGTATATATATATATATATATATTATTATATATAGACACAAACCCACACACACACACACACAACACACACAACACACACACACACATCTCACCACACACAACACACATCACATCATATATATATATATATATATATATATATATATATATATATATATATATATATGTACACACACACATATGCATGTATGTGTGTATAGAAAAATAGATAGATAGATAAGACACATAGAAAGGTAAATTAATAGATAGATAGATACAAAAACACCCCCTCATCCCCCCCCCCCACCCCCACCCCTCCAAAAAAAAAAAAAAAAAAAAAAACAAAAAACACCCAAAAACGCCGCGACAGAGGAGAGAAAAAGCGAGAAAATCTACGGAGCTCAAGCGCCATGGATCCGAAGCGGCGACCGACAAAGAGGTTCGATCCGCGGATTCACATCCTATGAGAGGCGGATTTCGAGGGATGTGAAGGCCTTCGCTGGATTTCCCACCCGGGTGTGAAAAGCCCAGGGCGATTAACTCTTGCAAATGCAGCGAGGTGTTTTTTTTTTATTTATTTATTTTTTTTTTTTAATAATTGAGTTGTCTCTTTTTTTTTTTTTTTCTCTCTCTCTATTTTTTTGTTGTTGTTTATTAATTCTTTTTTTTATTGTTGTGTTTTTTATATCACTTTTCCTCTTGTTTATAACATTGTCATTATTATCATCATCTTCATCCTTCTCCTCCTCATCATCATCATCATAATCACTACCACCACCACCATCATCATCATAATCACTACAATCATCATCATCCTCATCATTAACATCGTCATCACCACCACCTTCATTATCATCATCATCATCACTACCGTCACCACCACACCACCACACCATCGTCATCACACCCCATCACCACCACCTTCATCATCATCATCATCATCATCGTCATCACACCCCATCACCACACATCATCATCACCAATTGCATTTCCACCTCATTATCAATGTAAAAATACCCAAGTCTCACCAACCCACTTATTCTTCTCTTGCAACTCTTGCAACATCTCCTCTTCCTTAAGACGCTCAGCAACAGCTTGCAATCATCATTATAAATATTACACAAGAATAAAAAAAAAAGAAAAAGGAAAATAATAGAAAAAAAAGGAAAATAATATCACATCATATTGAGAATCGACAAATTGCGTGAGATCAACACGTTCTGCAATTCCCTGCATTCGCTGTTAATTGCTCAGATCCTTATAATCACGGTTAATTGTCATTCATCATTTCCGGTTGAATAATTACCGTATTGGATGTGAGGAATGTATAATCACGACGGGAGTAATTGCTGTTGTTGTTGCCTTTTGTTGTTGCTGTTGATGTTGCAAGTCTACGGGAATTCATTGCTCTTTCTGTGGCCAATTGAGTGATCTCGATTTTATATTTATCTTTATATGTTATTTGTTTACTTCTTTTTTAAAAATGTTTTTTTGAGTTGAAATGAACAAAGAAACACAAACACATACACACACATTATTCAAAAACACACACATCACTCAAACACGCACACATATAAATGCATGCACCAGGAGAGAAAGATAGAGAGAGAGAGAGGGGAGAGAGAGGGCGAGAGAGAGAGAGATCGGAGAGGAGAGCACGATGAGAGAGGATGAGAGAGATGAGCGGGTAGTAGAGCTTGCCGAGAGAGAAAGAGTGGGATGGAGAGAGAGGGGAGAGAGAGAGAGAAGAGAGAGAGACTTGATGGAGGACGAGACGAGAGAGGGCAGAACGTTTGATGACGAGAGGAGGGGAGCCAGAGAGACCAGAGAGCTCGACGGAAGAGAGAGATAGATAGATACGATAGAGGAGAGAGATCGATTGGAGAGCCAGAGAGAGAGCAACAGAGAGAAGAAGAGAGCTGAGGATCGTAGGATAGATTCAGATAGACTAGATAGATACCAGAGTGAGAGAGCGAGAGAGAGTGATAGATAGATAGATTGTAGATAGTAGAGATAGATCTATAGGAGAGAGAAGATAGTAGATAGAATTAAAATGAGGAGATCAATATAATATATAGAGAGAAGATAGATAGATAAAATGAGAGATATATATAGAGAGAAGAGTGAGAGAGAGAGAATGAGAGCGAAAGAGAGAGAGAGCGAAAGGAGGGGAGGAGGAGGAGGAAGGAGGAGGAGAGAGAGAGCGAAAAAAAAACATACAGAGCATGTTTTCACTCTCTCACCTCGCCGCTCGGCTCCCTTGGCCCGCCTCACCTCATCCCACGCCCCTCCCTTTCCCCTGCTAGAAATTCCCCCCAAGGGGCCCCGTCCACCTCTTCGCCTCTCTGTCGTAATCAACATCAGTCGGTCATGTTGCAATCAAGGCTGTTGCAAGGAGGTCGGTCGCGGGTTGCAACACTATTGGCTGTTTGATTGCCGGATACCGTTATTGTTGCATGTTGAGTATATGCTTTTTTATGGGCTGAACGCGTTTGATTAACCCGGAAAAAGTTTGTCCAAGTAATCGATGTGTATTTTTCAATCTACATTCTCTTTCATGTATTATATAACATTACATTTCAATAATCATTATCTAAATTTCGATCCATATTTACCTGTCTATCAGGTCCAACATTTATTCTATTGAACGCCGTTTCTCTTATTTCAATGTCAATCTAATCAACCTAGTCAACAACTTGCACGAACCGAAACCAGGTAAATCATTCACGCCGCGAATAAGTAAGAGAACCACGAAAACAGAACCACATACGCGCGAGTATATATATATATGGCCATAAGCGCCCTTGAAATTGGTCTAGGTTGCAATGCAGTGCAACATCCTTCTAATCTCGAGGTATAAGCAAGGGGCAGACGCTGGAACGAGCCGATACGAAGGCAATCTCGGTCCAAGTGTAATATATATTACGTAACTCGATTTTTTTCC
>NW_028234414.1:3396301-3403801 GCF_977035675.1 Penaeus japonicus | reverse complement strand
TGAGTGTGTCACCATCTCTCTCTCTCTCTCTTTCTCTCATTTTGTGTGTGTCTTTCTTTCTCTGTCTTTCTCTCTCTCTCATTCTGTGTGTTTGTCTTGCTTTCTCTGTCTTTCTCTCTCTCATTCTGTGTGTGTGCTTGCTTTCTTTCTCTCCCTCTCTCTCTTTAATATTATTTCATAAACAGTCACAACTATATTACAAAGTGTATAAGGCATTATGTTCGAGTAGGAAAATATGATAATGAAATATCAAAATACACATTAATAAATTGATATTACATATACATGTGTTATATCGAGTAATATAGAATATAATAATCTACATAATAGTACAAAAAATATTACTGAATATAATAATCAGTAGTTAACATTTGTTAGAATAAACATGTAAGTGATTGACAGGGCAGAAGGGGCGGAGCTTAATGACGTCATGATTCTAAAGGAAATGCCAAGAGTCGCTATATATACATTTATTCATATAGCATATTATTCAATATTTCTATGAATATTGGATGCAGAACAAAAATTCTACTGCTTTTATCTAAAATATAGAAATATTTCATATCGTATCCAGCCTTCAGGGGGGAACTGGGGAAAAACGGTATTATATATTATCATCATAGAGTTTAATAGATGTTTCCTGTTTCTTACTACTTCGATAAAAACAATAACAAAATAATCCAATTCAGTAATTATTATTAACAATGAAAATAAAAACGTGTTTCTAGTAGAGGATCATGTCGCATAAAAAAAAAAAAAAAATGCAAAAGTCAAACATGATCAGTTTTATTGCTATTGTAATTTAATTGTTGTTGCTACAACACTAATAATAATTATTCTCACATAACTTTTAAAACGATAATGTTAATAATAATGGTATCTTTATCAACAATTGATAATGTTACAATTGTAATACAACCCTGGTTCGTTATTCTTATAAATTAACATGTGGAGTACACTGTCCAAATGTAAAATATATCACAACAGGAGTAATTAATTGACATCGTCCCTAAAAAGATATATGATATGAGAGCATTGTCAATAATGGTCTTAATCGTCATATATTACGCATCATATCTGAAAGATGTATGGTGTGAGCTGTAGAAACTTTATTCAAATGAAGTTATCAAAGAGCAATGGCTGTTTTTTTCGCATTATAAAGTGTCTCCTATGTTAGTGATTTTGTATTTTCTATATAATCATTACTATTGTCATTATCGTTACCATAATTATCATTATCGTCACTCTAATTGTTATTTCTATTATTTGTTACTGTTATCATTATTAGTTTTATATTTTTCTTGTTCATTATTATTATTGTCTTGATTATTATCATCATCAGTGTTAGTAAAATCCTCATTGTTATCATCATTATTGTTATTGTTATTGTTACTATCATAATTATCATTATCACTAAGGTTATAATTGCTGTTGTCAATGTTGCTACATTACCATTATCATTAATAATATCACCACGAAGGAGACACCAAGATTCAATTCAGTTTTAGGGTCAAAGTTTCTTTCATCAAAAAATATCTTCAAACTAAGACCCTAAAGAATTGTCGAGGGTCTTCGAGTTTTCCTTTACAAAAAAAAAAAAAAAAAAAAATATATATATATATACATATATATATATATATATATATATATATATATATATATATAATGATAATAATAATAATAATGATAATAACAATAATAATAATAATAATAAGATAAATATTGCACGTAAGGCAAGTAAGGTTAGCAAGAGGATCCCTAAATGGAAGAGGTACAGTGGCAGGTACAAGGTTAGGTTAGGTTGGGTTAGGTTAGGTGAGGTAAGGGAAGGTTAGGTAAGATGAGGTTAACTAAGGTAAGATTAGGTGTGGTAAGGTAAGGTAAGTATAGGATAGGGTAATTTAGTACAGACAGGTTAGATTTGATTAAGTTAAGTTGATTAGAGTTAGGTAAAGGTAGCGTAAGTTATGTTAGATTAAGTTAATTTAGGTTAAGGTACATTCAGTTTGGTTAGGGGATTGGGTAAGTTAGGAACAGGCAGGAAAAACACAACAAAGGTTCTCAGAGCCAAAAAAGGGATGATGAATTTATATATAAAAAAAAAAAAAAAATTGTAGGATATACCACATAGTAGACATTTGCCCTCGGGGTTCTAGCTTATCCTACTGACGTAAAATGCTTCAACCAAATGTTTTGACTGCACGGAAAAGAAATACCAATCTTTTTCATAATCATGAAAAGGTGGAGAAGCAACAGGGGGCTAATTAAGCGTCAGTTTACGAGGGACAGACACATAGTTAGCAAAAAAAAAAAAAAGAGATACGCGTTATTCTTTGTTAACGTACAAGAAGTAAGTACGTAGTCCAAAACTATAGATAAGTATAAGTTTGGGTATAATTGAAATTATTTTAGTAAGTATTCGTCAGCAAAGGAATTTGTTAGGACAGAGTGAAAAAAAGTTGGATTTAGAATATATATATATGTGTGTGTGTGTGTGTGTGTGTGTGTGTGTGTGTGTGTGTGTGTGTGTGTCTGTGTGTGTGTGTGTGTGTGTGTGTGTGTGTGTCTGTGTGTGTGTGTGTGTCTGTGTGTGTGTGTCTGTGTGTGTGTGTGTGTGTCTGTGTGTGTGTGTGTGTCTGTGTGTGTGTCTGTGTGTGTGTGTGTGTGTCTCTGTGTATGTGTGTGTGTCTGTGTCTGTGTGTGTGTGAGTGTGTAACTATACATAAGTGCGTGTTTCCGCAGAGAGGGTATAGACATGGGAAGGAAAATGCAAAAGAGCAACATATAAAAATATCCTGTCTGCTCGAAGGCCCTTATCGCAGTACAGGAGTCACAAAGGACAAACTCTCCAGCATGAAAGAAAAGATAGAAAAAAAGAACTGGCTGGCGAAGGCAAGGGAATGGCAAATCACAACTAGTAAGGGAATGGAAGGGCAAGTTAGACTACCAAAGGAAGGCTAAGGTAGAGGAAGGGCAAGTGGAGATACAAAGAAAGGGCAAGTCAAACTACCAAGATCGGTATGTATTTTTCCAAAGTTTGTATAATATATATTTTTTTTTTTTCTCTTTCTTTCTTTTTTCTTTCTTTCTTTCCTTTCTTTCTTTGTTTATTTATCTAATTATTTATTTATTTTTTTTTTTTCTTTCTTTCTTTCATTCTTTTTCTTTTTTTCTTTTTTTTTCATTAGCCGAAACACTTAAATGCGGTAACTATCATGGGTTTGCTTCATATGAACTTTCTCTGCCATCCCTTTTATTCGGTTATTCTATTCACAGGAAACAACGGTAAGATAATAATGTAACATTATATGATCAGAGTCTAATGAAATAGATGTATGAAGAGTAACGATAAATAAGTGAAGTGATACGGAATGGCATACGTGCTGGCGCCGGTTGACCTTTTCTGTCTGACGGCGACAGCTAGATCAGCTTTCATCATAAATGAATAAAGCATTGTGTGAGTGTGTGTATGTTTATATATATATATATATATATATATATATATATATATATATATATATATATATATATATATATGTGTGTGTGTGTGTGTGTGTGTGTGTGTGTGTGTGTGTGTGTGTGTGTGTGTGTGTGTGTGTGTATGTGTGGTGTGTGTACATATAAATGTATGAGTATCTATCTATATCTATAAACGCACAAACACATGTATAACATGAATAATAATATAAGATTTACCAATAAAGAAATTTTCATTGCAGAATATTGCCATAGTGCTATCACCGTATCCTTATTCCCACTTCCATTACTATGGTTATTATCATCATCATTTACCATTACTATTACTATTTCTCGCTCGAATAACTACAACAATTTCAAACTATTACTGTAAAGTTTCCCAAAGTAGGAAACACAAGCACTGAATCCATTACCATTAGCAATGAAGGGTGAATCAAGGCATGCTATATCTTAGCCAATGGGTAGCCATTAGTATCAGACTCATTGAAACAGGGCTATACTCCACCATGACTCCTCTCAGTTCCTGGTTCAGCTTGATGAGTGTTACATGATAACATCTTTCCCCTCGACTGCCAACGACCGCTTTGAAATGGGATGCACCCTCTGGCAGACAAAGTTAAACCCTTGGCTCCAGTGTCTCTCCTCTTGTAACGGGATCCCTCTTGACTGAGGATGTTCTGCAATGTTGCTGTGCAAGTTTGTCGTGTCTCGTGTAAGTCTGAAAGGTGTTCGACTTTCGTGAAAGAAGGGGATTTTGTACATTAGTGGATGCGTTCATGTGGAGTGACAGGTGTTCTGTCTGCGTTTGCGCTGATTTGATCTGGCTGTCTGCTGCTGATTAGAAGCGTTCTACTGCACTTCGGAAATCCTAGGTTGCAAACAGAGAGAAAGAGATATAGATAGAGATAGATAGCAAGAGATAGGCAGAGGGGGGGGGGTGAGAGAGGGATGTGTGTGTGTATATATATATATATATATATATATATATATATATATATATATATATATATATGTGTGTGTGTGTGTGTGTGTGTGTGTGTGTGTGTGTGTGTGTGTAGAGAGAGAGAGAGAGAGAGAGAGAGTGAGTGAGAGTTAGAGTTGTATTTATATACAGTGAGAGAGAGGGGGGAGGGAGGGAGGTAGGGATAGTTAGAGGGATATATATATATATATATATATATATATATATATATATATATATATATATATATATATATAAAGAGAGAGACAGAGAGAGAGAGTAAAATATATATAGAGAGAGTAAGAGAGAAAGAAAAAAAAAGAGACGCCAACCCCGCAGCCAGAGGAGACAGCAATAGAGCAAGAAAGAAAGAAAGAAACAAAATTCCCGCCCTCCACTCTCCCGCGAAGCACACCAGCCCCTTGAACATCAAGAGTCACATTGGACTTACCACACGTCGCCACACACACGTCGCCACACACACGTCGCCACACACACGTCGCCACACACACGTCGCCACACACACGTCGCCACACACACGTCGCCACACACACGTCCCCACACACACGTCGCCACACACACGTCGCCACACACACGTCCCCACACACACGTCGCCACACACACACACCACACACACGATGCCACACACACGTCCCCACACACACACGTCGCCACACACACGTCGCCACACACGCGTCGCCACACATACGTCGCCATACACACGTCGCCACACACACGTCCCCACACACACACGACGCCACACACACGTCGCCACACACACGTCGCCACACACACACGCCCCCACACACACGACGCCACACACACGTCGCCACACACACGACGCCACACACACGTCGCCACACACACAACGCCACACACACGTCGCCACACACACGTCCCCACACACACGTCGCCACACACACGTCGCCACACACACACGCCACACACACGACGCCACACACACGACGCCACACACACGTCGCCACACACACACACCACACACACGATGCCACACACACGTCCCCACACACACACGTCGCCACACACACGTCGCCACACACGCGTCGCCACACATACGTCGCCATACACACGTCGCCACACACACGTCCCCACACACACACGACGCCACACACACGTCGCCACACACACGTCGCCACACACACGTCCCCACACACACACGACGCCACACACACGTCGCCACACACACGACGCCACACACACGTCGCCACACACACGACGCCACACACACGTCGCCACACACACGTCGCCACACACACGTCGCCACACACACGTCGCCACACACACGTCGCCACACACACGTCGCCACACACACGTCGCCACACACACGACGCCACACACACACGTCGCCACACACACGTCGCCACACACACGTCGCCACACACACGTCGCCACACACACGTCGCCACACACACACGCCACACACACGTCGCCACACACACGTCGCCACACACACGTCGCAACACACACGTCGCCACACACACGTCGCCACACACACGTCGCCACACACACGTCGCCACACACACGTCGCCACACACACGTCGTCCCACACACGTCGTCACACACACACGACGCCACACACACACACGTCGCCACACACACGTCGCCACACACACGTCGCCACACACACGTCGCCACACACACGTCGCCACACACACGTCGCCACACACACGTCGCCACACACACGTCGCCACACACACGTCGCCACACACACGACGCCACACACACGTCGCCACACACACGTCGCCACACACACGACGCCACACACACGTCGCCACACACACGACGCCACACACACGTCGCCACACACACGTCGCCACACACACACGTCGCCACACACACGTCGCCACACACACGACGTCACACACACGACGCCACACACACGTCGCCACACACACGTCGCCACACACACGTCGCCACACACACGTCGCCACACACACGTCGCCACACACACGTCGCCACACACACGTCGCCACACACACGTCGCCACACACACGACGCCACACACACGACGCCACACACACGACGCCACACACACGTCGCCACACACACGTCGCCACACACACGTCGCCACACACACGACGCCACACACACACACGTCGCCACACACACGTCGCCACACACACGTCGCCACACACACGTCGCCACACACACGACGCCACACACACACGTCGCCACACACACGACGCCACACACACACGCCACACACACGACGCCACACACACGTCGCCACACACACGTCGCCACACACACGTCGCCACACACACACGCCACACACACGACGCCACACACACGACGCCACACACACGACGCCACACACACGACGCCACACACACGACGCCACACACACACACCACACACACACACGACGCCACACACACGTCGCCACACACACGACGCCACACACACACACGTCGCCATACGATACCTCTCTCTCTCCCTGTACAACCTCACGACCGGTCTCCCAACAGTATACCCAAGCCGCTGGTCTGAATCCCAGTAATACGGTTATTGATAGAACCCGATTCACCGAGATAAAGACCAGTTACCGGCCGGTGATTGGCCACGAAGGAAAGCGTTATTCCCGCTAACCGAAATCGGGGAAGTGACGTGGAACGGAACGTACTTCGATGTGTGAAGTTGGCTCATTGCGCGACCGATCATGAACGATAACTTTTGGTGCTCTTGCAACGAGGAGGGACACAAAGATGTTTATTTTGTAGGGTTTAGATATATATTTTTTTTTTAAAGGTTCGTTTGTATGCGAATCTTATGAGAAAAAAAAAGTAAGGAAAAACGTTGATTTTTTTTTTCTTTTTTTTTTCTTTTTTTTTTAGATATTGGACACCATTCGTCTTTGAATCACTAGCTGATTGCATTGCATTTTTGTTTTCTTACTTTTTTTTCTCTTTTTTCTTTGATAAAGCTTGATGACGAGAGAGGAAAAAAAATGCTTCATATTCCTAAGTCTTTTTGCTTTGTGCTACTTTCTCTCATGTGTGTAAGTTTGTTTTTGTGTTTGTTTGTTTGTGCGTGTGTGTGTG
>NW_028234414.1:3378713-3388701 GCF_977035675.1 Penaeus japonicus | reverse complement strand
TTTGCGAGAAAAGAAAAGTTGAAAAGGATATGGCATTCGAACTTCATAAGGGAAACCGGGAAAGGAAAGTCGAACTTAATAAGGGAAACCGGGAAAGGAAAGTTGAACTTAATAAGGGAAACCGGGAAAGGAAACTCGAACTTAACAAGGGAAACCGGGAAAGGAAAGTCGTACTTAACAAGGAAACCAGGAATGGAGAGTCAAGTTTGTCAAGGGAATCCGGGAAAGGAAACTCGAACTTAACAAGGGAAACCGGGAAAGGAAAGTCGAACTTAACAAGGGAAACCGGGAAAGGAAAGACGAACTTAACAAGGGAAACCGGGAAAGGAAAGTCGAACTTAACAAGGGAAACCGGGAAAGGAAAGACGAACTTAACAAGGGAAACCGGGAAAGGAAAGTCAAACTTAATACGGGAAACCGGGAAAGGAGAGTCGAACTTAATAAGAGAAACCGGGAAAGGAAACTCGAACTAACAAGGGAAACCGGAAAAGGAAAGTCGAAATTAACAAGGGAAACCGGGAAAGAAGATTTGAGTTTGACGAGGGAAACCGGGAAAGGAAAGTTGAACTTAACAAGGGAAACCATGAATGGAGAGTTGAGTTTGACAAGGGAAACCGGGAAAGGAAAGTCGAACTTAATAAGAGAAACCGAGGAGAAGGAATAAGTCGAATGTTATAAGAAAGAAACCGTGGACGGAACATGGAAAGGAAAGTCGACTCCAACTAAGGCAGAAACCGGGAAAGGAAAGTCGAACTTAATAAGGGAAACTGGGAAAGGAGATTTGAGTTTGACGAGGGAAACCGGGAAAGGAAAGTCGAACTTAATAAGCGAAACCTGGAATGGAAAGTCGAACTTAACAAATGGAAACCGGGAAAGGAAACTCGAAATTGACAAGGGAAACCAGGAATGGAGAGTTGAGTTTGACAAGGGAAACCTGGAATGGAAAGTCGAACTTCATACGGGTGAAAAAAAAAGGAGAAGAGGATGTCAAACTTAACAGGGGGAATACCGGGAAGTGAAAGTTCGTTATCTTCATAAGGGAAAGAGTGGTCGCAATCTTAATAGGGAAACCAGGATCTATAGCGAGAACAAAGAAGCGCTATAATTTGAGATATATATATATAGATATATATATAGATATATTATATATATATATATATATATGGCATAGATAGATAGATTTAGCATATGTAGATATAGATATAGATAATGATCATATAAATATATATTATATTGATATCTATATTTATTAATATTAATATACCGACTTGTTATTTTATATTCTTTTATATAATATATAGATAAATCACGGAGGGATCTGTGATTCATTATCGTTCTCAATGAAGTTTTTCTAATTATTATAGAATGTGTTATGGTTTTCTTAGAATTACTAAGATGCTTTAGCGAGTTTGTCATATCAAAGGCAAAGCTAGAATTTTTTCTGCAAATACGCGGAAGTATGTGACTGAAATTTTGCTAAATTTGGAGATTAAGAATATTTTTCAATCTTTGAAAATATAAAGTAAATGTTTTTATTTCTATCATGATTGCCATTATTATTATCATCATCAACAAGTTATAGTAATATGCAACCAATAATCATTATAATCATTGTTGTCATGATTTTATCTTATGATAACATTTTTAACCTTATCATCATCAATATTATTATCACGATCATTATCATCATCATCATTAACATTATCATTAATGTTATCATCATTATTATCATGTTACAGTAGTTGTATTTTAACATTATTAACATCATAATTATCACGTTTATTATCATTCTTGCCAACCTTGTCATTTATATCCTTATTATCAACATATTCATTATCATTATCTTTATTATCATCACCATCGACATTATACACACACACAGACACACACAATAAATGAATAAATAATTTAAAAACTATCTTCTCTCACCGCTTCTTCTTCTCATCTCTCCTCTCTCTCTCTCTCTCTGATCTCTCTCTCTATATATATATATATATATATTATATATATATAGGTATATATATATATATATATATATATATATATATATATATATATATAGATAATATATATATACTATGTATATGTATATGTATATAATCATATATATATATATTTATGTATAATATTTATATATATTGTTTAATATATTATTATATATATATGCTGTGTGTGTGTGTGTGTGTGTAGTTGTAGTGTGTCGTGTGTTGTGTGTCGTGTGTACGGTGTAGGTGTGTTGTTTGTTTTGTGTGTGTTTGTATGTGAGTGTGTGTGTATGTGTGTGTGTGTGCGTGTGTGTATGTGTATGTGTGTTTGTATGTATGTATGTGTGTATGTGTTTGTGTGTGTGTGTGTAAGAGAGATGGAGAGTTGAGAGTTGTGAGGAAAGACACACAGAGTGAGAGGGTGATGAGTAGGATGGAGTAGGGAGAAGAAAAAGGACGCAGAGAGACAAGTGATGAGAGCGGAGAAAGCTAATATAGACCTTTATATCATATGAAATTCCTTTGATATCATCCCACGGAGTTATAAAGTAGCCTCCGCTACTGAAAAGTGGACACAACATGAGGTGAAAATCCAAACTTCTCTCAGCCGCTGGGAGCCGTTTACCAGAGCGAAAAAAAGGTCACAAAGGCTGACCTGTTCTTGGAAATGAGATTTAGCATTTCCAACCCTCATATATATATATATATATATATATATATATATATATATATATATACACATAAATCAATAACCAACCTCACAACAGCCTAGCCGTTCTCACCCCGAGAACAGCATAGCTTATCGCCGCAATAACAGCATAATCCCATAAATAATAATAATAATTAAAAAAAAAAAAATAAATAAATAAAAAAAAATACACTCGACAAACCCTAACTACCTCATAAACCTCACAATAACATCACTAACCTCTCCTACTCAAGTAAGATGGACACAACATATAGTAAAAATAAAAATGTAATAATTTAGATCTGACAACCTCATAACTTATGAAAAATCTATATTACATAGGCCTCCACTAAACCCATTGTCAAATAAACAACAGTAGAATATCGATGCATCACAACTTTATGATACACATACATATTTAACATATTCTAAAATCATCCAACATAAACCTCACAACTACACTACAAATAACATATCAGAACCTCACACCCTCAGTAACACACACCACTATATTATATAATTATATTATTATTATTATATATTATATATATTTGAATAATATAATTATATATTATATATATATATTATAATATATAATTTAATTTTATATATTTATATCACACATAATAAACCCCTTTAAGAACAACCCTCATCAGTAATCCTCTCACAACCATTTACAAAAACACTAACCTCATAACACTCACAAAAAAAAATCCCAGAGTCTTTTATCTAGACAGAAAATTAATTAAAAAATCTAACCAAAATCTCATTGTAACAACATATACACAGTATACTCCTACATCAACTCTCAAATACATACAATACTTCAAAAAGCTCGACAGAAGAAAAGCTCATGTGAAAACCTTCACACCACACACACTACAAACTACTACTCACTAACCTCACACTAACCTCCCAAGTCTTTCCTCCTAGCACAAGAACTATAAGAAAATGAATATATAGGAATAACACATTAGATAACCTTCTAATAATCTGAAAGCATATATAACATACTTAATACCCTCATAATTACCTCACAACACATAAAACACCGTCACTAAACTCATGCTAGCCTCATAAGACTTTCCTCCTAACACAAACAAGTGGAAGAAAGGATTTGTTTTTCTGTATTCATAGCCATTCATAACCTCACAAAACACATAAATCAATTCAAATGACTCTCACACTCTCATAGATGAAAAACTTCAACTAACCTCACACCTACCTCACAAGTCTCCCCTCCTAAACAGAAAAGCCAGAATTAAAAAAAAAAAAAAAATAAAAAAAATACATACACCACATTCAACAACCCTACAACACCTAAAACAAACCTCACTAAACCTCAAACCAACCTCAAAGAACACATAAGAGCCTCACTAACCTCCCAACCCCACATGTCTCTCCACCTAACACACACACTGACTGAAAGAAATGGGATAATATAACGTTAGTAAGCAACTTCGTGTCTTTGGTATAATAATATCTTTTCTGTCACAAAAAAAAAAAAAAAAAAAAAAAAATCACTAATACTCTTCCTGGTTTATCAACTTCCTGTTTGGTTCCTTATTTGTTTGTGTCTATGGCTCTTTTTATGGGGGATGGGGGGTGAGGGGGGAGTGGGAGTGTATTCTTCTCTGTGGTTTTTATTTATTTATTTGCGAGTTATGTTTTAAAGCGAAGGGGGAGGAAGAATTATTAAAAAAAAAAAAAAAAAAAAAAAAAATCAACACGTCTCTATATCGATATTTTGTTTAGTTTAGTTTAGCTCTTTATTTACCACCCTGGCTAACTGCACAGGCATGGGCAAGCTTTGATACATTGATGTAGAGTCATGACATTGTTGCTAACATTGTATTACAAATTAAGGTAATAACAAGATTATGTTCTATAGTATATCATCTGTGAATAGACATTTGATAAATGTTGTAATAGGGTATCATGTACCGAATTTCGGATATAGCATAAGTACATCTTCTAGTACAGTTGATGTTATGAAATAATTACATAACTCTGCGTACTCATGCTAGGTTGCCTGAAAGGTTGTATCATATAGCACTTGAAATGTAATGTTCAAGTGTTTCGTTTATACTTTTCGTTGCAAAGTCTGCATTTAGTTTCTTCTACATTGCATTCTGAACTGACCTGCCAATACATTCTGTATCCAAGTCTAATTCTTGCAGTCACAATATCACATTGTCTTGTTCTTGTCTTATATGACCCATAAATGAATCTCTCCTGCGAGAACGGGTCAAAATGTTTTATGCTACAGCTTTCAGGTCTTTGAGAATTTGTTAGCTCCATCAGGTCCTCCCTATTGGAGGTTCTTATTATGTGTGAAATCCTAGCAAGAGGTATGCCAAAGTCTATATCCACAATTTGCTTATCACATCCTGCCCTCGCTAGGCGATCAGCATGATCATGTTTATCGATTCCAACATGCGATGGTATCCACACAAAATGTATATGTCCCCGTTCCTTGGCTCGATGTACATTTATTCTTATATCATTAACGATATTTCCAATACCTTTATCAAGAGTGTTCAGAGCCAGGTCTGTGGCTATGAGTATTCCTGCCAACTCAGTTTGCGTAGTGCTCGCCCAGTCATGAACCCTCCTACAATCTTGGTGCTGCAAAATATTGTTTTTATATACAACATAAACACATCCTGCCCTACTTACAGACTGTAGGGATCCATCAGTGTAGCACTCATAGTCATTATTCAGAGTTTCAAGATGCTCATTAATGGTTGCAAGGGTGTGTTGCTTAAGTACAGCTGGAGAAACTGTGTCTTTTTTAGGGACATCAGCATAAAATGCGTTCAATGTCGACATTTTCCACGGTGGAATAGAACGATATCGATTTATTTCTGTAACGAAACGAGAAAATCGTGCAATTTCGGTAACTAATAAAAATAGAGAGAGAGAAAAAAAAAGATTAGAAAAGAAGGCAACATTAAGTCCTCTTAGTACATGCATGAGCACTCCTACTCAATGGAATGCTGATTGACCTGCCTCGCCTCTCCTTCCTCGGCTGACGCTCTGCTGACAACTGACACAGCAGCAGAAGCAGAAGCAGCGGGAACTCCCCTCACACTGCTCGCTCGCTCTCTCGCCCTCCTGTCTCTCTGCTTCCTCTGAGACCTTGAGCAGGGACGCTGGACTACCCTGGCACCTCTGCTCGAATTTTGTGACACCAAAGGCTATGTTCGTATTTTTGTTTCTTCTTTTCTTTTTCGTTTCCAGGGGCTTTGGATTCTCGTGTGGGTGGGCGTTGGGTGGGTTGAAACCATGGGCGTCTGGGCGGATACGTCCGCGCGTCGGGGCTTGCACGCGGACCACGTAAACAAACAGAATAGTCAAAGTTAATTCTAAGCCTTTTATATGAGGAAGGAAAGAACGAATAAATGAAACATCTGTACGTAACTAGTTAAATATATATATATATATATATATATATATAGTATATATATATATATATATATATATATATTATATATATATATAGATATATATACTATATATATATTTGTGTGTGTGTGTGTGTTTGTGTGTGTGTGTGTGTGTGTGCATTTATGTATACATACATTATGTATATACATTTGTGTGTGTGTGTGTGTGCATTGATATACATGAGTGCATCTGTGGTGTAGGTATGCGTGGACGCGGATGGGTTGCACGGGCAATTAGTAGCAATGAAGATATCAATGTCGATTCAGTGAATTTGTATTAGCGACATATGTATATGTATGTAAATATATATATATATATATATATATATATATATATATATATACATATCTATCTATCTATCTATATATATATATAATTATATATATATATATATATATACATATCTATCTATTTTATATATATATATATATCTATATATATTATATAAATATATATATATATTATAGATATTATGTATTTATCTTATTTATACATGTCTTGTGTGTGTGGTGTGTGTGTGTATGTGTGTGTGTGAGAGTGTGTGTGGTGGGTGTGTGTGTGTATTACATATAATATCTATATATATATAAATATATATAGTATATATATATATAATATATATATATAGATATATATTATATAGAGAGAGGATGAGAGAGAGAGCAGAGAGAGAGAGAGAGAGAAGAGAGAGAGAGAAAGAGAGATTTTGTAGTTAATATATATTATATGTTGCATATATATATATATATATTATGTATATATATTTATATATATATATATTTATTAAACCATATATATACATCACATAACTAAATATTAATATATCATATATATATATATATATTATATGTATATATACATACATTTATATATATATAATATCTTTTTATAATAAATATATATATATATATATAATATATTATATCTGTTATAATATGTATTATATATATATATATCATATATATATATATATATTTATATATTCTATATATATTATATATATGTATGTATATATATATATATATATACTATATTATATATATTATATATATTAAATATATATCTATATGTATATATATATATATATATATATATAATATATATCTTTTTTTTTTTTACTTGATACCCATCAGGTTCTGAGATCAGATAAAGATAAGATAAAGATAAGATAAAGATAAGATAAAGGTATGAATGAGACTAAATATCTAAACAACGCCAAAGATGTAGTATTTAACGCGTTTTGTCGACAAGATTCCAAACCCAGTAACGTGTTTGCAGGGATTGACTCGAACACGATTACATCAAGAGAAGCGTTTTAAAAAATAGATAAATAAATATTTAAATATTTAAATAAATAAAGTGCTTTAAATAATAAAGCTTTTATTACTTTATTTATTTAAATAAATATCTAAATAAATAAAGTGCTTTAAATAATAAAGCTTTTGATGCTAGCGTCTTCTTATATATCAATATGACCAAATAATTCTATGGGTTTAAGCATACGTTTTCAGTTACTTCGTTATGGTCCTTCCCCCTTTCCTTCAACTTTCTTATTCACTTTTTTTTTTCATTCGTTGTGTTATTCGGGAGTTATGATTGATATTGTATTTATATCCTGCTCATAGTCATAAGTCTGAAAGTTCCATTTCTTTATTCATCTGAGACCTTAGTTCATCAAGGGAAAAATAATGATTTACGAGGGTAAGATCTTAAATGAGTACTGATGCATGTGAATATATGTAGGATAACGTTTTAACCATTTATCATAATAAATAAAAGCATTCATTAATAAAGATTTACGAGAGTAAAATCATAAATGAGTACTGATATATGTGAATATATGTAGGAAAACGTTTTAACCATTTATCCTAAGAAATAAAAAAACATGCCTTTCTATTTGCCATAACAACGAGGATTATCCAAAAGGAACAAGGAAACAAAAAAAGAACCTATAGAACATCCTATGAAAAAACAACATAAATGTCAACCAATGCTACTGAACAGAAAACGTAAAATATTCACACAAAAGAACACGAAGAATTACATTTAATAATTCACTCTTTTGAATCCCGAGAAAGCGTCCGCAGAGCGAGGGAAAAGCGAGGAGAGGAAATTTCAAAGGAAAATAATGGAAAAAGCTATTTCACTTCACGTGCCACTTGCCCTCGCGAGGAGATCATAGGAGCGACCTCTCATGAGAAAAGACAAAGGGCAAGACGATAAAGTTCAAAGGTAACGTGGGCAAGGGTAAGCGAGGGCGTATGAGGTGAAGGAAAGCCTTTTTTTTTTTTTCTTAGTTCATGTGGCATGTGACTGGTGCTCAATGGCTTTGATTATTTATAAGCGTGTGGTGCTAGGGCGGGTTATTAAAGGTTATCAAAGTGGGCGGATTAATGGGCGATTTGCGACTCGGTGTTGGTAGCAGCTTGTCTTTGTGAACACCCATTGACGTGGGAGGAGAGCCGTGGCATTAATAGAAAACAATGAATAGATAAATGATAAATGCCACTGGTATTACATGATATATATACTGCAGAGTATATATATCATGTAGGTACGTAGTTGAATAAGTGCGTGCGTTTCTGATCATATTCATCTTTCTAACGGATTTTGCAGGAAGCTATTTACATAAATACATTCATACATACACCCACTCACCCACAAACACACAGACACATACACAATCACACACAAAAAAATGTGTGTGTGTGTGTGTGTGTGTGTGTGTGTGTGTGTGTGTTTATTAATATATTATAATAAATATATATAGTATATATATTATATATATATATATATATTATATACATATATATATATTTATATTATGTATATATATATAAATATCCATATAATATAAATATATATTATTATCTATATATATATATACTATTATATATATATCTATATAATATACATATAATATACATATAACTATAAATGAATATATATATGTATATATATATATATCGATATATATATTTATATTTATATATAAATTATTATTATATATATAGTGAGTGTATGTGTGGTGTGTTGTTCTGTGTGTGTGTTTGTGTATAATTATACAATACATACTACACAACATATATATAAATATAATATATATTTATAGATATATTATATATCTATATATAATATCTAACACACACACAACACACACACACACAAACCACACACATCACACATACACACACACACACAACACACAATATATATATATATATATTTATATATATAAATATTTATATATATAATATATTATATAGATATATATATATATTAATATATATATAATATATATATATCATATATTGATATATATGGGTATATATATTATATAAATAATATATATATGTATATATATTTATTATATATATAGATATATATCTATATATATGGTCTATTTATTATATATATATATATATATATAAATATATTATATAGATATATATTATATGATATATGTGATAATATGTATGAGAAGGTGGTTGAATGCAGTAACGCCTTTTTATATACAAATTTTTACCTCCCTGCCGGGACTCGAACCGCGCCCGCGTAGATCGAAGGTACGGGTGGATACCGTCGGCTACACTCGACAAAGAGATGTTCAACAGACGCCTTATGAGATGTATGGAAATTACTATTGTTCTTATCCGAAACAGTGATAGCGAATTTTTACGAACATCTCACGCGGGGGCTCGGCCGCCGGAATAACAAATTCAGGCGGTCAGGGAGGTAAAAATTTGTATATATTAAAAATGGTTATAATTCTACACCTTTCACATATAAAACCTTGGTAACCTGATTTGGGATTGAATTTGGGATTTCCGTGGCCTGCCGGATGTGCCCGCGGGCGTTGTTGTTC
>NW_028234414.1:3361213-3366213 GCF_977035675.1 Penaeus japonicus | reverse complement strand
TTGTTGATTTTCTTATAGGCCTATTTGTTGATTTTCTTATAGGCCTATTTGTTGATTTTCTTATAGGCCTATTTGTTGATTTTCTTATAGGCCCATTTGTGAAGTTTTTTGTCTTTTGTATCCCAATTTGCTAACTTTTGTTAGCCCATTGGCGAGCTCTCTTCTATCCTTGCACGCCCATCTTGAAAAGTCTGTAGACAGTCACACATAAGTGTGATCTTGTCCGTGAAAAAGAAAAAAAAAATAGATAAAAATAAAATAAATAAAAGGTTTTCTTCCTTGATGTTGTCGCCACAGCGCCTGAGACACGAAAAAGTTTAACCGTCTTCTTTCCCCTTTTCTTGTTGTTGAAACATATACTTTGGAGATAATGGGGATGTGGAGTCTCGCCTGTCCTCGCTTTCCTTCGCTTACCCTATCTCCTTCGCTGTATCTACCCCTGACTTGCCTTAGCTTCATTTGTCTTGCCTTCGTTTCCTCTGACTGATAGAGTGCCTTGTCTTGCTTGCTCTTGCCTTCGTCGCGTCGCAGAGGGAAGGTGAGATTAACACGGAACCTGAGCTGTATAATGCGAAGTGAATACGACCAATAATAGAAAGGAAAATGGAATGAGGAAGGAGAAGAGACGAGGAGACCGAGATGAAATGGGAAGAGAAGAGGAAATAAGGAGAAGAGATGAGAACAGAACAAAAGAGGAGAGAATAGAAGAGAGAAAAGGAGAGAAACAGAAGAGGAAAGAATAGAAGAGAGAAAAGGAGAGAAACAGAAGAGGAAAGAATAGAAGAGAGAAAAGGAGAGAAACAGAAGAGGAAAGAATAGAAGAGAGAAAAGGAAAGAACAGAAGAGGAGAGGAGAGGAGAACAAGATGATGAAAGAACAAGGATGTCTTATCCTTCAATCAATCAGAAAAGAAAAGAGAGAAAACTAAATGCATGGAAAGAAATATTGCAAGAAAAAAAAAAAAAAAAATCAGAGAAAGTGTAGAGATATATGATTATAGATTATCTTCATAACAAAAGGGATAGAAAAAAAACACCAAAGAAAACAAAGGAAAATATTCCAGCAATAACTCACTAACAAACGAGAGTTAAATGAATGACAAAGCCATAAGTCAATAGTGAATCATACACACACACACACACACACACACACACATGCACGCACGCACACACACACACACACATCCATATTCCTACAAACAAAAGGAAATTGTTTTGTCTTTTCATCTTTCTTTCCTTCCACGCATTATATATAATCCCACAAGAGCCTAGAGAAAGCTTTGGAAGACGTGAAGAGAAAATTTCAGAAGAGTGAAATAGAAAATGCTGTTTCACTTGCTCGAAGCCGCTTAGCAGAATGAAAAGACCCCCAAGGCAACAGGTTTTCCCGTAAAAAAAAAAAAAATAAAAAATATATATATATATATATATATATAACAAGGGCAGGAAGTCAAAAAGCAACAAAGTCAAAAGATAACAAGCGTTAGGAAAGACATGGCGAGTCAGGCAGGGCAAGAGAGGGCTAAGCGAGGGCAAGATAAGCTAACTCGGGGTAAGCGAAAACTAACTCGGGATATGCAAGGGAAAGCAAGATCTAAAACTTTTATTTTGTCTTCGGGCTTTTTTGGGGCGGCCTTCAGCTTCCGTTTGCTCTTTTTGATGCTTTCCAGTTGCTTTATCTAAAGCAAGAGGAGAGTTGTTTATATCTCCTTTTATTTTCATGATCTTATTAATAAACCTCTGCATATTTACTTCATGAGAGTTGATATTTTAACCATCCAAGAGATGAAGTAAAGTAAAGAAATGATTAGTTTAGATCTTTATTTACCACCCTGACTAACTGCACAGGCATGGGCCAGCTTTGATACATTGATGTAGAGTCATGACATTGTTGCTAACATTGTATTACAAATTAAGGTAATAACATTATTATATTCTATAGTATATCAACTGTGAATAGACATTTGACAAATGTTGTAATTGGATATCACATACCGAATTTCGGATATAGCATAAATACATCTTCTAGCACAGTTGATGATATGAAATAATTACGTAACTCAGCATACCTCATGCTAGGTGGCCTGAAAGGTTGTATCATATGGCACTCTGAAATGTAATGTTCAACTGTTCGTTTATACTCTTCGTTGCAAAGTCTACATTTAGTTTCTTCTACATTGCATTCTGAACTGACCTGCCAATACATTCTGTATCCAAGTCTAATTCTTGCAGTCACAATATCATATTGTCTTGTTCTTGTCTTGTATGAACCATAAATGAATCTCTCCTCCGAAAACTGGTCAAAATGTGTTATGCTACAGCTTTCAGGTCTTTGAGAGTTTGTTGGCTCCGTCATGTCCTCCCTATTGGAGGTTCTTATTATGTGTGAGATCCTAGCAAGAGGTATGCCAAAGTCTATATCCACAATTTGCTTATCACATCCTGCCCTCGCTAAGCGATCAGCATGATCATGTTTAGCGATTCCAACATGCGATGGTATCCACACAAAATGTATAACATGTGCCCGTTCCTTGGCGCGATGTACATTTATTCTTATATCATTTACGATATTTCCAACACTTTTATCAAGAGTGTTCAGAGCCAGGAGAGCACTCTGCGAGTCGAAGAAAATTACTCCTGAGCCTTGAGTTAACAGAAAGTCTGTGGCTATGAGTATTCCTGCCAACTCAGTTTGCGTAGTGCTCGCCTAGTCATGAACCCTCCTACAATCTTGGTGCTGCAAAATATTGTTTTTATATACAACATAAGCACATCCTGCTCTACTTCCAGACTTTAGGGATCCATCAGTGTATCACTCATAGTTTCAAGATGCTCATTAATGGTTGCAAGGGTGTGTTGCTTTAATACAGCTGGAGAAACTGTGTCTTTTTTAGGGACATCAGCATAAAATACGTTCAATGTCGACATTTTCCACGGTGGAATAGAACGTCCATATGGGAACCTACTCAAGGTCATATTTAATTGGTGTATGGATTTGTATGCTACTTGCAACCATAAATTTGAGTGTGACTCGGTATTGCTCTGGAACTCTGTTTTATAGAGGGGTTCTTTAATTGCTTTGACACCAAATATAGTATTAATGTATGATATTCTTTCGTAAATAGATGGCAAGGTGAGTTCCTTTCTCATGTTCACAATCCTCGTTGTTTTGGGAGCACCGAGAATGATCCTCATGGCTGCATTCTGTACAATTTCTAGACAAGTTAACTCTACTTCCCTAAATGATATAAGGTGTAAGGTATGGTAATCTACGACTGACCGTACGTATGATAAGTAAAAGAGTTTTGCAATGTTAACATTGACACCATGTTCTCTACCAACAAAAGCCTTGAGTGGCTTCAGCCGATCCCAGTCTTTTCTTTAAGTTCATAATGAGTTCTGTGCCGTTAACAGTAACCCCGAGATACTTGTATTTGTGGCAAAGATCTAGCTCAATGTCATCTATATGAAAGTTTGGGAGTGGGATTGTAAGAGGATTGAATGTCTTGGTTTTTTCAACTGAGATTATCAAACCGCACTCAGTAGCTTTTGTGGACAGTACATTAAGAATCTTTTGCATTCTATCCTGGGATGAGGTTTTAATGCAGATGTCATCAGCATAACAAACAATGGAATCATGTTTAAATTCCTTCCCATTGCTGTTACTCTGGTAATCACCAAATTGTGTGTGTCTAGCATTGAAATCTCCCATACATAATGTTCCTTGATTATGGAAATTGGGTAGAGAACTAGTCAGAAACTTTGAGCTCCTGGCATACACATTATATAATGAGAAGAACCCAGAGGCAGTCTTAATTCTTAAATGATGGAACTGCACGTCGGTGTTCCCGGACTTTTTTACTAGTTCATGTGGCAGTGTTAGCTTTACATAAGTCAACAAACCCGTCATGGCTGTATTTACATATGAGCAATACCCTTTGAGTTTAGGCGCTATTTTCATGTTAGTAGCAGCTGCAAACGGTTCTTGTACGCAGATTACATCGACATTGTTTTTACGAATATAAAACTCTAGGTCATTAAGCCTAGGCTTAATACTACGCATATTCCATGATATGAATTTGATTGTGCGTTTATCCATAAAGGAAGAGTTTTTTTTATATGATAGTCTATACTTCATTCTGTAATATTCTGTAGTAACGCATTTTACTCTACAGAAAGCACACATATACATTGCTGTATAACCATACTTCTCCTCACATAGGACAGACCTTAATTTAAAAGTATAATTAACCATTTAAACTATTAATTCTTAGCTTTTTTCTGCTTCGTAGCTCAATCCCTTCAATTGATGTGTTGAGGGCATTCGGGGGACCGGAAGCCTTATCAGGGTCCGTGTCACATAGTTCCTGACACTGTCTTCCCTCAGTATCAGCACGGGCTCCCTCACACTGACCACTATTAATGGAGGAATTGGTATCATGACACCGTGTGTCATCGCGGGATTCTTTATCACTGATGGCAGTACTGGCCTCTCGACAGTGGCAGTCCTTTTTCA
Organism: Penaeus japonicus; assembly: GCF_977035675.1. NCBI lineage: Eukaryota > Metazoa > Arthropoda > Malacostraca > Decapoda > Penaeidae > Penaeus > Penaeus japonicus. Next base: position 3,361,698 of record NW_028234414.1, on the reverse strand, counting down.
TTTTTTCTATATCTCGCTTCAGTGTCTCTATTTCACCAATCAAAATTGAGTTTTATTCTTTTAGTGTTTGAACTAATTCCACTAGTTGTTCTGCACTGTCATTTCCTTTCGTGGGTGTTGTGATGTCACCACTAACGTCACAGTCCACGCGCGGCCTAGCGGGGGATTCCCCAGTGCGGCTGGTGCCAGGGGGAGGGGATGACGCGTCCTCGCTGTGAGAGTCGGTGGGCTCGGCTGGTGCCAGGGGAGAGGAGGGGGATGGCGCGTCCTCGCTGTCCTCGGAGGTTGCAATTGGAGTAGAGAATTTGAGGCCCGGAAATCCATCTGTGAAGAACATCATCATCTTGTTGACCTTCTTCACCAGTTCTGCGACCGTGGCATGCAGATCGGAACCCTCAGCACCCCTCCTCCCCGGCAACCGCGGGAAGTCTCGGCTGCTGGTGACGTCATGGCGGGCACGGTCGGCCACTCCCCCGGCACGCTGG
>NW_028234414.1:3353713-3356213 GCF_977035675.1 Penaeus japonicus | reverse complement strand
ATAAAAAAAGTGAAAGACATACGAATTAATCGTCTATCCATTATCAACCAAACTATTGAGGATAATCATATGAAATATTCAGAAGTTATATAATCTTTCAGTGAAACTTTCACTATAGTTGAACTGAAATGCACTTCTGATGGGTATTGTGAGTTAATCGCATCCTCCTTTCCCACTACTCTTCAGTCTATGTTCTCTCTCTCTTTCTCTCTTATCACTCGTTTCTATGGTGACACTGCAGGTGAAGGTATAGGTGGAAGTAGAAGATTTATTATTATTATTATTATTATTTTTAACGGTACGCCTCGGGAGTAGAATAAAAAAGTACGTCTCAAAGGGAAACTTATATCTCAATATCAAAATAAAATAATGAACTTTAGAATTCTCTCTCTTTCTCTCTCTCTTTCACACACACACACACACCCTCTCACTGCCTCTCTCTCTCTCTCACTCTAACTCTTACTATCTCTCCCTAACTCCCTTTTACTCTCTCTCACTCTCTCTCTTTCACACACACACACACACACACACACACCCTCTCACTGCTTCTCTCTCTCTCTCTCTCTCTCTCTCTCTCTCTAATTCCCTTTTACTCTCCCTCACTCTCTCCACATCTCTCTCTCTCTCTCTCTTTCACACACACACAAACACACACACCCTCTCACTGCTTCTCTCTCTCTCTCTCTAATTCCCTTTTACTCTCCCTCACTCTCTCCACACCTCTCTCTCTCTCTTTCACACACACACACTCTATCACTGCCTCTCTCTCTCTCTCACACACACTCTAACTCTCTGCCTCTCACACTCTAACTCTTACTCTCTCTCTCTCTAACTCCCTTTTACTCTCCCTCACTCTCTCCACACCTCTCTCTCTCTCCCTTTCACACACTCACACATGCATCGTTACGTCGGTAGAAAAGTTATAAAAAAAAAAAATCTTATTTAATATGGTGGTGGTGGATAGATGCTTACATGCGCTTAAAGCTTAAAGTGTCAAAGTTTCCTATTTGCATAATGCTGTTTCAGGAACATCAACGCCACATTTTCGTGGCTCCATCGAGGAACGGAGATCTATGTACGGTTGTCTTTTCAATGTCTGATCGCCAGTGTCTGTTTGTTTACACGTCTCTGTTAATATTGTTTTATTCATTTTATATGATTATGTACCATTTGGATAATGATTGTCTCGTTTTTATGCTTGTGATATTGCTTTGTTTATTATTAATATTATTTTTGTTATTATGTAGCATTGTCTCTTTTTTATGCTTGTTTGTTTGACTAATATGCCTTCTCACTCTGTCTCTCTCTCTCTTTCTCTCTCTCTCTCCTCTCTCTCTCTCTCTCTCTCTCTCTCTCCTCTCTCTCTCTCTCCTCTCTCTCATCTCATCAACTTGTACTGTAGCGTACGTCCGTCTTTACGCCTGTATATCCCTTATGTTTCTCGGTCTACACCGTCAAAAGACTTGCAAAATGATAGCGACTGCCACCACCCGTTTAATACGTACGGCAACGAGGGTTTTTAATGGGAAGATAATTATGTGACAAGAAGTGCGGAAAGGAGGGATAGAGAAGTATACGTGATGGAGTGTATGTTGTGTATGATGTGTATACAGTGAGACAAAGAATAGTGATGACGCAACCTGAGCACTGAGGACGGTAACGGGAATTTCACCGCGTAAAGGATTTCAATTAAGACTATCCTTATAAAACATTAACCTTTTGCTAAATAAGTTCGTATCAGAAAACTTAAAAATCATGCAGACAGACTAAGTTTGTCAATGGGTTACTTCTAATAGGGTTGTCGGATTCACAATGTGATTTGTTAAAAGTTTAGGAATTTAGTTTATTTTGCTAGACTAAAATTACAAAAAGACAAAACATTCCGCTTACATAAAGATATAAAGTGTAAAAATTGATATAAAAGTTAAGCATAAAAATAAAACTTCAAGCTATATAATCAAAATATTCAGATCAAAACAATTCCTCAAACTGGTGCTCCATTAACAAATTTAGAATTAGTGAAGGGTTCTTGGTAAAATAAATATTTATGGTTATAAGAGACTCAAAAGGTAAAGGTATATATAAAAAAAAAAGGTCGGGTATTTTCAACATATAACTTCCATTCCCAGGGGATCTGGGGCTTCAGGGCATAAAACAAGGCAGCATCTTCTCTTCACAGCTTCTATTAGACGCTGGGAATACTGCTACATAGTTGCACATATTGATGGGATGGAAATCAAACATGGCACGAGAAACCCGTAGACTTTATACTAACGGAAGTGTGAATCGTTAATATATAAAATTGTTAGGGATATCAAACTAAAGTACCAAATAGGTTAAAGAGAAGTAAGGTTAACTAAAGTGCGGAATTCAATTAAGACAATTGAATGAAAACATTTGAATAAAAGCAGATTAATCAGAATAATGTACGAATGAAGGTATAAAGAGACAGAAAATTATAGTAAGAAAGTTGTAGATATATAAGGACCCGTTTTCAATC
>NW_028234414.1:3255128-3257628 GCF_977035675.1 Penaeus japonicus | reverse complement strand
CTCTCTCACTCTAACTCTTACTCTCTCTCCCTAACTCTCTTTTACTCTCTCTCTTTCACACACACACACACACACACACACACCCTCTCACTGCCTCTCTCTCTCTCTCACTCTAACTCTTACTATCTCTTCCTAACTCCCTTTTACTCTCCCTCACTCTCTCCACACCTCTCTCTCTCTTTCACACACAGACACACACATACCCTCTCGCTGCTTCTCTCTCTCTAATTCCCTTTTACTCTCCCGCACTCTCTCTCCTCACTCTCTCTCTTTCTTTCACACACACACACACACACGCACACACACACTCTCACTGCTTCTCTCTCTCTCTCTCTGCCTCTCTCTCTCTCACTCTAACTCTCTCCCTCTCACACTCTAACTCTTACTCTCTCTCTCTCTAACTCCCTTTTACTCTCCCTCACTCTCTCCACACCTCTCTCTCTCTCCCTTTCACACACTCACACATGCATCGTTACGTCGGTAGAAAAGTTATAAAAAAAAGAAAAAAATCTTATTTAATATGGTGGTGGTGGATAGATGCTTACATGCGCTTAAAGCTTAAAGTGTCAAAGTTTCCTATTTGCATAATGCTGTTTCAGGAACATCAACGCCACATTTTCCTGGCTCCATCGAGGAACGGAGATCTATGTACGGTTGTCTTTGCATGGTCTGATCGCCAGTGTCTGTTTGTTTACACGTCTCTCTGTTAATATTGTTTTATTCATTTTATATGATTATGTACCATTTGGATAATGATTGTCTCGTTTTTATGCTTGTGATATTGCTTTGTTTTATTTATTTATTTATTTTTTATTATGTAGCATTGTCTCTTTTTTATGCTTGTTTGTTTGACTGATAAGCCTTTTCACTCTGTCTCTCTCTCTCTCTGTCTCTCTCTCTCTCCTCTCCTCTCTCTCTCTCTCATCTCATCTCATCAACTTGTACTGTAGCGTACGTCCGTCTTTACGCCTGTATATCCCTTATGTTTCTCGGTCTACACCGTCAAAAGACTTGCAAAATGATAGCGACTGCCACCACCCGTTTAATACGTACGGGAACGAGGGTTTTTTAAGGGAAATTAATTATGTGACAAGAAGTGCGGAAAGGAGGGATAGAGAAGTATACGTGATGGAGTATATGTTGTGTATGATGATGTATGGTGTATGGTGATGATGCAACCTGAGCACTGAGGACGGTAACGGGAATTTCACCGTGTATAGGATTTCAATTAAGACTATCCTTATAAAACATTAACCTTTTGCTAAATAAGTTCGTATCAGAAAACTTAAAAATCATGCAGACAGACTAAGTTTGTCAATGGGTTACTTTTAATAGGATTGTCGGATTCACAAGGTGATTTGTTAAAAGTTTAGGAATTTAGTTTATTTTGCTGGACTAAAATTACAAAAGACAAAAGTTTTGCATAAAAGGAAACTTCAAGCTATATAATCAAAATATTCAGATCAAAACAATTCCTCAAACCGGTGCTCCATTAACAAATTTAGAATTAGTGAAGGGTTCTTGGTAAAATAAATATTTATGGTTATAAGAGACTCAAAAGGTAAAGGTATATATAAAAAAAAAAAAAGTTCGGGTATTTTCAATATATAACTTCCATTCCCAGGGGATCTGGGGCTTCAGGACATAAAACAAAGAAGCATCTTCTCTTCACAGCTTCGATTAGACGCTGGGAATACTGCTACATAATTGCACCTATTGATGGCATGGAAATCAAACATGGCACGAGAAACCCGTAGACTTTATACTAACGGAAGATAGGAATCGTTAATATATAAAATTGTTAGGGGTATCCACTACAGTACCAATTAGGTTAAAGAGAAGTAAGGTTAACTATAGTGCGGAATTCAATTAAAACAATTGAATGAAAACATTTGAATAAAAGCAGATTAATCAGAATAATGTAAGAATAAAGGTATAAAGAGTAAGAAAGTTGGAGATATATAAGGACCCACTTTAAACCTCATTACTTAGATCCTAGTGGCACAGGCGGCAAAGTGTCTTACTCGTCTTTTCAGGTTAGTTCCAGCGCTGCAGGTTCCCGGGTTCGAGACTTGAAAGAAACGGTTCCTCGGGAAAAGGTAACAGGTTGGTTCCAGCCCTTCTGGTTCCCGGGTTCGAGACTTGAAAGAAACGGTTCCTCGGGAAAAGGTCACAGGTTGGTTCCAGCGCTGCAGGTTCCCGGGTTCGAGACTTGAAAGAAACGGTTCCTCGGGAAAAGGTAACAGGTTGGTTCCAGTGCTGCAGGTTCCCGGGTTCGAGACTTGAAAGAAACGGTTCCTTGGGAAAAGGTAACAGGTTGGTTCCAGCACTGCAGGTTCCCGGGTTCGAGACTTGAATGAAAGGTTTCTTCGGGGAAAGGTCAGGTTGGTTCAAGCACTGCAGGTTCCCGGGATGGTGACTTGAAAGAAACGGTTCCTTGGGTAACAGGTTGGTTCCAGCGCTGCAGGTTCCCAGGTTCGAGACTTGAAAAAAAACAATT
>NW_028234414.1:3235128-3242628 GCF_977035675.1 Penaeus japonicus | reverse complement strand
TCTCGTCTCTCTCTCCTCTCTCTCCACCCACACCCACACACACACACACATAAACACCCACCCACACACACACACCACACACACACACCCACACACACAAACACGTATTTTACCTCACAGTCTACAGAATATATCACACAATGGACTAGAGTGAGTATATCCAGACAAAGAATGATTTTGGAAAGCGCGCGTACGACGCATAGAAAACGGGAATTACGATACTGAAAAACCTGCCAACAAACTTATCAATCTCAGGGCGTTATCCTATGTGTGGCTGCTTGTGCTTTGCGTGCTGGGTGTGTACGTTTTTTGTGTTAACATGGTGTGTGTTGGTTGGTGTGTGTGTGTGAGTGAGTTTGTAAAAAGCATTTCCATCCATCGCGTAATTCGCAAATTTCTCCACCGTCAACTCTCATGTTACGAAACTTTTTTCTTGATAAATAACTTAACATGCAACTGTTTGCATAAACATCACTGACAATGACAAAGGAACCTTTGTGTTCTGTAATTATAGAAAAGTAATGTGTTTTTTTTTTTTTCTTGTCGCCCTTTAAAAAAGTAATTTCCCCATTGAATTTAATAGATAATCAGCAATATGTGGATGCGTATCAAAAGATGGCGCACACCAGAGTAGTTCGTTTTTATCATTAAACTCCACTGTCCCTTTAATATATATAATTCTAATAGGCTATCAGTTGGAGAGACAGCAAAATGGTCAGTCCTGTCCGAGAAATAGGTTGATTTTTAGTTAAGAAGGCTGATTAGCTTATTATCATGGTAACAAGTTTGCTCCATGGCTACGGTCATGCGTAGTGTATGAAATGTGGGTTTACCTGAAACCACGCACCCTACTATATGCAACTCAATATGCATGTTCTCGAGTATGCACTTCAATCAAATGCACTCTAAAGTATGCACCCCCCTCAAGTATGTACAACTCAACATGACTAATATATGCACTCAATATGCAGAGGCTCAGTAATGCACTCAGTTATGCATCTGCAACATGCACTCAGTAAGCACTCAATAATGCACTCAATATTGTATCTCAATATGCACGACAAATATCTATTGGGAAAAAATATTTTCCAAAACGAAATAGTCTATACTCATACAAATATATATTCAAAATGCATACAATAATATAAATATATATCTCTAGTAAATACAGCTCATAGTGATATATGACCTGATAGACGGTTCCTTACCACTATTAGCATAAAGACCTTTAAAAGAAAATTCCTATGTGTCGAACCCCCCCCCCTACTTTGCGATCTCCCCCCCTCCCTCCCCCCCAAAAAGAAAAAAAAAAAAAAAAATTCAAATACAAAAAAAAAAAAAAAAAAAAAAAAAAAAAAAAAAAAAAAAAAAAAAAAAAAAACTCCTCATTACAAACAGTTCAGTCATGATTGAGAATATGGATGTTGAATAGATAAATTACCCTCATAAACTTAGAGACAATTACGCCATATCCGCTGCTTTCGGTAAAGTCGGATAATTCCATTGTGTGGTCCTCTTAGTTTCGCTAAATGGGTTGAGAAGGAAATGTAGAGCTTTTTGTGACCGTTAACCAACCTTCTCTTTGAAGTGTGACACGCTCATGAAATAGTCATGAATTTGGAAGTTTAGACTCTAGGAGACTTCCCTTCACTATTAAAATAACGCAATGAGCCTTCTAAGAATGAGGAATAGGCGGGAATAGACAAGTTTTCTGTTTATATATTTCCTATTTGTGTGGAATTAAATCTTACGGTATGAACTGAGTTGCATTATGATACATATGGATTTGACAAGGTATTAGTGATAAATTGGAGAACAGAATTAGTTTCAATCAACACAAGAGATGTAATTTTTCCCGCGTTTTATCATAAGTCCTAATCTCAAGTAGTGTCGGGACCCACGTGCTTAGGGGGGGGGGGGGGGGGGGGGGTTTGTATGCTTTAGTAACCCAACAGGAAGTGAGAAATCGTCAAAAAGGAAAAAAAAAAAATTAAAAAAAAAAAAAAAAAAAAAAAAAAAATAGAAGATAATGGTAACCAAGCTATAAACAATCTATCTTTTCTATTCTTAAATCAAGAGTTATATATTCAATAACATATGTAGACGGTTTAGCCAAGGTGCCTTCTTTGAGATAGCGTTCTTGGCTAGTCAAATAAGCTGAGTTCAACTTCCACTTCTGTTTATGTGAATAGATAAAAAACCCGGGAAAGTTCTTGCACATTTCGGGAAGTAATTATATAGAAAGAACACAGTTGGCAACAGCCATTACCGTATTTTATTAAACTTAAAAGACATAAAAAACCTGTCACCCTTACAAAACCCTAAATTTCCTTAGATAATAACGTTATATATATAAATATGATTATATAACTTAAATATATTATATATATAATGTATCGATATTTCACATTATAATATTGGTAAAGTATATAAGTATATGCGGGGGGATATAATATATATAAATATATATATGATATATATATATATATATATATTTTTTTTTTTTTATTTTTTTTTTTTTGTTTGTTTTTTTTTTATTTTTTTTTGTTTTTTATTTTTTTTTTCTATTTTCTTTTTACCAAAACTAAATTCGGGTGGACAGTTCAAATATATTTATTCAAGTTTATGGATTAGTTAATAGAATGTTTAAGTGTTATTAGAAACGCCATAAGACGATTCATATTAATACAATGAAATAAAAGGAAAATTCACCAAGGAAAAAGAAAAAAGAAAAAAAATATATATATATATATACTCTTTTTTTTTTTTTTTTTTTTTATCTCTCGCATCCCATTCGTCATCTAATCTACCAGCTGTTATCTTTCTCTTCCTCTTGTTCTTCTATTCCACTGCCATTTCAGCTTCCATCGTATTTTCTCTTTCGGTCACCCCTTTTCTTCTTAATAAATTCCCAAAGAAAACAACATAGCCTTATGGCATAGTATTCAGTAGCTTTTTTTTTTTTTTTTTTTTGATTATGCACATAAATCTTCCCATAATCATGTTGTCTTTAATTTCTCTTGTGATACAAACAGGTGTGTCTGGAAAGTTTAATCCAGTTCCCAATATCACATTCATAAATCAATTGATTTTAAGAAATGGAACCAAGAAAAAAATTTTACTTCCCTTTTGTCCAAATTCGAAATTTATCTGCAACCAATCTTATTCCATTCGACACGCCAGAAGACTACAGTTGCCAACAAAAACCTTAACCGATCAAACAAGCGTTTTTTCTATTCAAGCAAACACCAAGTGAACAATAATGGTGTTGTTTCGATTCAAAAAGGTAAGGTGGCGCATCCTTAGTCTCGAAAATATAGGAAGGCTGAATTCCCAATTGCACAACGAATTCCATTGCAATAGGATTGTAGATTGTAATATTCTAGCAACACAAGAGATTAAGAACGCACATTGCGAAAAAAAAAATTAAAAACTGACGCGTTATCGAATGATTAGCTTTCTTCTGCATCTTTGTTCTCATGTGATAATGATGGTGATAATAGTAATAACGATAATTGATAATAATGATAATGATAATAATTGATGATAATATTGAGGATAATAATGATATTAATGATAGTAATAGTGATGGTAATAATAAGGATAATAGTAACAATAATAATGATGATAATGATAATATAAGCGACCTGGTTTGACCCCAATAAACAGTGCCACCTGGACAATGTGTTTCCAGGGTATGTTTGTGCTTCAGACGAGACCAGAATCGAGGGCGGACCTGAACTCTCTTTACTTGCCGTAGGAAAATTGTTATTTTATTTAAGTTATCTTAAGTCTCTTCAAGGCTCAGAGGCAGTTTGTTTATATATTTTTTTTTTGTGGTTTTTATGTTTGATAGTTACATTTTTCGTGATTTTTACGTACTCGTTTGGATGTATTTTTAACTTTGCTGACTTTATGTTCACCTTTTATATTTCTGTTTCGAGTAACTTTGCCTTATGGTTTGACTTGTATGTTTAACTTAGTATACTGACCTCTTTTACTAATCAATCATTTTATTATTATTATTATTCGAAGGAACATCAGTGGGTTCACTCGGGTTCTGCTCATATTTTATTTTTGAACCTAAGGGGAGTGAACGGGGTTCTCTTTCGGCCCCTAAGCCATGTTTCAGCATAAGACGAGCTTTTCATTTCGTTACGACATAAGAGGAAGATCACGTGAGTTGACTCCCTTTTCCCTTTTCATTTCGTGAACGAGTCGAATAAAGGAAGCTTAGCTGTATCAAATTTATCAGATAAACATTCTCAACTAAATAATTTTTTTTTTTTTTTTTTGTAAACACGATGGCTAGAGAATTTATATTTGTATGTCTCGTTCAGGTTGGTGTTTCGCGTCTCTCTCAGCGACCGGGAAAACAGCTTACAAGAGTGTATGTAATACTTCTTAATTGAACATCGGATGGAAATTGATCTGGATGTACGTGCGTGGCTCTATCTGAGTCGCTAGATCTCACAATATATGAGAGCGGCCGGAATTAACATTAAATTATTTAGATGGGATTGTTTTCCTGTGACTAATAGAAGGAGTATGTTATGGTAGGGACGGCGACAGCCCCTGTACGTCGCTATGTACGTATGTAGAGAAGGTTAGATAACATTGAGTAATTAGAAATAAGAGTTTATTAAAAAAAATGAAAAAAATGGTAATCAAACTTCCCCGAAGTTAACGACCATTCGTTTTGTTTGGTTTCCATATCGAAATCATTCTTAAAACATAGCGTTAATTAATCTGAAATTGTAATCTTGTTATACTTATTACAGATTCCAGGGCGAGTTCCCTGACATCAGGAGGGGAGAAACAGACCAGGGCAAAATTACAAAGTATAATTACATTCCTTTGAGTAAAGTACTAGTAAAGAGCAAGGGGTGTTGTCATAAACCGCCACTCGATCAGGAGTTGAGAAACAATATTGTGATTGTTAAGATGATTATGATGATAATGATTTATACTATATTTGGATGCGTTCCAGGGAAGTAACTAATGCCTTACTGATTGTTCATAAGAAGGATAGAGTTAAGTCGACATGGAGGAAATATATTCTCGTATGTAATACTATTAGTATTTGTATTTCTATTTACCTATAAAGTTAAAATGGGGATATAACATCCTGCTCTATTCAGATATCCCTTCACACAACAGGAGGGGGAACTCTGCCATTTAACATTACTAACATTTGTTTCTTTTCTTTTCTGATTCTTTAATGTATCTATCTATCTATCTACTATCTATCTATCTGTCTATCTATCTATCTATCTATCAATCTCTCTCTCTCTCTCTCTCTCTCTCTCTCTCTCTCTCTCTCTCTCTCTCTCTCTCTCTCTCTCTCTCTCTCTCTTTAATTTCTCTCTCTCTCTCTCTCTCTATATATATATATATATATATATATATATATATATATGTATATATATATATATATATAAAGTAATTGTTGAGACTCATTCTGTGTGGCTAATATAAATGATCTAGAATGAACTGAATACTTCTCTATTTTCTAAATAGGAAAGCCCTGAATTCGTCTGGATTTTGCGTGTGTTCCTGATGTGTTTATAGTATCCATTTTTATTTTCTTTTTGTATATTAAGTTTTGAGATTAAGCTTTTGCCTCATGCTATTAAGAGTAAGAAAATTATACGACATAAAGCTTGGATCTAATTCACTTTACTCAAAAGAGAGTGAGTGCGGGCGGGACATAGGGAGAAAGGAAGAGATGAAGAAAATACAAAAATACCTTAAAAAAAAAAAAACTTTAAGAGAGTCAGTGGCTATTCTTTATTTGATTTACATCTGATATGTATATTAGTTTCTTATTCGTTTGTATGATCCTCTCGCACTCAGCTTCTACCTTCTTTCTATCACTCTCTCTCTCTCTCTCTTTCTCTGTGTCTCTGTTTTTGTCTCCCTGGCTCTCTCTCTCTCTATCTGTCTCTCTCTCACTCTCTTTCTCTCCCTCTCTCTCTCTTTCTTTCTCTCTCTCTCTGCACGACGGAGCTGCGGTACTCTGCGCTATCCCTCCGCCTCCTCTTCCCGTCTCTCTCTCTCTCTCTCTCTCTCTCTCTCTCTCTCTCTCTCTCTCTCTCTCTCTCTCTCTCTCTCTCCCTCTCCCTCTCTTCCCTCCATACTCTCTCTCTTTCTCTCTCACTGTCTATCTCTCTCTCTCTCTCTCTCTCTCTCTCTCTCTAGCTCTCCTTTCCCCCCTCTCCCTCTCTCTCCTATCTCTCTCTCTCTCTCCCTCTCCCTCTCTTCCCCCCATACTCTCTCTCTTTCTCTCTCACTGTCTATCTCTCTCTCTCTCTCTCTCTCTCTCTCTCTCTCTCTAGCTCTCCTTTCCCCCCTCTCCCTCTCTCTCCTATCTCTCTCTCTCTCTCTATCTCTCTCTCTCCCTCCCCCCCCCCCTCTCTCTCTCTTTCCCAACTCCCCCCCCCTCTCTCTCTCCTCCACACTCTCTCTCTCCCTCTCTCCCTCTCTTCCCCCCATTCTCTCTCTCTTTCTCTCTCACTATCTATCTTTCTCTCTCTCTCTCGGTCTCTCTCTCTAGCTCTCCTTCCCCCTCTCTCTCTCCCTCCCCCCTCTCTCACCCCCTCTCTCTCTCTCTCTCCCTCTCCCCCTCCCTCTCTCCCCCTCCCCCCTCTCTCACCCTCTCTCCCCCCTCACTCTCTCTCTCTCTCCCTCTCTCCCCTCCCCCCTCTCTCACCCTCCCTTCCCCCTCTCACTCTCTCTCTATCTCTCCCCCCCCCTCACTCTCTCTCTCCCTCTCCCTCCTTCCCCCTCTCTCATCCTCCCTTCCCCCTCTCACTCTCTCTCTTCCTCTCCCCCCCCCTCTCTCTCTCTATCTCTCTTTCTCTCACCCTCCCTCTCTCACTCTCCCTTCCCCCTCTCACTCTCTCTTTATCTCTCCCCCCCTCTCTCTCTCTCTCTCTCTCCCTCTCCCCCCTTCCCCCTCTCTCACCCTCCCTTCCCCCTCTCACTCTCTCTCTTCCTCTCTCCCCCTCCCCCCTCTCTCTCTCTATCTCAATTTCTCTCACCCTCTCCCTTCCCTCAGCTTCTGACCTGACCTGACCCTCTCGAGCCATGTTACTTCTCCCTTTCCCTCTTATATATAACGCTCTAAGAGGTTGACCTTCAAGAGAATTTCAAACCTGATGTCTCAATAAACCCATTTTGTGTATAGTGCTTTTGACTTTTTTTTACTTCTTCTTCTGCCATTTCCAGTGCTATCAGTGGCACCAAAGTATGCTCCATCGTGGTGCATAAAGTACTGTAATAAATATAATCGCGTGCCGATTAGAGATGGAAAGGTCATGAGAGTTGCGTGAAATGTAAAAGGAAAAATGGAAAATAGTGCTCATGAAAAATTGGTCCACTATTAATTATAGCGAATAACGATATATACTTACTGTATGTGTGGAATATATATGTATATATCATATATAGGAATATATATGAAGAAAATTATATATATATATATATTAATATATATAT
>NW_028234414.1:3174744-3177244 GCF_977035675.1 Penaeus japonicus | reverse complement strand
TATTTGTTTGTTTGTGTGTATGTGTGTGTGTGTGTGTGTGTGTGTGTATGTGTGAGAATGCTATACCCACATTTATACGTAAATATACACACATACACCCAATACATAACCAGATACCGTGTCAATCCCTCATACAATATATTCAAAAGAAGAAACAAAGACATATATATATATCTTAATGTTTATACACGTGTACCTTTCCACATATAGGAGTCTTCTCTCCATCTTGCTTATTGACATTAACGCAAATAAAGTCATTTTAACATTCGTCTAGACATGACTGCACGTCCGTCTCATTCTATTTAGACACGAGGGTGGAGGGGGGGGGGGTGAGAGGGTGAGAGAAAGATAGGGAGAAGGGGGGGGAAGAGGCGGGAAAAGAGGAAGGGAAGGAGGGGGAGGAGGGAGAAGGAAATGGGGGGAAGGGAAGGAGGGTAGATGGTGGAAGGGAGGGGGAGAGGCGAGAGAGGAGGAATGGAAGGAGGGAGGAGAAGGGAATGGGGGAAGGGAAGGAGGGTAGAGGGTGGCAGGGGGGGGGTTGGGGACGAAGAAAAGAAGGGAAAAGGGGGAAGGGAAGGAGAGAGAGAGAGAGAGGGGGGTAGGGAGAAGGGACGGGGAAAGAGAGGGAAAAGGGGGATTGGAGACGGGAAAAAAGGAAGGGAGTGGGGGGGGAAGGGAGTAAAGAAAATAGGGAGGGGGAAGGGAGGAGAAGCGAGAAAAAAAAGGGGAAATGGAGGCATGGAGGGAGGGGGAAGCAAAGGAGAGCGAAAACCCATTCATAACCGTCTATTGTATGAGATAAGAGGAAAAAGAGACACAATGAGAGTCTGAAAGAAATAACCCCAAAAATGAAAAGAAATAAAGTAACAAAAGGAAGTAAAAAATATTTAAAAAAATAAAAAAAGATAAATAAAAAATAATAAAAAAGAGACTAAGAAGGAGGAATCAGAAGAGGATATGGATAAATACGAAACCCACAAAGACTCGAGAATGATTATTGTAAGAGGAGGATTATGTAATAGAGACGAAATTGGAAGAGGAATGAAGGGGGAGTAGATTAATGGGAACAATGCAATAATGACAAGGAAAATGTAATGAGAATTGAGGGAAGAACTTGGAGTGAAAGTGAGAGAGAGAGAAGAGGAGAGAGACAGGGAGATAGAAGGAGATAGAGTGAGTGAGTGAGAGGAGAGAGACAGAGAGATAGATGGAGATAGAGTGAGTGAGTGAGAGAGGGAGGAGAAAGAGAAAGTGAGAGAGAGATAGGAGGAGATAAAGTGAGTGAGAGAGAGGAGAAAGAGAGAGAGATAGAAGGAGATAGAGTGGGTGAGAGAGAGATATAGAAGGAGATAGAGTGAGTGAGAGAGAGGAGAAAGAGAGAAAGATAGAAGGAGATAGAGTGAGTGAGAGAGAGAGGGAGGAGAAAGAGAAAGTGAGAGAGAGATAGAAGGAGATAGAGTGAGTGAGAGAGAGGAGAAAGAGAGAGAGATAGAAGGAGATAGAGTGGGTGAGAGAGATATATAGAAGGAGATAGAGTGAGTGAGTGAGAGAGGGAGGAGAAAGAGAAAGTGAGAGAGAGATAGAAGGAGATAAAGTGAGTGAGAGAGAGGAGAAAGAGAGAGGGTTAGAAGGAGATAGAGTGAGTGAGATAGAGAGGGAGGAGAAAGAGAAAGTGTGTGTGTGTGAGAGAGAGGGAGGAGGAGGAGAGAGAGAGACAAAGAGATAGAAGGAGATAAAGTGAGTGAGAGAAAGAGAGAGAGAGAGAGAGTGAGTGAGAGAGAGGAGAAAGAGAGAGAGATAAAAGGAGATAGAAGGAGATAGAATGAGTGAGAGACAGAGATAGAGTGAGTGAGAGACAGAGAGAGAGAGAGACAGACAGAAACATAGAGAAAAATAAAATTCCTGAACTTCAAGTGAACGAAGATTTTTTTTTTTTTTTTTTTTTTTTTTTTTATCAATCCTTCTATCTGTTCCGCTTATGTATACCTACCAACCTATTTTCCCTATTTCTCATATCAGCCTATCTATATCTCCTTTATTTTTTAGCAAAGATTCTAGCTTGCCTCAGATGATCCCCCTGTAACTACGAAAATATTATAGGAACCATAGAACATAGGATAAAGGCGTTAATCCTAACATAAGGGACCTAGGATATAGGTGCTAATCCTAACATAACTTACAATAGGATCTTATGAAGTCCAATTTTCGTATACGTCTAACTCCTATGGAACCTCGGGATCTTATGATGTCCTTGTTTGAATATATCTATCCCTTGAGAATACGTAGGTTTGTCTAGATTAAATGAAAAAAAAAAAAAAAAAAAAATTGGGATAGTATATCACGCAACCTTTAACTACTCTCTACGGACTCTACTGATTTGTATCTCTCTTTCTCTGGTCATTTATCGTCTATCGCTGTCTCTCTTTATTTCTCTTTCCGTCTATTTATATTCCGATCTGTTTTCTCTGTCTGTATGTTATTCTGTCTTTCCCTCTGTCCA
>NW_028234414.1:3132244-3137244 GCF_977035675.1 Penaeus japonicus | reverse complement strand
TTGTTTGTAATTAGTAAACAAGGGATGAGTGGATGGGGGGTGGGGGGAAGGGGGTGCTTTAAGTATGACCTTTCTACGATTACGTACACGGAAAGCAAGGGATGAGGTGTGAGAAACCTGGGAGGGGTGGGGGGGTGGAGGGAGAAGAGGGCTGTCCTTTGATCATGGAAGCAAGAAATTGCTCCTAAAGGTAGTAATTGAAACAAACACAGTACGATTTACAAGAAAAACAATAAGAGTTTGAATCTTGCATTTCGGGAGATCGAACGCATATCAGGAGATGAAAGGAAAGTTATTATGAAAAGTACATTCAGCATAACTCATACGGTGCTAAATTAAATTAAAAACAGTTCAACGATTGGCCCATATTGATGATTTGCCTTTTCTAGAGCACTCAAACAACAATCTGAAAACTTGGTGTAAACACAACACAGGATCATATTATGAGTCGACATTGTAACACCGGCAAGCACACCACTTTGGAAATTCATCCTACTAGCCAATGGATGCTTTTGTTATCTTCAAGACGCAAGTAGGATAAGTACAGCTCAAAGCTAGCTATGAAAATGAAGTATTAGAACGAGAATATAAACGTTTGAGGGACTTTTTTCCCCTTGCCTGTAATAAGTTTTTATGTTGTTGAAGTAATTTAATTATCATATTACAAGTTGGGTTATTTGTATTACCGAAGACCATTATCTACTAATAAAACCGGTATTAAAAGTGAAATGACTGACAACCAAAGCTGTCCAAACGACTGACTGTCCCTGCCCTGTCCTTTACACGACCTGGGAGTGTCTTACACATGTCACAGTGAGTGCATATTAGTAATACCACAAGCTCTTGTTATTTATACGATAATTTCTTTATTCATCCGTTGATTATTATTTTTTTACGCAGTTTTTAATATGAAAGTTAATGATTTTGAAGTGATTTTCATATTCTGTTAGATTTTTTTTTTTTTTCAAAGTCTAAGTCAATTTTTTATTTTCTGAATAATTAAATACTATTCTCTAATTAGTTTTTTCCCCAACTTGATTAAAATCATATGTTTTTATATCAACTGTACATAATTTATATTTGAATCATGGTTTCAATGTATTTTTTATTTTAATCTGCCATTAATCACACATATACAAACTTTAAATATACACAAACAAAATAAAGATGAGGAACAAGAGAACAAAGAGAAGGAAAAGAAGAAAGGTAGTTATTGTTACAGTATTTACAAATGATATACGAATCGAAATTAGAAATAACAACTAAAATCATTTACAGACCAACTCCTATCAATATTTTTTAGACTCCATTTTACAACTAAAAGATAAAAAAAAAATAATAATAATAATAAATATATGATATGTGCGTTAGATGATATACCTTTTTAAAAATGAATATTCCACCTGAATTTATTAAACTTTTTCAATAGTATATTATTGTCGAAATCCGTGCCAGTTGAACCACGTTCAGACCAATAATTAATTAATTCATTAACATATCGCATATCTTTGATTTAAAGCGAAGTCTCAGATCAATTTCTGAAGATGGGGAATATCACAATGATAATATGATATAATATAATCTTGAGTATACAATAATTTCGGTTTTAATGTCAAAAAGCCTAACCTAACCTAACCTTACCTAAAGACTGATCGCTCGTTTAATCAATCTCATTATCTATTGATTTGTATTATTCTATTTCAGGTGCAATTAGATCTCTCTTTTATTATGATTTTCCCGACAATTGTTGTAGATGTTTATCTGTAGATTCCATTAATAAAACTGTATTTGTACAGCTTAAATTACAGTAGATGGAAATAATTGCGCAGTTCGTAAGACAATGCATCTCTTAGAGGTCAAATTTGCGTAAGACAGAAGTAAAAAAACAACAAAAAGTCAATAAAGATAATGAAAAAACACAAAAACATTAAAGAAGCTTTAGTTAATATAAAAAAACAAATAATATATAGTAAATGCAGTTACAGATAGTATAGTTCAAAATTTAGCCTCGCCTATTAGCAAGAGAAGAAATATCAGCAGATATATTTAAGAAATACTCTATAAATATTGACCATGACGTGGTAAACTAAAGTCCGCGTTTTGATATATATATATATATATATATATATATATATATATATATATATATATATATATATATATTTATATATATTTTTTTTTTTTTTTTTTTTTTTTTTTTTTTTTTTTTTTTTTTTTTTTTTTTTCGTAATTTCACTAGCTATGGCTTTTGTTTATAATTAAAGATGAATTTACTATTATAATTAGTAATGTTTGTGGCAGTTCAGCTGACCATTAGGAAAACCCAATGCACATATCACAATTAGTTAAAATATCTGATGTCCACACATTAAAATCTACAGATAAGGCTTAGTATTACAGACACAATAAACCACAAATATTGAAAACATCTGACAAGACATCCAATTCAGACCATCACACTATTCTACTAAATAAAATGTAATATCATATGACCCAAGGAATCTGTCATACTTGCTTCAAGAACTATATAAGTAGTAAGTGCCAGTAAGACTAAATATATATTAATAAGACTAAATATGTTCAACATTTTTAAAAACAGTCTTTTGTAGGTAGGACACTATAGTATCGTATCCTTACCGAAATACAAACAGTAGTAGTAGTAGTAATAGTAGGAAAGAGAAGTTGAAAATCTAGATTCTCGAAAGAAGAGAAGTGGTAGAGAAGAAGTAAGATGGCAGCTAGCTACCTAAATAGAAGAATTAATAGGAAATAATAACAGTTGGGGGAGGGGGGGGGGGAACGTAACCCCTAGCTGGTCATCACTTGTTCTGTCCTTGTTATTGTGGCAATTGTGGACCTTTTCTTCGTGTCTTCTGGAGGTCTGTAAGGCCCGCCGTGGTAGGAGGGGTGGGTCCGGTGGGTGTGGCGTTCTCGACAAGGGTTGTTATAAATATTATTGAGATTTTTACATAGTTTTATATGTATGTAAGTAGAGTAAGAGATTAATTTACCATGTTATTACCTTCACCCTTTTTATGTATACCTCTTTTGTATATATATTTCTGCGCTTTCGTATACATACATACATACATATATATATGTATATATATGTATATATATGTATATATGTATATGTATATATATAATATGTGTGCATATGCACATACTGTATATATAAATACATACACACATACATACATATACACACTTCTATATCTATTAACTTTTGTATTTCTATGCACATACACATTTTTGTGTGCGAACATTCATACACCTATGTGCATATATACATATACTCACGTATGTACATGCACATTTTTTTCCCTATGTGCACACACACTTGCGCACGCGCATTCCTGTATAGATATACACGTATAAACATACCTGTATATACATACATACACATGCACGTACCACACACGTGTTTTCTTTTTTTCTATGCAAGTGTAATCATCCAGTTACTAATAACTGTATTTATGTTTCATTTCTCAGTTGCTTCTGTACATTCTAGTAGTTTCTCTAAGAGTAAATACTATGTAATGGCTTTGTTTAAATGTGCTATTACTAAATGTGAACACAACAATTTACAGGATTTCTATTACTGGCCTATGTTTTCTAGATAAACTTTTTTTTTTCCGAATGAGTTGTTTATATGGTTAATACGAGTAAGTATATACAAAAAAAAAAATAATAATATATATATATATATATGACTGATTTTATTTCGAATATGAATTCATAATTGAACAGAATTTTTTAGAATGAGTATCTTTAAGAATAAGCTCGTTCTTTCCATAATGATATTGTTATTGAGGATATCTACACTACTTTAATTTATACTACACATACTTTACTATTACTGCTACTGCTATTATCGCTACAACTACAATGCTACTAAAACTACTGCTATTATTACAAGTACTACCACAAATATTACAACTAATATTACTACTACAATTGCCACAAACAATCAGAAAAAAAAAACATCCCTATTACTTAACATCTTTTCTAACTTAAACTTACCATGAAACAAGACCCTCATCACCTAGAAGCCCTTAGTAGACAACGGCGCCTGCAACAGAAACACTGAAAAATCGAAATCAGTAGAATCTGATGATGCAATTACACCAAGTAAATTTTTACTGACTGTAACAACATAAGTAGGAAAGGACTGATGTCTTCCTAGCACTTTAACTTCGGGAAAAGAGAGGAATAAAGAGGAGGAGGAAGGAATTAAGAAAGAGAAATTGGGGAAAATTGAGGATTGGTAGTAATTTTTGTGGATATATAAAGGGGGAAGATGGGAATAATCCATTACCTTTCATTTCATAAAAAAAAAATAACACGTAAGTTATCATATGAATACGCTTTTATATAGACTTTCCTTATCAGCGCGTTTCACGCAATGAAGCTCTACCGAGCTCGGTAACAGAAAGCTCTATAATTACCCTGTTCATTGCATACAGTAACTGAACTGCAACAAACCCTGGTTTTGTCTGACCAAAACGAGTTAATACCTCGTATTATTAGCATCAAGGTGTGGCGACTCGGGTAGCACATGCACTTTCTACCATTGCATTTTCATATCGTCCATACATTATTATTTCAACAAAGGCAAATTATTTATCTATCTATCTGTCCATTTATATTTCTCTCTCTCTCTCTCTCTCTCTCTCTCTCTCTCTCTCTTTCTCTCTCTCTCTCGCTCTCTCTCTCAATCAGTCAATCTATTTATATAGTCGTCCATCTATCTACCATCAACCTCTCTCTCTCTCTTCTCTCTTTATCTGTCTATCTATTTATCTATTTATCTATCTATTTATCTATTTATCTATCTATCTATCTATCTACCTATCTATTTATCTATCTACACACACACACACACACACACACACACACACACACACACATATACACACATATATGTCTATACGCATCCCACTTTCAAGGTAATAAAACAGCTAACAATAGTTATGCTAATATTGAGAGTTGCAGCAGAC
>NW_028234414.1:3117244-3119744 GCF_977035675.1 Penaeus japonicus | reverse complement strand
ACAAAGCAAGAGATGGAATTACATCTCTTGCTATTCAGTTTCATTTATGCCTCTTTTATATAAACACATTATATATGTATATGTATATATATATATATATATATATATATATATATATATATATATATATATATATATATATATATATATACATATATACATATATAAACACGATATACGTGTTTGCGTCTAATCTAAGGAATTGGAAAAGTTAAGTCGTATGATTAAGATATGCATCAGAAAATCAAGACAGAATGCATTTCGCTCGAGCATCCCCTGCAACATGTCATAAACAAATGCATCTCATCCCGCATAAACCAAACATGTTGCATTCCCCTTTTCTGAAATCACTTTTCTTTCGCGAACAAAAGACAACTTCCCGAACACGAAAAGAATTTCAAGTTGCTCCATTGCAAAAGGGAAAAGGAGACTTTTGAAAACAATATATAAAACTTGAATCATTTGTAGCTGTTGACGGCCATGTCAAGCGCTCGGCAAAAACATGGATGCTGGTTGAAACACGAAAATATATTTTGCATCACAACTGCAACACAACAATAGATCATAAACAAAAAGATGTGCGTTCAACACGGAAATTTAAAAAGCGACGGGACACTTTATTTCGATCTACTGACCTTCCCGTTTATATGTGTCACCATCTATTTCTGCGTCTGTTGCATGGGGTAGGATTTGCGAATACATCAACAGAAGAACGATTGCAAATGAACGCTTGTGCATCTCTCTCTCTCTCTCTCTCTCTCTCTCTCTCTCTCTCTCTCTCTCTCTCTCTCTCTAGCTTGTGCATCTCTCTCTCTATCTCTCTCTCTCTCTGTCTTTCTCTCGATTGTTCATTTCTCTTTATCTCTCTCTCTCTCGCTTGTGCATCTCTCTCTCTCTCTCTCGCTTGTGCATCTCTCTCTCTCTCTAGCTTGTGCATCTCTCTCTCTATCTCTCTCTCTCTGTCTTTCTCTCGATTATTCATTTCTCTTTATCTCTCTCTCTCTCGCTTGTGCATCTCTCTCTCTCTCTCTCTCTCTCGCTTGTGCATCTCTGTCTCTCTCTCTCTCTCTCTCTCTCTCTCTCTCTCTCTCTCTCTCTCTCTCTCTCTCTCTCTCTCGCTTGTTCATCTCTCTCTCTCTATTTATCTATCTATCTCTCGCTCTCTCTCTCTCTCTCTCTCTCTCTATCTCTCTCATCCTCTCTCTCTCTTTCTCTCTTCTCCGTGTGTGAATGTGTGCGTGTAACACTCCAGACCTGTAGACTACAGCTAAGAAAATAGACTTATTCTACATTTTCCTGAACCTAAGTAGACAAAGCAATGAGATTCATCTAAACGACCAGTAATGAGGGAATCCTTTTAGAAATACACGAATACGTTGGCTAAGAGTTGGTAGCTCATCTCCGTTTTAAAAAGTTCGTTCCATGGATAAGCTCAAGAATTTCAGGACGGTAAATAGTGTCACTAAATCTAAATAGAGGCGCGGCGAGTTTGTTTGCAGAAGCAGGCGAGGCAGCTAAGTGTAATAAGACTTTTTCAATGCAAGATTATATAAGGAAGGCTTCTCTCTACAGACGCACGGTACATGGTTCACTGTAAATATCCACTCACACACACACACACACACACACACACACACACACACACACACACACACACACACACATATATATATATATATATATATATATATATATATATATATATATATATATATATATATATTCATTTATGCAACAATGAATATCTAACCAAATACATTGCAGACTGCACGATCACAGGAGTGAATCTAAGATGGGATTCGGATTACCTGTTTTGTTCATTAAACAGAAAATATCATATTATATCTGTCATATTCCTGACAGTAATTCCGCGTTTCTAAAGACATAGCGGTGTTGTAGAGGATTTTTAAAAATATGTGACGTAATGTAAAATCTCGTTAGATTAAAGCTTAGAGACAGAGAACTCATGTGTATTGCTTTGTTGCAGAGTGGAGTCACGCGGAGAGCACTGGCAACTGACGCCTGCCATACAGATCTACTTTTTTTTTTATCTTGTTCCTCTCAGGTAAGTACATCGCTCGAGGTTGCGTGAGAGTGTCAAGTGAAAGGAAGATAGGACGAGAAATGTGATAAGAGACAGACGATAGCAAAAAAAAAAAATAAATAAATAAAAAAAATAAAATAAAAAAATAAAAAGTTTCTACTTTTGAAGTCATAGATCTAGCACAGATGAAACTCTATCGTAGCTTCAACCTTCTTGTTGATGATATATAAAGTCGTAGAGGAAATTGTGATGGAGATTATGATTGACTGATTGATAAATAATAGGAATAAATAGACGATTTTTTTTTTTTTTTTTTTGTGCTTTAGAAAGCGCGAGTGATCAAGTCAAAGTAGATGGCTGGAATTTTAGCCACGTAGGGACACTTGTTCTTTTAGTCTTTCTATTATTGTCATGAAATTCGAACGTTAATTTTGATTATCAATAACGCAGTAACAT
>NW_028234414.1:3054744-3057244 GCF_977035675.1 Penaeus japonicus | reverse complement strand
ACAGAAGAAAATGCGGGTTAAAGTTACTAGTCACAGAAAGGTCTTACGCAGAACAATAACACGGAGGCTCCTCTCGAAATAGCCTTGAATAAAGGTGCTAAATATTGTTGTGTAGCTGTTGCACAAAATGATAGCCGTTAGAGCATAAGCTACACACAGATATTCCATGACCTCCCCCCCCCCCAACGCACACCAAAAAAAGGAAAAGAACGAAAGAAAAAAAAAATCTTTCATAGGCACTGTCAGTTCTCTCTGCCTTCCCCTTTCTATGTTATTTGATATTCGTATAAAGTCTCACTGCCTTGTTGTATCTCCAGGCCTTTCTGTTCTCTTGGTTCTCCCTGTGTAATGGTTTTCCTCGTAATTCCTCGTAATTCCTCGTTTATCGATTCCTACGTGATGTGGTTTTGCTGTTTGGTCATGTGTGTGGTGTTATAAGTGTGATGGAGTAATTTTGTGCGCTCGTGTGTGTGTAGTGTGTGTATGTGAGAGAGAGAGAGTGAGAGAGAGACAGTGTGTCTGAATGTGCGTGGGTGTGTGTGTGTGTGTCTGTGTGTGAGAGAGAGAGAGAGAGAGTGTGTGTGTATCTGTGTGTGTGTGTGTGTGTGTGTAGGAGAGAGAGAAAGAGAGAGAGAGAGTATATCTGTGTGTGTGTGTGTGTCTGTGTGAGTGTGTGCGTGTGTATGTGTGTGCGTGTGAGTGTGTGTGTGTGTGTGTGTGTATGTGCGTGCGTGTGTGTGTATGTGTGTCTGTATATGTGTACGTGTGTGTATGTGTGTGTGTAGCGATCAACTCACAAAAATAGAAAGATATCCCCGCTTTTGCGAAAGCATTTTTGCAACTCTTACATGTCTAGACAAACTTTCTAGAATGATAAAAAACAATCTTAATTTGCATTCGGAAATAAGAGCAGGCTATGAATAGTAAACAAAAGATCTCTGTTGGCAATACGTAATCCGATACATGTGTCTATTCATGAAGAAAATAATGTCATTTATCTTCAAAGGAATTTGGAAATTAACCAGAAGTATAATCTTAGAGAGAAAAAATAGAAAGTACAAAATGTGTACAATGAGTGTTCTTTTCTGTATATTTTTGTACATAGAGGTATTTCGATATATTCCTATATATCCAATCGATATATTGTTTGTTTGTTTTTTCTCTCTCCTGATGTGTCGGTTGTATGAATACGCATTAACTTGTACAAATGAACAAGCAGACAAACAAGCAGGTAAACAAAAGGATAAACAGAGATAAAAGCAAACACCTCCCCACACACACATATACTTGCATATATATATATATATATATATATATATATATATATATATATATATATATATATATATATATATATATATATGTGTGTGTGTGTGTGTGTGTGTGTGTGTGTGTGTGTGTGTGTGTTTGTGTGTATGTGTGTGTGTTTGTATGTGTGTGTATGTGTGTGAGGTTGTGTGTGTGTGTGTGTGTGTGTGTGTGTATGTGTGTGTGTTTGTGAGTGTGTGTGTGTGTGTGTGTGTGTACATGTACCTACTACTTATATACATATCTCCCTATCAATAAAATGGTCGTTCATAAATATAAAAAACTCCCGCAGTTTAGTATGCGAAAAAAATATAGCATACAAAGAAAAGAAAAAAATAATATACGTACCTACCTCTTTGACAACACACCTCCATTCGACAGCTCTATTCGACAATCCTCTTCGACAGCTCTATCCGAGAGTCCTAATTGACAGTCCTATTCGACAGCTCTATTTGATAGCTCTCTTTGACAACCCTATTCGACAGCTCTCTCTGAAAACCCTGTTCGACAGTCCTATCCGACAGCTCTCTTTGACAACCCTGTTCGACAGCCCTATTCGACAGCTCTCTTTGACAACCCTGTTCGACAGTCTTATCCGACAGCTCTCTTTGACAGCCCTATTCGACAGCACTCTTTGGCAACCCTGTTCGACAGTCCTATTCGACAGCTCCCTTTGACAGCCCTATTCGACAGCTCTCTCTGAAAACCCTGTTCGACAGTCTTATTCGACAGCTCCCTTTGACAGCCCTATTCGACAGCTCTCTTTGACAACCCTGTTCGACAGTCTTATCCGACAGCTCTCTTTGACAGCCCTATTCGACAGCTCTCTTTGGCAACCCTGTTCGACAGTCCTATTCGACAGCTCCCTTTGACAGCCCTATTCGACAGCTCTCTTTGACAACCCTGTTCGACAGTCTTATTCGACAGCTCCCTTTGACAGCCCTATTCGACAGCTCTCTTTGACAACCCTGTTCGACAGTCTTATTCGATAGCTCCCTTTGACAGCCCTACTCGACAGCTCTCTTTGACAACCCTGTTCGACAGTCTTATTCGACAGCTCCCTTTGACAGCCCTACTCGACAGCTCTCTTTGACAACCCTGTTCGACAGCCCTATCCGACAGCTCCCTTTGACAACCCTGTTCGACAGTCTTATTCGACAGCTCCCTTTGACAGCCCTATTCGACAGCTCTC
>NW_028234414.1:3024744-3037244 GCF_977035675.1 Penaeus japonicus | reverse complement strand
TATATAGTATATGTATATTTTTAAAATATTTTATTTTAAAAATTTTTTAAAAATATGTATGTATGTATGTAAAATATATATTATATATATATTAAATTATATATATTATATATTTATTTAAAACAAATAAATTTTATACTGCCTTTTATGGGAAAATTTCGTTAAATTTTTTATATATTATTTTATTTATATTTTATAAAATATTATATTTATTTATTTTTGTAAAATAATTTTTTATATAAAATTTTTACATAATTTTTTTAAAACATATATTTTTTCTATATATATTTATGTATATATATGTTATTATATATATATTTATATTATGTTTTTTATATATTATATATTTTATTTATATATTTTATAGATATTTTTAACATATTTTTCATATATAAATATATGCGTACAACACACAAACCAAAACAACCCACACACACACACACACACACCACAATATATTTATATATTATATATATAATATAATATATATTCATTTGTAATGGGTGTGTGTGTGTGTGGTGTGGTGTTTGTGTGTGTGTGTGTGTGTGTTTGTGTGTGTGTCGTGTGTGTGGTGTGTTATGTTGTGTGTGTGTGTGAGTGTGGGTGTTTTTTTTGGTGTGTGTTTTTTTGTGTAGAGAGAGAGAGAGAGGAAAGAGGGAGAGAGAGAGAGAGTGTGTAGAGAGAGAGGAGAGAGAGAGAAGTTTGAGAGAGACAGAGACAGAGAGAGGGAAAAAGAGAGATAAAGAGAGAGTAGAGAGAGAAAGAAGAGAGAGAAGAGAGAGAGAGAGAGAAGAGAAGAAGAGAGAGAGAGGGAGAGGGAAGAGAGGAGAGTGAGAGAGAGATACTACATAAATCAAGTATTTTTTTTAAATTTTTGGTTTTGGTTGGGAATTAACTTTTCAGTTTAACTTTTCCAGAAATTTTTTTGCCTTCATGTTATGAAAACACATTTGAACATGGTACCCGCTTAAATTTATTCATATATGTTTAGCCAGTCGATTGTAAAAAAGTTCAAAGTATTGTAGGCTTTTCATATGGTTGTGGCACACACAAACGCAGACAACAGTATACACACAAAACAAAAATATATGATTACATATATAGATTATTTTTATAAGTAATAAATGGATGAAAAAAAAAATATATAAAAAATGTATTTATTTATATAAATTATATATATTTTTATATTTTATATAAAATATATAAAAATTATTATATATATCTATATATATATATATTATTTATATATATATATGTATTTTATTTTTATATTTTATTTTATATATTATATATATATATATCTATATATATATATATATATATAGGGAGAGGGAAGAGAGAGAGAGGAGAGGAGGAGAGAGATACAACATACACAAACACATATGACATAAATCTTTATCTCTTCTCCTCTCTCTCTCTCTCTCTCTCTCTCTCTCTCCCTCCTCACAAACCCTTTCTCTTTTCTCTCGCTTTTCTTTCCCCCTTTCTTCTCCCTCTCGGAAGTCTTAGTCCCCGCCATGGTAAGTGGTGTCTTTAAAAACGATCAGTTTTGGGGCCCTTGGCAGGCGTCCGTGCGGGATGGCCCGAGAGAACCCGGGGAGGGAGTTTCCCTTAAATGGCCGGGAACACGCGATGGATATTGCATTTAGCATTGTTGCTCAATTGCTTATGCTATGAACTGGCAAGGTTATCCTGTCTGCGTCGTAGATGCGCTGCTCCTTTGCTTTGAAAACGGAAAGATAATTAGGTGGCTTCCCTTAATCTCGACTTTGTTCAGAAACGTTTACGTATGGGTGTTTTTTTTTATTCTTTATTATATTATTATTATTATTATGAATACTTCTTTCTTTTCCTTCTTTTTTCTTCTTATGAAAAATTTTCTTTTTTAAGTTGCAATTGGAGTAGCTTACGTTTAAAGGGATAAAAGCTCTAAGGGGGTATTCAGGTGATATCCCCCCAATCAAAAGAGATCTTGTTCGAGACTCGAACACCGTTTCGAGGCAAATAAAAATCCCACATAAGCATAGGATCTCCGTATTACAAAAGTAAATTAATTACACTCCTTAATTACTTAATTGCTGAACGATAAGCTGTAGAACTGAGCTTTAATTAAATAAATAATGGAACTAATCTCTCTGATCTTGGGTCATTAGCAGGTGTGGGGGTTATTAAAGGTCGGGATCGTCTATATATTTCGAGGGTAGTCGTTCTTTCAGGTCGGAGGGCGTCGAGGCATTTGTTAATTCAATATGAAGGGGGTTTTTCCTCTGTTTGAGAATGTTGCAGAATAACTATCAATGCATTTAAAATATTCATCATAACTGTATTGACAGAATAAAAAGGGAATCTAATATATCTCATATTGCATATTTCAAAAATTATTTGAAACATTATCAAATTTTTTGGTATAATCTTTATCGCTAATATCAATAGTTTCTTGTTGGTACAAAAACTCATTAGCATTGCCAAAAAGCAATGCCATTATGCCCTTATTTATATTTTTAACAATCAATCTTAATATTTGCATCATATTTCACTGCTCTTCGTTGTACATTCTTATTCATCATAAGATTATTCTAAGATATGTATGATGAGTAAGAATAGTGTGGTGAAAGTGATGATGATTTCCTCCTGCAGAGAAGGTTCGGAAAAGGGTCGCAAATTCCCCCCCAAAGGACTCTTTCCCTCCGACCCTAAGAGAGAAAAAGACCAACTATTTTTCTGGGGAAAAGACCTGAGAGAGAGAGTTTGAAAAGGCGAAAAAAAAACAATTTTCGCCCTTTTCGCCCTTTCCGACTCCGTTGCTTTTTTTCAGCGAACGCAAGCAAAAACTTAAATAGAAGTGAAATTAATTCTTTGAGGTGTGTGTGTGAGAGCGAGAGAGAGAGAGGGCGACTCGTGAAAAAGGAAAAAAAACCCTTAGCGTAATGTAGCATAAGAGTTGGGACAGAGGGGGAGGGGGGGGTCCGCCCGGTGCAGTTTAACAAGTGTTTTGGGACTGAATTACACTTGCTATGTGCTGTAACCACTCGCTGAAAGTACATTTGATTCGGTAAAACAAAGAGTCGCTGAAATTTTTCACGTCATAAACCCTTTCCCTTTTTTTTTCATTTTTCGAATTTTTTTTTTATTCCATTTATTCATTTTATTTCCTTTAACTGTATCTGTTTAATTCCTTTCAGTTCATCTATTATATTCATTTCATCATATCAATTTTTCCATTTGTGCAACTCTACGCTATTTTCTTAAACCCGAATGGTTATTCTGTTGAACAATTCAATACTGCCAACGATACTGACTTTCAATCGTCCCAAACGCCACGCTGAGGGAGAGTCGGCGAGGACTCCCGTCGGCGAAGGGACGTGTCTCGGACCCTTTTCCCGGTGGCCAGGGATGGCGGAGAAAGCAGAAGGAGCTGACGCAAAAACCCTTTCTTCTGTAGAGTCAGCAGTCAGTAGCAGAAAGGAAGTGGACGACGAGGCTTTCAAAGGATGAATGGATGTCGGTCCTTGGCGTCGACACGTACTAAGGCTTTGGTTTTTTTTAGCGAGGGTCTTGTAGGTGGCCGTCAGGAGCAGCGTCGCGGGGGGCGCACACGCGCGTGCGAGATTCAAGTGAACCAACTGCGCTTCAGGAAAGGCTTTTGAACCTAACGATTCGAGGCAAGATGGATTTCCAATCGCTTGGTTGGTATTTTTTTTGACTCGATGCGTTAGTTTGTCTCAGTGGTATCGTGTGTGTGAAAGGTGTGTGTGGGGGGGGGGGGGGGGTTGCACGTGCTTTAGTGTTACGCGGAGTCAGTCAGAAACCACTTCTTGATCTACCGAGTAAACAAGAAGTGACGAAAAAGATCTTCGGTCTAGACTCCGACTTTGACTTGGGGTAAACATTTGGTAGTATTTCGCCCCTTCATCGGTGGGTATTGGACAGGCGTTGCGTAAAACATCGATGGGGATAATGTGAATTGAGTAGTGACGAGTAATCGTGTTTATTTTGGGGTGTGTTTTTGTTGTGTGTTTTTGGGGTTGTGGGGTGTGTTTAGGCCCTTTTTCCTTGAGATACCCCAGCAAACGGGGGAGTGCCCAACAAGTTTGCACAAAATTGGGAAAACTATTTCGAGACCCCAGGGCCCAAATTTAAAAAATTTATTTAAAAAAAACACCCAAAGTTAGCCATAATTTAATTATATTTGTCTTGAACATTAGTGATCATGACACCACCCCCTTAATAGAAAAAAAAAAAAAAAAAAAAGTCATAAATTTTTTCTTTTAGGGGAAATAGAAAAAATTCTTTTATCATATTTTGAGTCTTTAATTTTTACAACCAAATTGATACAGAAAACGGATTTACAGTCGTACAAATTTATTATCAAACCAGAGGGAAGTTATGTGGCAATTCGAGAAATCGCACTGAAAACTAAGGAAATAATTAAAAATCGCTTCTAAAACGGCTCGTCCACAATGGCGGAGGTTCCGCTTCCGTTTTCTTATCCAAGGACGGCAGATGCTAATGGATATTCCCCTTAATGTTATGGCAGTATGTCATCAACTACAACCTTCTGTTTTCGGTGTTTATTTTCCGGGCAGTGTAAGCATCTGATCACAATACATGTTTTTTCAGCTCCCGGGAAAAGTTTTCCCCGCCCCCCAGGAAGAAAACCACACACACACACACCCACACACACCACACAGTCAACCAACACCCATAAAACGATTACTCGTCACTACTCATTTCACATTATCCCATCGATATATTACGCAACGCTGTCAATACCCCGATGCATGGCGAAATACTACTCGAAATGTTTACACGAAGTCTAGTCCGAGAGTTTAGACCGATAGATCTTTCTTGTTCGGCACTTCTTGTTTACTCGGGTTTGCTCAGGGGAAGGTTGGGTTTTGACTGAGTTCCGGGGCGCACTAACGCGTGACCCACACACAACAACACAACAACCACACACACACACAGAGAGGAAAGAGAGAGGAGACAGAGACAGACAGAGATAGGGGCGAGACAGGCAGAGAGAAGAGAGAGGAGAGAGAGAAGAGAGAACATACATAAATCAAGTATTTATTTTGAATTTTGGTTTGTTGGGAAATTAACTTTTCAGTTTAACTCTCCAGCAATTTTTTGCCTTCATGTTATGAATAACACATTTGACATGGTACCGCTTAAATTTATTCATATATGTAGCAGACAGTCGAATTGTAAATAAGTTCAAAGTAATTGTAGCTTTTCATTATGGGTTGTTGCACACTACACACACGCAGGAACACATATACACACAAACACAAATATGATTTACATATATAGATTATTAATATAAGTTAGAATAAATGGATGAGAAAAAAAATATACATACACCACACATGTATGTATTTATATATGTTAAGTATATATATATATATATATATATAAATATATTCTAAATATATATATATTATATATATATATATATATATATATATATATATATACTCGATATGTATATATATATATAATATATATATATATAGTATATAGATATATATATATATATATATATAGGTATATATATATAATATATATGAGAGAAGGTAGAGAGAGAGAGAGAGAGAGAGAGAGAGAGAGAGAGAGAGATACACACATACACACACACACATATGCACATACATCAGTATCTCTCTCTCTCTCTCTCTCTCTCTCTCTCTCTCTCTCTCTCTCCCTCTCTCACTATCCCATTCTCTTTCTCTCTCGCTATTTCATTCTCCTTCTCTTCTCCCTCTCGTGAAGTCTCTAGTGCCCGCCATGGTAAGCTGGTGTCTTTACAACGATCAGCTTTGGCCCTTGGCGAGGCGCTCCGTGCGGGATGGCCCGAGAGAAGCCGGGGAGGGAGTTTCCCCTTAACCTGGCTCGGGAACACGCGATGGATATTGCATCTTCGCATCTGTTGTCACTTGCATATGCAATGAACTGGAGGATATCCTGTCTGCCGCTCCGTAGATGCGCTGCTCCTTTGCTTTGAAAACGGAATGATAATTAGGTGGCTTCCTTCAATCTCGACTTTGTTCAGTATCGCTCACGTATGTGTGTTTTTTTTTATTCTTTATTATTATTATTATTATTATTATGAATACCTTCTTTCTTTCTCCTTCTTCTTCTTCTTCTTATGAATATTTTCTTTTCCTTCTAGTTGCTATTTGCGAGTAGCTTACGTTAAGGTATATAAGCTCTAAGGAGTATTCAGGTGATATCCCTCCAATCAAAAGAGATCTTGTTCGAGACTTCCGACACCGTTTCGAGGCAAATAAAACATCCCACATAAGCATTGGTATCTCAGAATTACAAAAGTAAATTAATTACACTCCTTATTACTTTATTGCTGAACGATAAGCCAGTAGAAATGACGACTTTAATTAAACTCAAATAACTGGACTTAATCTCTCTGATCTTGGGTCATTACAGGTCGTGGGGGTTATTAAAGGTCGGGATCGTCTATATATTTCGAGGTCGTAGTCGTTCTTACAGGTCGGAGTCGTCGAGGCATTTGTTAATTCAATATGAAGGGGTTTTACCTCTGTCGAGAATGTTGCAGAATAACTCATCAATGCCATTAAGATATTCATCATAACTGTATTGACAGAATCAAGAGCAATGCTAATACTATCATCATATTGCATATTTCAATAATTATTAGCATCATTATCAACTTTTTTTGGTATAATCTTTATCGCTAATATCAATAGTATTCTTGTTGTCCAAAAACTCATTAGCATTGCCAACAGCAATGCCATTATAGCCATTATTTATATTCTAACAATCAATCTTAATATTTGCATCATTATCACTGCTCTCTCCGTTGTATCATTCTTATCATCATAAAGATTATCCTAAGATAATGTTCATGATGAATTAAGAATAGTGTGGTGAAAGTGATGATGATTTCTCCCTCCTGCAAGAGAAGGTTCCGGAAGGATCGCAAATTCCTCCCCAAAGGACTCTTTCCCTCCGACCCTAAGAGAGAAAAAAGACCAACTATTATTCTGGGAAATGCACCTGAGAGAGAGAGTTTGAACAAGGCGAAAAAGAACAATATTTCGCCTTCTCGCCTTTCCAGACTCCAGTTGCTTTTGTCAGCGAACGCAAGCAAAAACTCAAATAGAAGTGAAATTAACTTCTCGAGGTGTGTGTGTGAGAGCGAGAGAGAGAGAGACGACTCGTGAAAGAGGAAAAAGACCCTTAGCGTAATGTAGCATAAGAGTCTGGGGACAGAGGAGGACGGGGGGAGTCCGCCTGGTGCAGTTTAACACGTGTTTTGGGACTGAATTACACATTGCTATGTGCTGTAAACACACTCGCTGAAAGAACATTTGAAATCGGTAAACAATGAGTCGCTGAGATTCTTTCACGTCATAACCTTCCTTTTTGTTCTCATTTTACGAATTTCTTTTTATTCCACTTTATTCATTTATTTCCCTTTAACTGTATCTGTTTAATTCCCTTTCAGTTCATCTATTCATATTCCTTTCATCATATCAATTGCCATTTGTGCAACTCTACGATACTTTTCTTCCACCCCGAATGGTATCCTGTTGAAAAATCAATACTGCACCGATACTGCCTTTTCAATCGCCCAAACGCCCACCGCAGAGGGAGGAGTCGCCGAGGACCTCCCGTCTGGCGAAGGACGTGTCTCGGACCCTCTTCCGGTGGCCAGGGATGGCGGAGGAAGCACGAAGGACTGCTGACGCAAAACCCTTTCTTCTGCAGACGTCAGCAGTCAGTAGCCAGAAGCTAAGTGGACGACGAGGCTTTCAAAGGATGAATGGATGTCGGTCCTTGGCGTCGACCCCGATACTATGGCTTTGGTTGTTTTAGCGAGGGTCTTTGTAGGTGGCGTCAGGAGCAGCGTCGGCGGGCGGGCGCACACGCGCGTGCGAAGATTCAAGTGAAACTCAACTGCGCTTAAGAGAAAGGCTTTGAACCTAACGTTTCGAGGCAAGATGGATTACACATCGCTTGGTTGGTATTTTTTTCTGACTCGATGCGTTAGTTCTGTTCTCAGTGGTATCGTGTGTGTGTATGTGTGTGTGTGGGGGGGGGGGGGTGCACGTGCGTTAGTGCGCGCGTGCTCAGTCAGAAACCACCTTCCTCTGATCTACCCGAGTAAACAAGAAGTGACGAACAAGATCTATCGGTCTAGACTCTCGACTAGACTTCGTGTAAACATTTCGAGTAGTATTTCGCCCATTCATCGGTGGGTATTGGACAGGCGTTGCGTAAAACATCGATGGGGATAATGTGAATGAGTAGTGACGAGTAATCGTGTTTATGGTGTGTGTGTCTGTGTGTGTGTAGTGTGTGGTGTGTGTGTAGCCGTTTTTCCTTGAGATACCCGAGCAAACGAGGAGTGACGAACAAGTTTGCACAAAATTGGAAGACTATTTCGAGCACCACAGGGCCAAATAAAAACTTTATTTTAAAATAAACACCAAACGTTAGCCATCAATTTAATTATATTTGTCTATGAACATTAGTGATCATGACACCACCCTCTTAATAGAAAAAAAAAAAAAAAAAAAAGTCATAATTTCTACTTTGAGGGGAACTAGAAAAAATATCTATATCATATTTTGAGATCTTTAATTTTCACAACAAATTGATACAAGAAAACGGATTTACAGTCGTAAAATTTATTATCAAACCAAGAGAAGTTACTGTGGCAATTCGAGAAATCGCACTGAAAACCTAAGGAAATAATTAAACTCGCTTCTAATACGGCTCGTCCACAATGCGCGGGCAGGTTCCGCTTCCGATTTTCATATCCAAAGGACGGCATGATGCATAATGTATATTCCGTTAATGTCATGGCAGTATGTCATCAACTACAACCTTCTGTTTTCGGTGTTTATTTTCCCGACAGTAGTATGCATCTGCATCACAATACATGTTGTTTCAGCTCTGGGAAATGTGTACCTGCCCACACAGGAAGACACACACACACACACACACACACACACACACACAGACACACACACACCATAAACACGATTACTCGTCACTACTCATTCACATTATCCCCATCGATATATTACGCAACGCCTGTCCAATACCCACCGATGCATGGGCGAAATACTACTCGAAATGTTTACACGAAGTCTAGTCGAGAGTCTAGACCGATAGATCTTGTTCGTCACTTCTTGTTTACTCGGGTAGCTCAGGGGAAGGTGGTTTCTGACTGAGTACGCGCGCACTAACGTACGTGCACCCACACACACACACACACACACAAACACACACACACACACATACACACACACGATACCACTGAGAACAGAACTAACGCATCGAGTCACAAAAAACTCCTAACCAAGCGATGTGTAATCCATCTTGCCTCGAAACGTTAGGTTCAAAGCCTTTCTCTTAAGCGCAGTTGAGTTTCACTTGAATCTTCGCACGCGCGTGTGCGCCCGACCGCCGACGCTGCTCCTGACGCCGCTACAAAGACCCTCGCTAAAACAACCAAAGCCATAGTATCGGGGTCGACGCCAAGGAACGACATCCATTCATCCTTTGAAAGCCTCGTCGTCCACTTAGCTTCTGGGTACTGACTGCTGACGTCTGCGGAAGAAAGGGTTTTGCGTCAGCAGTCCTTCGTGCTTCCTCCGCCATCCCTGGCCACCGGAAGAGGGTCCGAGACACGTCCTTCGCCAGACGGGAGGTCCTCGGCGACTCCTCCCTCTGCGGTGGGCGTTTGGGCGATTGAAAAGGCAGTATCGGTGCAGTATTGATTTTTCAACAGGATACCATTCGGGGTGGAAGAAAAGTATCGTAGAGTTGCACAAAAGGAAATTAATATGATGAAAGGAATATGAATGTATGAACTGAAAGGGAAATAAACAGATACAGTTAAAGGGAAATAAATGAATAAAGTGGAATAAAAAGAAATTCGTCAAATGAGAAAAAAAAGGAAGGTTATGACGTGAAAGAATCTCAGCGACTCATTGTTTACCGATTTCAAATGTTCTTTCAGCGAGTGTGTTTACAGCACATAGCAATGTGTAATTCAGTCCCAAAACACGTGTTAAACTGCACCAGGCGGACTCCCCCTGTCCTCCTCCGTCCCCAGACTCTTATGCTACATTACGCTAAGGGTCTTTTTCCTCTTTCACGAGTCGTCTCTCTCTCGCTCTCACACACACACCTCGAGAAGTTAATTTCACTTCTATTTGAGTTTTTGCTTGCGTTCGCTGACAAAAGCAACTGGAGTCTGGAAAGGCGAGAAGGCGAAATATTGTTCTTTTTCGCCTTGTTCAAACTCTCTCTCTCAGGTGCATTTCCCAGAATAATAGTTGGTTTTTTTTCCCTCTTAGGGTCGGAGGGAAAGAGTCCTTTGGGGAGGAATTTGCGATCCTTCCGGAACCTTCTCTTGCAGGAGGGAGAAATCATCATCACTTTCACCACACTTCTCTTGATCCATCATGGACATTATTGTAAGGATAATATTAATGATAAGAATGATACAACGGAGAGAGCAGTGATAATGATGCAAATATTAAGATTAAATGTTAGAATATAAATAATGACTATAATTGCATTGCTGTTGGCAATGCTAATGAGTTTTTGGACAACAAGAATACTATTGATATTAGCGATAAAGATTATGCTAAAAAAATGATAATGATGCTAATAAATGTTGAAATATGCAATATGATGATAGTATTAGCATTGCTCTTGATTCTGTCAATACAGTTATGATGAATATCTTAATGGCATTGATGAGTTATTCTGCAACATTCTCGACAGAGGTAAAACCCCTTCATATTGAATTAACAAATGCCTCGACGACTCCGACCTGTAAGAATGACTACGACCTCGAAATATATAGACGATCCCGACCTTTAATAACCCCCACGACCTGTAATGACCCAAGATCAGAGAGATTAAGTCCAGTTATCTGAGTTTAATTAAAGTCGTTATTTCGACTGGCTTATCGTTCAGCAATAAGGTAATAAGGAGTGTAATTAATTTACTTTTGTAATTCTGAGATACCAATGCTTGTGTGGGATGTTTTATTTGCCTCGAAATGGTGTCGGAAGTCTCGAACAAGATCTCATTTGATTGGAGGGATGTCACCTGAATACTCCTTAGAGCTTATATACCTTAACGTAAGCTACTCGCAAATAGCAACTAGAAGGAAAAGAAAGTATTCATAATAATAAGAAGAAGGAGAAGAAAGAAGGTATTCATAATAATAATAATAATAAAAAAAAAAAAAAAAAAAAAAAAAAAACATACACATACATGAGCGATACTGAACAAAGTCGAGATTGAAGGAAGCTACCTAATTATCATTCCGTTTTTAAAGCAAAGGAGCAGCGCATCTACAGAGCGGCAGACAGGATATCCTCCAGTTCATTGCATATGCAAGTGACAATAGATGCGAAGATGCAATATCCATCGCGTGTTCCCGGGCCAGGTTAAGGGGAAACTCCCTCCCCGGCTTCTCTCGGGCATCCCGCACGGAGCGCCTCGCCAAGGGCCAAAGCTGATCGTTGTAAAGACACCAGCTTACCATGGCGGGCACTAGAGACTTCACGAGAGGGAGAAGAGAAGGAGAATGAAATAGCGAGAGAGAAAGAGAATGGGATAGTGAGAGAGGGAGAGAGAGAGAGAGAAAGGGAGGGAGAGAGAGAGAGAGAGAGAACGAAACAGAGAGAGAAAGGCAATGAGATGGCGAGAGAATATATATATATATATATATATATATATATATATATATATATATATATATATATATAGAGAGAGAGAGAGAGAGAGAGAGAGAGAGAGAGAGAGAGAGAGGGCGAGAGCGATAGAAAGAGAGAAAGAGATAGATAGATAGATAGATAGTGAGAGAGAGAGAGAGAGAGAGAGAGAGAGAGAGAGAGAGAGAGAGAGAGAGAGAGAGAGAGAGAGAGAGAGAGAGAGCGAGAGCGCTTAGTCAGCCAACTGAGAATGTAATAAAGACTCGATGGTGCATGGGTAAAATGAAATATGTGTTGCAATTTAGATAGAGATACTAAGGCTTTGAGTCGGCGGCCATCTTGATCCTTAAAAAAAAAGAAAAAAAAAGAGAGAAAAAAAAAAGGATACGTCTGTCTTCCGTCGGTACTTTTCTTAAAGAAGATTCGATCATTTCTTACATTTTGGAAAATTACTCTAGAAATAGGAAGTACATTTCTAGGATAGGTCCGCGTTCTAGGTACTGACGCATTTCTTATGATGTCTAGAATGCAATCATAGTGGTATTAGTCAACGCAATCCAACAATAACTTCGATATTAGGCCGTTATGCAGTTTCCCAGGGAAATTGCGGGTTAAAATCGATTAATATCCTACCGAAAATTGGTATTTCATAGTGGATTACCAACAAATTACTTATTTCATGGTATATTTCCGTCTAATGTGAAGTATAGGTACGAAGTTACTCTCCACGTGGCGTGACGTAGCACAAAGAGATTTTTGGCGGGAATTTTGAAT
>NW_028234414.1:2979744-2982244 GCF_977035675.1 Penaeus japonicus | reverse complement strand
ATTGATGGTCACGTAATGTTTTTGATTTCGTGCTCTGTCTCCAGGTGCTTTCCATGTCCAACGTCTTCGCGGATTTTGCCTAAACCAGGTATTCATTAGCATTTGCTGTTTTTCTATACATCCATTCACCCACCTTTCTCCTCTCTCATTCTTTTCCCGTAGTCCAAACGGTCCCACAGCCTCTTTTTCACCACCTTCACCCACCTTTGCATTTATATCACCCATAACAATTATAATCCCATGATTCCTACATTGGTCTATTGCTTGATCCAACTTATCATAAAATTCATCCATTTCATCTTCATCTCTCTTACTGATTGGAGCGTATTACCTGCATGATAGTAATATCAAATGGTTTGCCTCTGATTTTCACCATAAGCACTCTGTCTGGCACTGCCCAGTATCCCTTTAATTACCTTGCCACTCTTGAGCTTATCATCACCTCACAACCCTCATCACCCCCTGAATGGACAAAAACACCATCTTCACTTCTCGTCTCACAAACTCCCGGCCATCTGACCTCACTAACTCCCAAGATAAAAATCTTCATCCTGTTCATCTCCCTCAATACTCCAGCATTTTTTTTTTCTGCTTGGTACAGTGTTCGCACGTTCCATGTGGCTATTCTCATTTTCTTCTTAATGCAAACAATTGCATGATTACAGCCAGGCACCGCGTGTTACTCACTTAGTGCCTAACCGGGCTTCTATTGATTGAAGACTTCTATTGACTTTCTTCCATGGTTATACTTGGATAATACGTAGTAAGGACTCCAATCCTCTTCTACGGTGGCTGGGATGTGTCACACATTTTACTCGCCAGCCAAACTCACCAAAGGCCCGGGATCTAGGCTCATATGCTTAGCTTAGTGTTCGAGACTTCATCTAGTAGAGTTGGCGACTCTATGGCATAGGAGATATAGCTCCTATGGTTCCCCTCACTTGGTTTGGCCCTTCGGGGTTTCCCTAGTTGTGGCCGCTGCCCTAGACTAGCAGCTACTAGGAGCCACATGTGAGAGGTGGATGAATGGTGCTGACCAGGCGCATGAAGCATCCTATATTATGTGGCTGCCTCAGGTTAAAGGTACTACAGTTCACAATACACCCCCTACACCCCATATATATATATATATATATATATATATATATATATATATATATATATATATATATATATGTATATGTATATATATATATATGTATATGTATACATATGATATACACATATGTATATATATATATATATATATATATATATATATATATATGTATATGTATACATATATATATATACATATATGTATGTATATATATATAGTTTTTTCTTACATAAAGTCTATTTGTATCCATGCTGCCAAACTTTATTTACAAAATTTACAGTTTTCTGTAAATCACGTTTTCCGTTTTTTCCTTTAAAATATTGTACAGATTTTTATGATATTTAAGAGGAGGAAAACATTTAGAGAGTTGTTAATAAAATATTTTCCTTTATACAAGAACCTATAAATATATCACCAGAATTGTTGAAGGCGTTTTAGATGTTCTTTAACAGTTTTTTCATACGAATTTACATAAAAAATTACGAATTTATATATAAAAATCATTAGTACAGATAAGTACAAATGAAGTTTCTAATCTAACACAAATTGGCAACTATGAAAAATGCATATTATACTCAAGTAGAACCACCACTTTAGATAATTTCATCCCAATAATAGATATCTAATGATAAACTTTTACTAAGAAAAACTCCAAAACCCTCTTTGCATTTCTTTCCAAGGACACGGAGAAACTACGAAAGCTGAAATATCCTGCATATCTTAGGTAAAGAAACCTTCCAGTTACCTTTCTGTAAACTGAGGAACGAAGGATGTTAGGTATTTGTGCAGCTCCAAAGCTTACGTTCCAGCAGGTTACATGAACTGGACAACGCAAGGAATTAATTGATGGGATCAAAGCAAAACAAACAAGTTACGGGTGTGATGCGCAATATATCGTTGCTGCCGAATGCCCGGTTCCCTTTTTTATTCTAAATGTATGTTATTCGTACATATATATGTATATATGTATATATAGATACATGTATATATATATATATATATATATATATATATATATATATATATATATATATAGATACATGTATATATATATATATATATATATATATATATATATATATATATATATCCTTATTTTTCTTTCTTTGTTTCTTTCATTCTTACTTTCTCCTTTAAAATTCATTTATTTACACACACATTTTCGTCCGCATTTGCGTTAGTTGATATATGTTAAAATGTTAATAAATGAATTCGTATATATATATGAAAACACTACACATATACATATACATTCCTAAACCACATGCAGCAACAAAGTACTTCTCTCGATGCACAGTTTCTCCCCCACGATCGAGTCGACCTGAACATCCCCAAAACATCAACCTCAACCTCCTTATATCCTACGCTTATCACGCATCTAATCCTCATAAAAAAAAAAAC
>NW_028234414.1:2967244-2969744 GCF_977035675.1 Penaeus japonicus | reverse complement strand
GAGAGAGAAAGAGAGAGAGAGAGAGAGAGAGAGAGAGAGAGAGAGAGAGAGAGAGAGAGAGAGACAGAGAGAGAGAGAGAGAAAGAGAGAGCGAGAGAGAGAGATGTGTATACATATTGACACACACACACACACACATAGTCTTTACGCTGCAAGCCCTTTCCTCACCAAAGCTCCAGATGTAGCGTTTTTCTCCCCATTATTACTATAAGCCCCGCCCTTGGACAGAGTCTTAGGCACTATGAAATCGAGGTCAAGTAAGCAGTGATAGTTAACTACAGTTAATTTGAAGATCATTTACCACAAGAACAACAACAACAGTAAACAAAGAGGCACGATTTATCTAATTCTAAACTCACAAGTTAAAAAGCGCTCGATATAAATGTATCTTATTAATCCTTCTTTACCTCTAATATTTCACCGCAATCTAGGCCATGGTTATAAAATTAGCCACGAGAGGTGTTAGGACAATACCCATTTTGAAGATTGTCTATCTATCTATTCATCTCTTTCTCTCTCTCTCTCTTTCTCTCTCTCTCTCTCTCTCTCTCTCTCTTTCTCTCTCTCTCTCTCTCTCTCTCTCTCTCTGAGAATTATATAGAATGCTATATACAATATCAAATACTACTTATAAATCATATGCAAATATCATACCAACATCACACTAGTGAGACAATCGCCGGGTCAGGTCAGGTCAGGTCAACTTTGATTGACAGGTAATTCACACCTGCTTGCCATTCCATAGACCTACACCTTCAAACCGAGCTTAATTCCTCGATTGCCACGCCCCTTACATTCCAGACAAAAAAAAACTTTCCCAAACCTCCATTCTCCTCACGTTACTACCGTTGGGACGTGTCGGATGCGAACCCCATCCATTTATAAGCAGGATGTTTGGAACACACAACTTCCGAAAGATCGGGGCGACAGACCGGAATCGACTAGCTTAAACCGTCGACACCTGATTTCTCCTCCGCCTGTTCCATACGCGTTGTGATATTGTTCATATATTTTATTTGCATATGCTGTGACCATTGTGCTGTAGTGAATATAATCTATCGTGCACCATAATAAACGTCAGACTATCTGCGTTTTGGGAATAAACCTGTAATGTTCAAACCCTGTGCCTCTGGCATTACTAACCACTGCTTACTTACTTTACTTTTACTAACTACCTTAATTTGTGCTGGGTTCTTTCAAGTTACGACAGACTAAGGACAACCCTCAGTTTCTCTCTCCTCCCTCCTCTCTCCCCATCCTATCCTTCTCTTCTCTCTTCCTCTCACTATAAACACACACATATAATATATATATATATATATATATATTATCCTATAGATAAATATAGAAATATAATATATATATATAAATATATAGTTGTAAATCTACATGAATATAATACATATATATAGATATATATATATATATATATATAATATATTAATATATATAGATAATATATATATATATATATATATGTAAATGCTACATGTATATATTGACATATATATATATATATATATATATATATATATATATATATAAATATATATATATATATATATTAATCTACAATGTATATATATACATACATAATAATATATATATATATATATTATATATAAATATATTTATATTATATATACATATATAAAACTACATGATACACACAACACACACACACATCAAACAACACACACACACATCACTCACTCACACACCCATATAGATATATATATAATATTAGATATATATATATATATTATATATAAATATATATGTATATATATGATATATTGTATATATATATAAGATAAAGATATATATATATTAAATATATATATATAATATATAATTATAATGTATATATTTATATGTATATATATATATATATATATATATATATATATATATTATATATATTATAATATTATATATAACATACACACATGTGTGTGGTGTGAAGCGCCTTATAAAATCTATCATCCGTGTTGTGATCCAAATTGAAGCGAGAAACAAAAAAACACAACCAGAAATTTTTCAATAGTTGAATTACAAAGTCAATTATTGAATGACAGTGACGTGACAAGACCAGGCAGGTGTAAATGTTTAATAATATTAAAACCCAAAGAGCCTTGGTTGAATAAATGTCTACAACGTACCCAATTGGATTTGCACGTGTAACAAGCTTAGGTTTTTATCACCATATTGTCTAAAGAAGACATAAGCAAATGTTGATATTCAAGACTATTTTTCAACTTTGAAAAAAAGTAAACTGAGTATAATGCTTGCCAAGAATTTTTTTATAACTGAGAATTAATCACATAAAGTATAAATATGGGTTAAGTAAATAAAATTTGATCAAGGTTGAAACGATGGGCCATAAGTAAAGGTATATATGAATTATGGAGTATAACTATTGTTATTTTCTAAGGATATATTTATTCTACCTCTTCCCTCTTCTTTGTCCATGAGAAGTCCCCAATCACCAACATCGCCG
>NW_028234414.1:2962244-2964744 GCF_977035675.1 Penaeus japonicus | reverse complement strand
AAGGAAATTGAAAAAAAAAATAGTTGATTTTTTCCTGAAGTTCTTCCTTTACCGTTTCTTAATAAGTAACAATAACAGAGGAATTTAGATTACTTTACTGATTGTTAGTGCAAAAGCGAGGCTAAAAAAGTAATCATTATCCTAACGCAGTAAAAGTAAAAGAAACACACAAACATATGAGTTACTGGCAACTCACCAAAACTCGTCCGATACGTAAATAGAATTCTCTCTTCACCTGTTTTGCAATTTAGCAACTAAGTATAAAGAGAAACCCAAGCCAATAATGCATCATACTCCAGGGAGTCATTGCAGTATCTGCAACATTTATTCTTGTTCTAATTCCCGCATCATAAAGATAATAAAGAATAAAGAATTGAACAGAAATTATAATAATCTTTCCGTTTCACTCAGTTTGATATGAATCTAAAATATTTGAACTCTGAGCCGTTATTCCGAGTTCTTGGTAACCATCAACTTATATATAATTGACTAAATTCAGGACACCAGCATGGCTATCAGTGATATCGTAATATGCGAATATAATACATCGGCGTGTA
The DNA here is from genome assembly GCF_977035675.1 of Penaeus japonicus. NCBI lineage: Eukaryota > Metazoa > Arthropoda > Malacostraca > Decapoda > Penaeidae > Penaeus > Penaeus japonicus. The sequence goes on along the minus strand of NW_028234414.1, from coordinate 2,964,187 downwards.
CATTTTTTTTTTTTTTTTATCGATAGAATTTTCTACAGCTTTCTATGCAATTTTGTCTAAGACTTCGAATAATAATAAGAAGAAGAAAAAAGAAACGAAACCTCTCGTTTTTTCTATTGCAAGAGTGGTCTTCCATCCTAAGAATGGTTGCAAGATGAGATCATGTTGCGTTTGTAGTATTTACTGCAACATATAGTCTTAAACAGGCAGGCAACATAGGTAAGTGAAATCCCGATTTAGAATATAATATTTGATTGTAGATTAAATGGATGTATTGTAAATCCTCTAATATATGTCTATTGATATTGTAATATTTTGTCAATCAATATCAGGGCTATAAGCACACGTTAGTGTCTATCAAACCTCTACAATATCAATGAGACTGAACTTAACATAGGCAAAAGTGAGCATCTGATGTTAATTATATTAACATTTCATTTGTTAAAACAGTTAAATGATTGAGTTATATACTTACAATAACACATTTCTTTTGTTTTTTCCTTTGAATCTTTCTATACGAACCTACGTTTATTCCATATCGTTTCGCATTTCCTCTTCGCCTTTCGTAATTAGAGTGAAGGTAACAGCGCTAAGTAGAATCCTTATCACACATGACAACAGTAGGATTATCAGCCTCAGCAGACATAACAGGATATCCCGGATGTACCGAACCTGACAACCCTTATTTTGAAGAACTGAGGCGCAAAATCGGTGTTGTCATGATGAATAAGCTCTCAAGGTGTCAAAGGTTGATGTAATCAGAGGAGAGACACACACACGCACACGTTCTCATACACACATGGATACACATACACACACACACACACACACAAACACACACACACGCAATATACACGCACCTTATGCACACAGGAACACACATACATAAGGTCTCATACACACATGAACACACACACACAGACGAACACAGACACATACATATGCTCTCATACACACTCGAACACACGGACACACGCACTCTCATACACCCATGGACACAAGCACACGCACTCTCATACACACACGAACACACACACACGCTCTCATACACACACGAACACACACACGCGTTCTCATACGTATATATATATATATATATATATATATATATATATATATATATATATGCATATATGTATGCATATATGTACATATTTATATATATATTTTCATGTATATGTGTGTATCTATCTATCTATCTGTCTATATATATGTACACACACACACACACACACACACATACACACACACACACACACATACACATAACTAACGCCATGTTCAACAGTAGAACCCCAGTTAAGCAAATACAAATACAGGGCGAGGTACTAGAAGCAGTGAACGAGTATGTATACCTAGGGCAACTCATACAGTCGAGTACACCCTGCGAAGCCGAGATAAAACGGCGAATCAGGCTGGGTTGGAGTTCCTTCGGTACACATAGCAATAGCAATATATGACGAAGTCGTCTGCCACTATGTCTAAAGAGAAAGATTTTTTACTAATGTGTCCTCCCCGCCATGACATATGGATCAGAGACATGGACTACGACCAAGGCAATCGAGAGGAAATTAGTAAGCGCCCAAAGAGGAATGGAAAGGCTTATGCTAGGAGTTAGCTTAAGAGACAAGAAAAGGGCCACATGGATCAGGCAGCAAACAAAAGTAGAGGATATACTCAAGACCATTAAGAAGAAAAAGTGGCAGTGGGCTGGACACATATATCGGAGCCAGGACAACAGGTGGACAAAGAAAACAACAGAATGGGTAATACACGACACAAAGAGACCCAGGGCAAGACCAATGACTAGATGGCGGGATGAAATAGCAAAATTCGCAGGAGTAAATTGGAATCAGAGGACACAAGACCGGAATGACTGGAAAAGATTGAGAGAGGCCTACGTCCTGCAGTGGATTGATACAGGCTGATGATGATGATGATAT
>NW_028234414.1:2949744-2954744 GCF_977035675.1 Penaeus japonicus | reverse complement strand
TATTTGTGGAAAAAATTGTGTTCGTTCGAGCCACGTATATAAAAATTCCATTGTGTCGAAGAGAGTGTGTGAGTGCAAACATAATCAGTGAAACAAACATGCGTGTTGAGGGAGGGAATTTTGAAAATTCTTTACTCTCTCTCTCTCTCTCTCCCTCCCTCTCTCTCTCTCTCTCTCTCTCTCTCTCTCTCTCTCTCTCGCTCTTTCTCTCTCTCGCTCGCTCTTTCTCTCTCTCGATCGTTCGCTAGTTTTCTCTCTACCTCTCTCTCTTTCTCTCGATCGTTTTTACTCTCCCTCTCTCTTTCTTCTTCTTCTTCTCTCTCTCTCTCTATCTATCTCTATCTCTCTTTCTCTCGATCGTTCTTAATCTCCCTCTCTCTTTCTTCTTCTTCTTCTTCTTCTCTCTCTCTCTATCTATATTTCTCTCTCTTTCTCTCGATCGTTTTTAGTCTCCCTCTCTCTTTCTTCTTCTTCTTCTCTCTCTCTCTCTCTCTCTTTCTCTCGATCGTTCTTACTCTCCCTCTCACTTTCTTCGTTCTCTTCTCTCTCTCTCTCTTTCTCTCTTTATACGTGTACACACACACAAACACACACACGCACATATACATACATACATACACACACACACACACACACATATACATACACATAGACACACACACACACACACACACACACACACACACACACACACACACACACACACATATATATATATATATATATATATATATATATATATATATATATATATATATATATATATATATATGATTCTCCTTTAAAAAGAGAGAGAAAATGAGAGAGGGGGAAATGCGTCTCCCTCTTGCCAAGATTTTGCAAAATGATGTAAAACTGCCAGACTTTCACGATAGGCATATTCTCTTTCTCTCCATCTCTCTCTCACGTTCTGTAATTTCGCATCTATGTCTTTCTGTCACCCTTTCTTTGTTATATTATCTATCTCACTTTCTCTCTTTCTCTTCTGTCTATTTCTGTCTAGTGAAAGATGGGGGAGATTAATATCTCTCTTTCTCTCTCTCTCTCTCTCTCTTTCTGAGTCATTCACTCACACATTCACCCACCTTCCCTCCCTTTCTCCCTTCCTTTCCCTCTTTCTCTCTCTCCATACCCCCGACTCGCTCGCTCTTTATGTGTGTTAACCCTCTTTCACCCCCCCCACTCTCCCCCTCCCTCCCCAGCAACTAAACTCATCTTAGATAAGGAGAGAGAAAAACTTTACATTTTCTTTCTTTTCATTTTTTTTTCCCTCCTTTTCTTTTTTCCTCACATCATCATCATCAGTGCCTCCTCGCCCGGGCATCGTTATATCACTTTCCGTCATTCTTTGATAACTGATGATTCCTTTCGTAATATTTATTGAGGTTCGCTATTAGCCAATTTTCAAAACGGACAGCTTTGGTGGCCATTTCAACTTTTCGAGTTTTATTTTGTAATTCCCTCCCAATAAACTCCCATTTAACTTTCCGCGGAGTTTTAATTGAAATCACGAATACGAGGCATTATTTTCGTCACCATAATGGTTCGTGAGCATGACCTAAGGTGATCGTTGTCCCCATGTGATCCATCTGCCTCTATCGCCGGCCGCCGGTGACTTGTTTGGAAAAACCTTGTTTGAAGAGACGGGGAGAATGATTACTTGTTTGGATTGTAATTCTTGTTTGTTTGGGATTGTTTTGTTGGAGTCTGCCTTTTTTTTTATTGTGTGATTTTTTTTTTTTTTATTATTTGTTCAGCACTGAGTTTTGATTTTTTTTCGGCTGATAATTTTTATGTTTTTTTCGGCTGATTTTTTATGTTTATAAATATAAATAAATAAATAAATAAATATATATATATATATATATATATATATATATATATATATATATATATATATATATATATATATATGTATGTATGTATGTATGTATATATATGTATGTATATATATATATATATATATAGATAGATAGATAGATAGATAGATAGATAGATAGATAGATAGATAGATAGATAGATATATATAAATATAGAGAGAATGAAAGAGAAAAGAGAGAGAGAGAGAGAGAATGAGATAAAGAGAGACAATGAGAAAGAGAGAAATAGAGAGAGAGAGAGAGAGAGAGAGAGAGATCCAAGTGAATCAGCTGATGGAGCCACTCGACAAATCAAACAATCAGAGCTTTTGACCTTACACAGGATCTGTCTTTCAAATGGATTCCATTTTTCTTTTTCTTTTTTTTTCACACGTCAACACTTGACATAATCCTAGCCTCTGGGGGGGGGGGAGGTGGGGGGTGCTGTGCTTATTCGCAGCTCGAGTATCAAAGGCTACATTTCTGGATTACTGCAGTTTTATTATTAATTTTATTATTAATCGGGGAGTTTGACTGATTGATTGATTTCCGTGCCGTGACAGTTTAAAAGGCTAGTAAATATGAATTGCAATTTTGTCACATTCAAAATAAGTTTTTCTTTTGTCTGTTTATTTGTTTGTTTGTTTTCTCTTACGCTGCGCATTGTGTGTGATCATGCGTGTTGGATTCAAAAACTCAAAATTCAAAGACTTTATCATCTCAAGGATATAACTAATAGATATAAATGATCATATATAACTGAATGAATGTAACTGAATAGATATAACTAAGCCCAGACTCTCAACAAATATAACCGGCAGACACACACACACACACAAAAAAAGAAATGCACGGAATATAAACAAATTTTATCTAAAATTATTTCCAAATAAAATCTCTTAATCTTCCCTCGGCTTTCCTCATGACTAATTTATAAGCACGATGTCATGAGATATGCAATTAGACCTCAAATCACAAATACCCTTTGCAGCACCCAAGATTGGTATAGATTGGTATAATCACTCTATTTCCAATTGGTATAATCACTCTATTTCAATTGGTATAATCACTCTATTTGTAATTGGTATAATCACTCTATTTGCGATTGGTATAATCACTCTATTTGCGATTGGTATAATAACTCTATTTCCAATTGGTATAATCACTCTATTTCCATTTGGTATAATCACTCTATTTCAATTGGTATAATCACTCTATTTCCAATTGGTATAATCACTCTATTTCCAATTGGTATAATCACTCTATTTGTAATTGGTATAATCACTCTATTTGCGATTGGTATAATCACTCTATTTCCAATTGGTATAATCACTCTATTTCCATTTGGTATAATCACTCTATTTCCAATTGGTATAATCACTCTATTTCCAAATGGTATAATCACTCTATTTGCAATTGGTATAATCACTCTATTTGTAATTGGTATAATCACTCTATTTCCAATTGGTATAACCACTCTATTTCAATAGGTATAATCACTCTATTTCCAATTGCTATAATCACTCTATTTGCAATTGGTATAATCACTCTATTTCCAATTGGTATAATCACTCTATTTCCAATTAGTATAATCACTCTATTTCCAATGGGTATAATCACTCCATTTCCAATTGATATAATCACACCATTTCCAATTGGTATAATCACTCTGTTTCCAATTGGTATAATCACTCAATTTCAATTGGTATAATCACTCTATTTCCAATTAGTATAATCACTCTATTTCCAATTGGTATAATCACTCCATTTCCAATTGATATAATCACACCATTTCCAATTGGTATAATCACCCCATTTCCAATTGGTATAATCACACCATTTCCAATTGCTATAATCTCACCATTTCCATTTGGTATAATCACTCTATTTGCATTTGGTATAATCACTCTATTTCCAATTGATAGAATCACTCTATTTGCATTTGGTATAATCACTTTATTTTCAATTGGTATAATCACTCTGTTTCCAATTGATATAATCACTCTATTTCCAATTGGTATAATCACACCATTTCCAATTGATATAATCACCCTATTTCCAATTGGTATAATCACACCATTTCCAATTGCTATAATCACACCATTTCCAATTGCTATAATCACTCCATTTCCAATTGATATAATCACACCATTTCCAATTGCTATAATCACACCATTTCCAATTGCTAAAATCACACCATTTCCAATTGATATAATCACACCATTTCCAATTGATATAATCACCCCATTTCCAATTGATATAATCACACCATTTCCAATTGATATAATCACCCCATTTCCAATTGATATACTCACTCTATTTCCAATTGGTATAATCACACCATTTCCAATTGATATAATCACACCATTTCCAATTGCTATAATCACCCCATTTCCAATTGGTATAATCACACCATTTCCAATTGGTATAATCACCCCATTTCCAATTGATATAATCACCCCATTTCCAATTGGTATAATCACCCCATTTCCAATTGGTATAATCACACCATTTCCAATTGCTATAATCACACCATTTCCAATTGCTATAATCACACCATTTCCAATTGCTATAATCACACCATTTTCAATTGGTATAATCACCCCATTTCCAATTGATATTAATCACTCTATTTCCAATTGATATAATCACTCTATCTGGCATTGCGTTGCTGTCACTCTTCAATGTCTAAAAAGTTATATTGAATGTCAATATCACTCTGCCACTCCGTTTATGTGCCAGTAATCCGGTTGTTTGCAATAAGCTTACGGGGGATTTCCCCACTAAGTAATAAAGTACATTAATCTAATATCCATGTTGCATATGCGTGTTTATGATCAATTGCATCGAAATGAGTCAAGCTATTTCTTGCTTTGCACAGATTGAACTTTTATGATTTGATTGATTATGTTGCTCTTAATATCATAGCAGCAGAAAAAGTAGCTTATTTTGTTAATTCGTTTTTCTTGTTCTTTTCATAAATATTTGGATTTTTTTAAAATTTTCTTACTGTTACCTATGTTATTTCTTTATAACAATTATGAGGATGATAATGATGATGATAATGATGATGATATTGAAAATTATAATAGTAACTGAATAAATGAATAATGATAATGATTAAATAAACAATAATGACGA
>NW_028234414.1:2927244-2937244 GCF_977035675.1 Penaeus japonicus | reverse complement strand
TATTAAAACAAAATGTTTGAATTTGTCAAATTATTAATTCCGTGTATTATTTTCAGTTATTGTAGGCCTATGACGAAGCTGCATGAATATTCTCGCTTATTTCCTGTGAATTTTATTGATTTTTGTCATATTCATATGAAAATGAACAGTTGCCATCACTCTGATCATAATAAGTGCACATGCAAACTAAAGTGTCGCCTTAAATGTTGATTTTTTGCTGAGATAAAGCGAGATGAGAGAGTCATCGCTGTAGTTGCCAGTGGACATACCAGTGCTCCAACCACTGGTAAATTTAGCATTGTATTCTATCATGGTAAGTTGTTCATGAATACCGATGCGGTCTTTTTACCATCATAATTGTAGTTACCAGCGTATTTATCATGGTAAGTGCGTTAGTGAATCCGGCCCCAGGGCTGCAAATCCTTAGTGCCCTTAGGAAGAAACCTATGACTACCCCTGACTTTGTTTTACTGCTGTGGGCGGAATAGAAATGGATATAATCATCTTTATTAGTCGGCTTTCTGTATACAGAGAAACGCAGGCCGTCGTCGTCACGATGGATCAGAGTGTCTAGGAAGGGTAGCTTCTGACATTCTTCTTCCTCTACGGTAAATTGAATTTTGTCGTGGACGGCGTTTAGCAGCATCAGCGTTTGGCGTAAGCACATCCTCCTGGGGACGACGACCAGAACATCATCTACGTAGCGTAGCCATGTTGAGTGCCTGCCAATTATGTCTCTGTAGTGGTCTTTTTCCAGAGTTTCCATGAAGATGCAGGACAGAACCGCGCTTAATGGGGAACCCATAGCTAGACCACTGGTTTGTCGGTATTCTTCTTCTGCAAATTCGAAGGACCCAAAATTCACGCACAGCTTCACGAGTCGTATAAAGTCACGCTTGGGTAGAGGAAGTGACTCATCATCCATGGTGTTGACGACTCTTTCTGCTGCTTGTATCGCACCATCCGTGGGAACATTGGTGAATAGGGCCTTGACATCGAAACTCGCCAACTTTTTGTTCTTATATCCAAGATTCTGAAGACGTTTGATGAGGTCGTCAGAGTTCTTCAGGTGGGAATCACTGATGACTCCCATAGCGCCAGAGAGGGGTCTGGCCAGACACTTAGCCAGACGATGAGGAGCGCTGCCAATGCCAGAAGTGATCGGTCTCATCGGTACACCTGGCTTGTGTATCTTCGGGAGACCTCTCATGGAAGGGGTACGGGGGGCCTCCTCCAGGAGATGAAGGAGATATTTTCCGCGGGCGGAGTGCAGGAGTATATCCCTTGCCTTCTTCTTGAAGACGGCACCTTCCTTCTTGGCATCTCCTCTCGCTACCTTTCTGTAAACAGAAGCATCGGACAGTAAATCGTTCATTTTTACATTGTAGTCACTATTATCCATAACAACAATACCCCCACCTTTGTCAGCCTGTGTGATGACGATGTTCTTGTCTGCACCGAGACCTTTCAGGACCGCGATGTATCTTCGCGGGATCGCAGGGGGACGCGAAGACGCTTCAGCCATACAGCATGTAGTAATCCCTTGAATGAATCCTTTTTCCAAGTCACTGTCCGTCCAACGGTTGTTCGAGATTACGTAGTCGATTAAATCCCTGCTGTCCTGCCCGGTGCTGAATTTAAGACCAAGAGATAATGCTTCCTTCTCGGTCTGCGTAAGACGTCTGCTTGATAAGTTCCGTAACAGGTCATTTCGTCCAGATTTCGTCCATCTGCTCTTGTTGCATACTCGTTGTAATTTCGCCTTGTGTTTGGCTCGTTGAGCTTGGTCTTCTTGTTGTAGTTGAAGAACCAACTCATGGGGCAGGAGGTCGCCCTCGAGCTCATTCTGAAGTTCGTAGAAACGGTGTTGAAGAGTCCTGATGGCCTCCAAAAGGAAGGCCCGAGCGCTATCAGGGAACGGATGCTCGCCTGATTTTAACTGGTTCGGAGCTGAAGGTGGCAGTACTTGCTCAGCCAAGCAGTCCATCAGGAAACAACGTCGATTCTTGACACTCTGGATCTTGCGTCTTGTGAAGAAATCCCTGGGAGGGGCAATCCACTCGCCACTCATACCGTGTGAATGATGAACAGAGTTCATAGCGACAAATGTAAAAGAAAGGTATGAATGAGACTGAATATCTAAAACACGCAAGAGATGTATTTGACGCGTGTCGAAACGCGTCAAATACATAAATAGAGAGAGAAAGAGAAAGAGAGAGAGAGAGAGAGAGAGAGAGAGAGAGAGAGAGAGAGAGAGAGAGAGAGAGAGAGAGAGAGAGAGAGAGAGAGAGAAAAGAGAGAAAAGAGAGAGAGAGAGAGAGAGAGAAAGAGAGAGAGAGAGAGAGAGAGAGAGAAAGGGAGAGAGAGATAGAAAGATAGAGAGAGAGAGAGAGAGAGAGAGAGAGAGAGAGAGATAGAGAGACAGAGAGAGACAGAGAGAGAGTGAACGATAGATAGAGAAAGAGAAAGAAAGAAAGAGAAGCAAGGACAGAGAGAGCCTGCGATATAGATATATATAGATATAGATTGAGATAGACAGATATAGATAGAGACATGGAGAGAATGAGAAAGATTATAGCAAGAGAGGGTGAAAGAGAGGAAGGGAGGAATAGGAAAGAGAATGAGACCGAAAATGGGAAATGGTAATATTGATTTTTATGTTTAATGGCAAATATGATAATGATAGATTTGAAGATTCTAATGAGAATGAGAATAAGAATGATATTGATTAAGAAGACAATAAAAGCGATAATGATAATAATGATGATAATGATTGTAAGGGAAGGATTACAATAACAATAAAATTACAAATTCTGTTACCGAAAAAAAAACATAATATTCATGATTCTAATAACAATGACAATAGTAAATAATAAAGATGATAATGATAATGATAAGAATGATAACGGGGATGAAGTCAATCCTGTCAATATTAATAACAACAACAGCAATAATGATCCTAATTGCAATCCTAAATGCAAGAAAAACAAGTGAAATGATACCAGACCTTTGTAGTGATTCCCCGAGACATTCCCTTGCCCCAAAGTAAATTCCCGATTGAATCCATGGTAACGTGAATTCTTGTCCTGTGTAGGGGTAGGCTGCCACCAGCTGATAAGGGATCAGCACCCGTGTATTTGCGAGACAGTCGAAGACGTGTAAAATGTATGTTATGTATGTGCATGAGTGTATGTCAGTTTGTATGTGGAAGAAATAGAGTTCCTACACAGGACATTGCCGAGCAGGCGTGGCTAGAGTCAGGCAAACATTCTTATTTCAGTGTTTTCCAAATTAAGTCTTAAAAGATATAAAAAGAAAGTTCCGATCATCAAAGTTTATTATATATATATATTCAATAAGAACACAAAAGGTCTCTCCTCCTTGCATATCAAAAAAAGCTTTCCTTGGCCTGGCCATGAATTTGTCTATGGCCGCAACCCTTGTAAAACAATAAAATTGCTATAAAAAGTAAAAGAAAAACAACAAGTGCCGAAAGGGCACGAGTTGTGAGCAGTGCGTTGCCGAGCTATGGGCTCATCTGCAAGAGGCTGTCTGCTGCCGAATAACGCCTCGCAGGGGGTTTTATGCCCTTCTTTCCAGGGAGGGAGCATGTGGTAGGCCCTCCTTCCAGGGAGGGAGCGAGTAGTAGGCCCTCCAGGACAACGCCATCTCTTGGCGCCGCTTCCCCCTCGTGGCGACAAAGGGGACACTCGTGCATTGGTCCTGGAGGGATGGCTGGGGCGAAGCACATCACTACAACTCCTCCCCCTCGAAGTTCACAGGCCGCATTGCCAAGGCCTGTGGGCTAAACACATTAACTGCAAAAATAAAAAGGGGTGTTACTGCAGAGCATAGATAAAAATCACCATCCAGGCAAAAGACGAATTTATAAAAAATATGGAAAGGGGAGAGAACCACGACCTTTCATAAAAATCAGCCAATATTAAAAAAATAAATTATCAAAATACAAAAACAGATAAAACTAAAAACTGGCTGAACCCATCAAAATACCCAAACCTAAAACATCAAACTTAAAATTAACCTTAAAATTAAAACCAAAGTAAAATGAGCCATCAAAAGAAATCGAGACAGGGATAACCCACTCTAAGTTTCTACACGGCGAAACCTCAATGTTAGCCCTTAAAGCACGATCATCTCCACCAAAGAAGGTCAATACCTACATCAGGCTGTGGACGCTTACTCCTGGTTACTCGCACCGGGGACACTCGGATCCTCGGTTCCATCGTCCACCTCAGCCTCGGGGAAGAACTCGAGCTCTTCTTGGACCACGTACCGCTTCATCTGGTTACAGTGGTAACCCTTCTCTCGGTAAGGCGGCTGCGTCGACTGGCAGATGAAGGTGACAGGGCCTACCTGCTTCTTCACTCGCAGAGGGCCACTCCACCGGGAACCAAGAGCTCGGCCTGCAACTCCTGTCCTGCGGGCGTACTCTGACGAGGACAAGATCACCCTCTGCTGGCGTGAACTTCTGCCGCACTCTCCGGTTGTAGTCCTCGGCCCATATCGACTGTGCGCGACGGGCCGTTTCCACTGCAACCGCTCGAGCTTCCTTGAGCCTTTCGCGGAACCGTTGAGCTGATCCCTCATCGATCTCTTGCCGGTTCGTCAGCCCTACAGGGAAATAACCATCCTTCCCTATCATGAGGTACAACGGCGGCTGTCCGGTACTCCTGTGTACCGCCGTGTTCAGGGCGAGACGTACGTACGGAAGGAGCTCATCCCATTCGTCCGGGTGGTCTCCTACCAGGGTAGCTAGGGCATCCTTTATAACCCTGTTACTCCTTTCTACCATACCATTAGCCTGTGGGTGGAAAGCCGTGGTATATCCCAACTTTATCTTCAACATTTCACATACCTGGGAAAATAGACGGTTTTTAAATTCACCCCCAGAATCCGTTACTAAAATATTAGGAGGTCCAAAAAGAGTCACATATTTCTCCACAAATGCATTAGCCACTGTTTCTGCATCCTTGTTCTTCAAAGGTATCAACTGCAAATACCTGGTAAGATGTTCTACGATGACCAGAACGTAGCGGTAACCATTCAGAGATCCTTGCAAATCTAGAAGATCTGCCGACACCCTCTCCATAACCTGTGTCACCTCTGGGGCTGAACTTAATTTAGCCCTTCGCACCGCAACTCCTTTTCGCCGTTGACATTGGGGGCATGCTGCCACGAACTTCTTGACGCCCAGCAACATCTGAGGAAAGTAATACTGGTCTCTCAGACGCGTGTAAGTCCTATAGACTCCAGGGTGGGCTGCTGTTGGTTCGCTGTGCACCGATTTTATTGCCTCATCCCTCATGGTGCGAGGGATCACTAGCTGCTGGATCACACGGTCTGGAAGGTGACGTAAATGGTACAACAGGCCATCGCTTACCTCGAACTCTTCCAATGGAAAGGGGGTTCTTCGTCGGGGCAGTCTTCGTTCCTGAAGGTACTGGATAATCTCAGTCCATAGGGGGTCCTTCTGTTGCTCTTCGGCAATCTTCTGGGCGTCCATGACAAGAGATGTTGCCGCTACTGCTCTGCTTAGGAGGTCAGGTACATGATGGGAAGCACCTGGTTTGTACCGAAGTTCGTACTGGTAAAAGGAGAGTTCGTGGGACCATCTTGTCATCCTGATTGACTTAGTTACCTGTTTAAATACATATACTAATGGCCGGTGGTCAGTATAAATCACAAAGGATCTGCCATAAAGATATGCATCAAAATTCCTGACAGCTTCGACAACTGCCAGGGCCTCAATGTCAATCACTGGGTATCTCCTTTCTACCTCCCTAAGCTTCCGTGAAAAGTAGGCAACAGCATGAGGGACCCCTTCCCATCTCGCTGCATAATACATGCGCCGATGGCTACCTGTGACGCATCGGAATGCACCTCAAAGGGACGGTTAAAGTCGGGTTTCGGAGGACCGGTGCCGACATCAGTCGTCGCTGCAGCTCCGCAAAGGCCTGCTGATGCTCTTCTGTCCACCGAAATGATCGTCCCTTCCTGGTTAAAGAGGTGAGTGGGGCAGCTATCATGGCATAACTGGGGATGTGTTTTCGGAAGAATCCGGTACATCCCAAAAACTGTCTTACTCCCTTCACATTCTGTGGGGGCTTCATGGTCTTAATGGCCTCTACTTTAGCTGGGTCTGGCTGTATCCCTTCTCTGGTTATGAGGTATCCCAGGAATTTAAACTCATGAGTGGCAAAGGAGGACTTACCGACATTTAAGCAGAAACCAGCCTTACTGAGCAAGTCTAACGTTTCTTCCAGATGCTCGAGATGTTCCTCAAACGAGCGGGAGTAAACCACCACGTCATCCAGGTATGCTAGCACATGCCTCCCCAAGACTGGAGCCAATACCGTGTTGATGGCCCTCTGGAAGGTGGATGGGGCCGTGGCGAGTCCAAAAGGAAGCCTGGCAAACTGGAAAAGTCGGTGGCCATCTGAAAATGCCGTTTTATGCCTATCCTCCGGATCTACTTCCACTGTCCAGTAAGCAGAGCGGGCATCAAGGGCAGTAAACCACTCAGTGTTATGCAGTTCATCAATGGTCTGGTCTATACGGGGCATTGGATATGCATCCCCAACCGTTACTTTGTTCAGGTTCCTAAAGTCTATACAGAACCTTACCTGCCCATCCTTTTTCCTGACCAGAACCACGGGGGACAACCAAGGAGATTTTGAAGGCTCGATGATGCCACCAGTAAGCATCTTATCACATTCTTCCCTTATGGTGGTCCTTGCATGTTCCGGCAGACGCCACTGTCTGGTCCTCAGAGGGGTCTCACTGGAGGTTACTATCCTATGGGAAATACCTGGCACCTTCCCCAGTGGAGCTCCTTCCTTAAATAAATTGGGAAATTTGTTTAAAATGGAAAACAATTGATATCTTTGTTCAATTGTAAGATGGTTTACCTTCTCCTTCGGTATGTCGAAGCTAGCTTCCGTCTCACCCACAGTGTGCGTTTCGAAATTAACTTCAGGGAAGACGGTGTATTGGTCCTCCGTGTAGCCGAAATCTTGGGTCCCATAAAAGTCATCGAAATCGTCGATGAATTCCTCTGTAACACTGCTTAGAGAATCCCCATCATTATCCTCCCTGCTAGTGGGCACAAAGTTCTTAGGAGGCACTTCCCTTGAAGCAGAGTCTTGGTGAAAAGTCTGTTCTACCGGCTCAACTCTTGCGATAATCATACCCCCCTTAAGTGTCACTGGCTTTGGTCCATCATTCACTACCCACACGTTAACCATGTTCGTTTTTACAGTCACCACGGTCCTAGGCACTAATACACGGTCAGTAATTCCACAGATACATACCTCCGGATGCCTGGTTCCATTCTGTACTTGTCCATGTATAAAAACACCACTATGGGGAGGGCACTGCACTGTCTTCTGAACCACAACGCTGTTTTCTACCTCACCCATGTTGCACGTCCGTCCACCTGAACCAGGTTTTTCTCTTCCGGGGATGGTCTTATTAATCACCTGCACCTCCTTTGAGGCGGTATCGGAGTATGTGAGCGGCACCTTCACGCCATTAAACACCATATATTTTCTAAGGGGTGAGTTATAAGAAATTAAACGGAAGTTGAATCTTCGGAGTAAGTCTATGCCCAGTAAAATATCACCTGGGAAAGATATTTCATCCACTATACATACTTTATGGAAGCAGAAGACATGAGGAGCGATTTCAATTCTTACCGTCGCTTCCGCTTCAGGCTGAAACTGTCGTCCCGAAGCACCTCGCAGGGTTTTCGACGAAGAAAAGGGCCGGTGTATCTTAAACCTTTCCATGGTATCTCGGGAAAGTATAGTCACTTCCGATCCTGTATCCACAAATCCTTCAGCCGTTAGACCATTAATCTGTAAGTGTACTATGGGTCTCCCATGTCTTACTTGGCTACTCACGGGCATTACTGGTTCCTTGGGGTCCTCCGCCTGGGGTCGGAACCTCTTCGTCCCGGCGGGCCGCGAGAAAGGGACACCTGTTTGCAAAGTGTCCTTCCTTGTTACACAGGAAACACCTCGTCGGTCGACGACTTCGACAGTCGGCTGTATCATGGGAATCAGATTTGTGATAAGAACAATACCTTTCAACAGAAGCTACTTGCCTTGGACGAAAACTTCTCCTTGGGTACTCAGGTTCACCTGCTGTATCTGGGGTACTCACATTACCTTCACTTTCACCTTTTACACCAACTCGAAGGTTCCAAATCCTCTGAGAAGCATCGACAATCTCCGACAACGAACCATCCTCTTTTAGGACTAAAGCTTCCCTCAACCAAAATGGCAAACCTCTTAAAAATAACCTCCTGATCAATTCGTCAGGATCCCCTATGGCTCCAGGATAATCATAAAAGCCTTGGTACACATTACCTTCTAAAAGAACATAAAAATCAAGAGGAGCTTGATCGGACTTTAACTTATATCCTTCAAGTAATCGAAAGAAATCTGTGGCAGAACATGTCCCCCTGAATTTAACCCTTACTTTAACTTTAAATTCTTCCCAACTTGAAATTCTATCAAACAGGGGTCCATTTATTATCAAGTCTGCCGTTCCTCTACAAGAAGCCTTCGCCGCGCGAATATAGGCAGAATCAGTGGGAGGTCTAGTCAAGTTCTCAATGCTGCGGATCCAACTCTCTACCTCCTGATTTCTTTTAAGTGGTTGAGCAGCAGAGGTCTCGGCTTTAAAGATAATAACCGCTTCCTTCTGTACAACATACTCAACAAAGTCACGGGAAGAAGCTTCACTAGTACTTGGTGTTGCCCTGTTCTGTTCTAATTTTGACTCTAATTCCGCGTTCTTTACCTGTAAATCATTAACCAGAGTTTTCAGACTATTGATTTGAGTCTGTAACTCGTCAAACAATGAGATATCCATGTTTTCTCTGGGCAAAAGGGTCAACTCACCACTCGTGTTTGAATCGTCTTGAAGAGATTCTCCCGATGGACCTGCCTCTGGCTCACCATCTAACCCTCTCCGCAGCTTTCGTTTACCCATTACTTTAAATTAATGAAATAGACCTTTACCTATACGAAAAATACTGGACTTTTAATCCCTGAAACAAACTTTTAACCCACATGAAAGAATACCTGAAATTAATGCTTGCCTGAAACATTCAGATCCCACCGCTGATCACCAAAAATAAATAAGAGCTGTAGTGATTCCCCGAGACATTCCCTTGCCCCAAAGTAAATTCCCGATTGAATCCATGGTAACGTGAATTCTTGTCCTGTGTAGGGGTAGGCTGCCACCAGCTGATAAGGGATCAGCACCCGTGTATTTGCGAGACAGTCGAAGACGTGTAAAATGTATGTTATGTATGTGCATGAGTGTATGTCAGTTTGTATGTGGAAGAAATAGAGTTCCTACACAGGACATTGCCGAGCAGGCGTGGCTAGAGTCAGGCAAACATTCTTATTTCAGTGTTTTCCAAATTAAGTCTTAAAAGATATAAAAAGAAAGTTCCGATCATCAAAGTTTATTTAATATATATATTCAATAAGAACACAAAAGGTCTCTCCTCCTTGCATATCAAAAAAAGCTTTCCTTGGCCTGGCCATGAATTTGTCTATGGCCGCAACCCTTGTAAAACAATAAAATTGCTATAAAAAGTAAAAGAAAAACAACAAGTGCCGAAAGGGCACGAGTTGTGAGCAGTGCGTTGCCGAGCTATGGGCTCATCTGCAAGAGGCTGTCTGCTGCCGAATAACGCCTCGCAGGGGGTTTTATGCCCTTCTTTCCAGGGAGGGAGCATGTGGTAGGCCCTCCTTCCAGGGAGGGAGCGAGTAGTAGGCCCTCCAGGACAACGCCATCTCTTGGCGCCGCTTCCCCCTCGTGGCGACAAAGGGGACACTCGTGCATTGGTCCTGGAGGGATGGCTGGGGCGAAGCACATCACTACACCTTGACGTGTCGTAGCAGGATGTGGATTGCAAGGATCATTATATATTTCGAAGAATAAGAGAATAGAGAGAATGAGA
>NW_028234414.1:2894744-2897244 GCF_977035675.1 Penaeus japonicus | reverse complement strand
TCTCTCTCTTACTCTCTCTCTCTCTCTCTCTCTCTCTCTCTCTCTCTCTCTCTCTCTGTATCTGTCTGTCTGTCTTTAGAAAGAAAAATGAGCACTAAAAAAATAAAAAGAATCTGACAAAAATCTGAAGAAACAGTGGCAATTCTTCAAAAAGCTCGATTTGTGCAACTAAGTGAAATCTCTCACAGTTGAAGGTTTCTCTCCTTCTGTCACTATCTCTTCTGTTTATTTTGATTTCTTTCCATTCCCTTCGTTGTGCTTACGCTGTTTGTAGTAAACAACACGAAGGGAAGAGGGCGGATCTACACGATCGTTTGTTTACCTGCTTTCCCCCCCCCCCCCTTTTTTTTCGTACTGTATACGATGTTTGCATTTCTCTTCATTTTCAGCTGTTGATATGATTGTTATCATTATTATCGCTTTAGTTGTCAATTTCATAATTATTACTATTATTATTATTATTATTATTATTATTGTTATTATTATTATATTGTACTTATCATTATCATTATTATTGTTATTATCATTATTATTATCATTATTATTATCATCATTATTATTATATTATTATCATCATTATTATTATTATTATTATTATTATTATCATTATTATTATCATTATTATTATTATCATTATTATTATTATTTTTATTATTATTATTATTATTATTATTATCATTATTATTATATTGTTATTATCATTATTATTATTTTTATCATGATCAATATCATCATGACCAATTTATCATTATCATTACAATTATCATTTTCGTTATTATCATAATTATTATTACCATTATTACTTTTACCATTTTTTAAAAATATTACCATCATTATCCTTATCCTTATCATCACTGATACTATCATTACTTTCATCATAATCATTAATAACACTGGTATTGTTATACCATTCATAATTTGTAATATTTTCATCAGCATTATTATTATCACTATGATTATCATTATTTTTATATCTATTACATGCTGTAACAGAAGTACTATTGTAGTAGTAGCACCATTATTATTGTTATTATTATCGTTATGTAATACATCATTATTATTGCTATTATTATTATTGTTATCAATATTATTATCGTTATTATTGTTATTGTTATCCATATCGTTATCATTATCGTTATTATCATTATTATTATTGTTATTCTTATTATTGTTATCAATATCATTATCATTATTATTGTTACTGTTATCGTTATTGTTATCATTATCGTTAATATTATTATTTTTATTATTATTATTATTATTATTATTATTATTATTATTATTATTGATAATAATATTATTATCATTATTATTGTTATTGTTATTATTAACAATATTATTATCATTATCATCAATATTGTCATCATTATTATTGCTATTTTCGTGATTATTAATATCATCATCATCATCATTGTTGTTGTTACCAGTATCATTGTTATCATTACTGCTATTGTCCTTTTCATTGTCATTATTAGCATATTCATTATCATCATCATCATTACTCTCATCACCATGTTTTTTTATCATTATCATAATCATTATTATTATTATCAGGATAGTCATTTTACTATCATATTATTATTCTAGTTTATACCATTAAAATCAACATCAATATAATAGCCATTACAATGAATTAATTTATCGTATTTCCTTTGTTTTATCATAAGGAGTCTCATTCATCATTACCGTTATTGTTATCATATTTACATGATAAACCTTAAATAACAACCTTTTCTCCCTATAGTCCATAATGTTATTCTCCATTGATGATAATCTTTGATATTTTTAATTGCTATTATATAATTCTGTTTCGCTTTGATAACGAATTTATTCCCCGTGTTCCATTTTCTTTGACAACTCGGATTCCTTCCGTTTTCTTTTCCACTTGATTTCTGTCGTTTTCTGTTTCTTGTAAACTCTTCTCAGATTTTACGAAGCTTTTCTTTAACTTGATTAAAAAAAAAAAAAAAAAAAAAAAAAAAAAAAAAAATCTGTTTAGATTGTTTATTTTATTCATCTATCATTATTATGGTTTTTAAAATGGAGGACATACATAAGTTCTAATGGGGGTACAGGCCTCCATGAAAAAATGTTTTTTTTTATAAGTATTGCTATGTATATGAATAATGTTTATATAAAATTCTTAGTTTGATTAAAAAAAAAAAAAAAAGTCAAATCAAAGAAATCCATATTTAATTTCTAATTAAGGAAGAACTTGAAAAATATTTTGTTTGATGATGTGAAGAAGAAGAGGTCTGGCGGCAGGACCAACTACTAAAGGGAGCGTAGTGATAAAATGTTTAAGAACCAATGAGATACCATGAAGGAGTTAGGGAGAGGAAGACACACACACAAAGGGAGTAAAAAAAAAAAAAAAAAAAAAGAAAAAAAAAAAAAAAAGAGAGATACTAAGACACAAGAAGAACTAGGCAATTAGATTAAACAAAAAGTTATATAGATCTAATCTGGAAAATAAACCACTCGACTTCGGTCTTTCTAG
>NW_028234414.1:2891796-2894644 GCF_977035675.1 Penaeus japonicus | reverse complement strand
GTTTGCTAATTCCAAATTTCGTGATGATTTTTGTGATGATACTGATAATATTGACAATAACAACGAACCTATATTATAACACTATATTATAACAACGAACCTATATTATAACAACGAACCTATAACACTGAAATTGCTCCTATCAATACTAAATAGAATGACAGTAACAAGACTGAAAAACACAGATAGTAAGAAGAGGGAGAAAAACGCCAATGATGAAAATAATTGCAGTATATCATTTCAGTATATTTCAATCTGATATAATTTCAATATTTCAATTTGAATTATTTCAATATTTCAATCTGAAATAATTTCAATATTTCAATATGAACTATTTCAATATTTCATTATGAACTATTTCAATATTTCATTATGAACTATTTCAATCTGAAATAATTTCAATATTTTAATCTGAAATAATTTCAATATTTCAATATGAACTATTTCAATATTTCATTATGAACTATTTCAATCTGAAATAATTTCAATATTTCAATATGAACTATTTCAATATTTCATTATGAACTATTTCAATATGATATAATTTCAATATTTCAATATGAAATAAGCCATCACGAAAGCTGTTTGTTTTCAATTTTAATCTCTATGAAGTATAAAATTACAGTGCCTGTAATCTTGCTTTATGTAACAGACGAAGGACATAATATTATTAGTATTATCCTAGAGCTTAATAGATGAGAGTTTTAAACATTTAAGAGACTATTTCTTTTAATTGAAAATATATGAGATGAATCTGATGCATCTTTATCCTTCGTTAGTTTATCATTATCTCTTTTAATTATTGTAAAAATGATGGTGAGATGAAAAGAGGAATAGTAGTTATGTAATAGCGGTGTGTGTGTGTGTGTGGGGGGGGGGGGGGGGGCATATGTGTTTGTAATGTATGTACATACATGTTTTTTTTTTTTTTTTACATACATACAATGCATGTTATTTCCTAGTATGGTATGGCAACAATGATGATAATGATGGTAATAATGATAATTATAGCACTAATGATAATAAAAATAATAATGATGGTAGTATCAATAATGATGGTTATAATAACAATGATAATGACCATAACCATCATCCTCATTATCATCATAAAAAGAATGGAAATACTATCATTAATAGGTATGATAATGATAAAGAGAGACAAAATAATAACAATGATAAAAGTAATTATGATAATGATGAAAACAATAATGATGATGATAATAATATTCTCAGTAATGATAATAATGATAGGGTTAAAAGTAATGATGATAATGATAACAACAAGGAGAGTTAAGGTAGTGATAATTATGATAATTATCATCACTGTTCATATTATTGCAACACATTATTATTATCAATAATATTATTTCTATCATCATTATCATTACTATCATCATTGTCAGTACTATCATTCCTATTACTAATACTATTCATTTTACTCCTATGATTACTTAAATGACAATTATCATAAACATAATTATCCTCTGATGATATCTTCTTAATGATTTTTATTATTCTATATATCCTTCCCTTTTTTTACACATAAGAATTATTACACTAATTAAACAGTTTACCCCCCCCCCCTTCCAACCAACCAAAAAAAAAAAAAAAAAAAAAAAAAAAAAAAAAAAAAAATCATAAGCCTACATACATATATTACCCTTATCATGATTATTACCCGGTTTATCCTCCTCCTCCTCCTCTTCCTCCTCCTCCTCCTCCTCCTCCTCCTCACTCACATAGTTATACGTAAATGCATGTTTTGTATCGGGTATTAATAGGCATAGAGTAATGAGTTTGTTAAGCAAGAGAGAGAGAGAGAGAGAGACAGGGAGAGAGAGAGAGAGAGTGATAGAGAGAGAGAATAAGAGAGAGAGTGTGTGTGTGGGTGTGAGAGAGAGAGAAAGAGAGAGAGAGAGAGAGTGTGTGTGTGTGTATGTGTGAGAAAGAGAGAGAGAGAGTGTGTGTGTGTATGTGTGAGAAAGAGAGAGAGAGAGTGTGTGTGTGTATGTGTGAGAAAGAGAGAGCGAGTAGGGAAATACCAGCAAGAGGAATTCCCAGAAAATATTGCAAGTCTTGCAAAAACAGACAGGAATCGAAAGCCAACAAATGAAACGATAGAATAAACAAACAAACAAACAAGAGGTGATAGTTTGTGATAAACAACAACAATACGAAACAGATACAAAGCCAATCCTCCCAAAACAACAACAATAAAAATGAAACAAAGGATAACACAAAAGGAAAAAGAAGAAGCCAGAATGGAAAATGACAAATAAACTCGAAAGGTAAATAAATAATAAATAAAAGGGAAAAAGGAAAGAATGGAAGAGAAGGGAAGATATGAGGCTGCAATAAAGAGGAAGTGAAGAAAGAATGGAGTTAAAGAGGAGAAAATTAAGGATGAAGGTGACTAGAAAGAGAAAAAAAAAAAAAAAATGAAGGAAGTTCAGAAAGAAAGAAAAAAGAAGGAAAAAAGGAACAAGGAGAGGAGGGAAAAGTATGAAAGAGAAAAAAAAAATAAATAAAAAAGTAAGAAAATGAAGAAAAACAAGGGCAAGAAAAAAACAAAACAAGAAAAAGACAAAACAAAATCATATCAAAAATAATAAAAAAAACTAAAATAAAAAAGGCAGGAGAAAAAGGACCAGAAAGAAAGAAACAAAGAAAAAATCACAAGAAAAGATGATGAAATAAGGTAAAAAAATATAATCACAGGAGGAACGTCACAGGAAGTTGGCAGTCGCATGGAAGGCAAACAACCAAAAACATTTTTTCCAAACTGACCTATTGAAGGAAAACAAGTCAGATGAAGTGACTCGGAGGTGCATGCGATCGGTCTCTCTTC
>NW_028234414.1:2876796-2886796 GCF_977035675.1 Penaeus japonicus | reverse complement strand
TTCTCTAGCTTTTTAAAGATACCTCTATATTCCCCAGTAATGCTGTTGTTTTTCTTTTTAGAGAAGGAAGTGGAAAGAGGAATACTCTTTCTCTCTCTCATTCTCATTTTCTCTCTCTTTCTCTCTCTCTCTATCTCTCTCTCTCTCACTTCTCTCTCTCTCTCTTTCTCATTCTCTTTATCTCTCTCTCTCTCTCTCTCTCTCACTCTCTCTTTCATTCTCTCTATGTTTTTTTCTCTCTCTCCCTCTCCCCCCCCCCTCTCTCTCTCTCTCCCTCTCTCTCATTCTCTCTCTCTCTCTTACTCTCTCTCATTCTCTCTCTCTCTCTCTTACTCTCTCTCATTCTCTCTCTCTCTCTCTCTCTCTCTCTCTCTCTCTCTCTCTCTCTCTCTCTCTCTCTCTCTCCTTCTCTCTCTCTCTCTCTCTGTCTGTCTTTAGAAAGAAAAATGAGCACTAAAAAAAATAAAAAGAATCTGACAAAAATCTGAAGAAACAGTGGCAATTCTTCAAAAAGCTCGATTTGTGCAACTAAGTGAAATCTCTCACAGTTGAAGGTTTCTCTCCTTCTGTCACTATCTCTTCTGTTTATTTTGATTTCTTTCCATTCCCTTCGTTGTGCTTACGCTGTTTGTAGTAAACAATACGAAGGGAAGAGGATGGAAATACACGATCGTTTGTTTACCTGCTTCCCCCCCCCCCCTTTTTTTTGTACTGTATACGATGTTTGCATTTCTCTTCATTTTCAGCTGTTGATATGATTGTTATCATTATTATCGCTTTAGTTGTCAATATCATTATTATTATTATCATTATTATTATCATTATTATTATTATTATTATTATCCTTATCATTATTATTGTTATTATCATTATTATTATCATTATTATTATCATCATTATTATTATATTATTATTATCATTATTATTATTATCATTATTATTATTATTATTATTATTATTATTATTATTATTATTATTATTATTATTATTATTATTATTATTATTATTATTATTATTATTATTATTTTCATTATTATTATTATTATTATTATTATCATTATTATTATATTGCTATTATCATTATCATTATTATTATCATGATCAATATCATCATGACCATTTTAACGTTATCATTACAATTATCATTTTCGTTATTATCATCATTATTATTACCATTATTACTTTTACCATTTTTTAAGAATATTACTATCATTATCCTTATCCTTATCATCACTGATACTATCATTACTTTCATCATAATCATTAATAACACTGGTATTGTTATACCATTCGTAATTTGTAATATTTTCATCAGCATTATTATTATCACTATGATTATAATTATTTTTATATTTATTACAAGCAGTAACAGAAGTACTATTGTAGTAGTAGCACCATTATTATTGTTATTGTTATCGTTATCATCATTATTATTGCTATTATTATTATTGTTATCAATATTATTATCGTTATTATTGTTATTGTTATCCATATAGTTATCATGATCGTTATTATCATTATTATTATTGTTATTCTTATTATTGTTATCAATATCATTTTCATTATTATTGTAACTATTATCGTTATTGTTATCATTATCGTTAATATTATTATTTTTATTATTATTATTATTATTATTATTATTATTATTATTATTATTATTATTATTATTATTATTATTATTATTATTATTATTAATACTATTATCATTATTATTGTTATTGTTATTATTATCAATATTATTATCATTATAATAAGGAGTCTCATTCATCATTACCATTATTGTTATCATATTAACATGACAAACCTTGAATAACAACCTTTTCTCCCTATAGTCCATAATGTTATTCTCCATTGATGATAATCTTTGATATTTTTAATTGCTATTATATAATTCTGTGTCGCTTTGATAACGAATATATTCCCCGTGTCCTATTTTCTTTGACAACTCGGATTCCTTCCGTTTTCTTTTCCACTTGAGTTCTGTCGTTTTCTGTTTCTTGTAAACTCTTCTCAGATTTTACGAAGCTTTTCTTTAACTTGATCAAAGAAAAAAAAGAAAAAAAAGAAAAAAAAAATCTGTTTAAATTGTTTATTTCATTCATCTATCATTATTATGTTTTTTTTTTGTTTGTTTGTTTTAATGGAGGACATACATAAGTTCTAATGGGGGTACAGGCCTCCATGAAAAAATGTTTTTTTATAAGTATTGCTATGCATATGAATAATGTTTATATAAAATTCTTAGTTTAATTAAAAAAAAAAAAAAAGTTAAATCAAAGAAATCCATATTTAATTTCTAATTAAGGAAGAACTTGAAAAATATTTTGTTTGATGACGTGAAGAAGAAGGGGTCTGGCGGCAGGACCAACTACTAAAGGGGGCGTAGTGATAAAATGTTTAAGAACCAATGAGATACCATGAAGGAGCGAGGGAGAGGAAGACACACACACAAAGGGAGTAAAAAAACAAAAACAAAAAAAGAGAGATACTAAGACACAAGAAGAACCAGGCAATTAGATTAAACAAAAAGTTATATAGATCTAATCTGGAAAATAAACCACTCGACTTCGGTCTTTCTAGAATGAAGCTCTAACCATGACCTTTTTTCGAACAGATAATTCCGTGTAATTCATAGCATAATCAAAGATTGCAAAAAGAAAAAATATGCAACACCCTCCCTCCCTCCATTTAATCCGTTAACACGAGAGAAACGTCCACATAGAACTCTCTAGACAACACAAGAACCCAAAACTTGTATTCACAAACATCATTTTTTGTGTGTGTGTGTTATTAATTATAAGTTTAGTCGTACAGGGAAAGCCACAGCGCCTAAGTTCGGGGGCGGTTGACATATACTACGCGTGGCTTGAGGCGGAAAAAGGCAGGATGTAACATGAACTAACTATATTGTGTGTTGTCTCTGCGATGGGGTTCTTTTATGATGTATATGCTGATTATAAAAATGTCAGTGTATATCTATGCTATGCCAGTGTTGGTCTGCGTTTAATTGCACACATACTGACATGCAGACAGTTATATAGGAACATATATACATAAGGATGTAAGCGTGTGTTTGTTTTTATGTATATATGTATATACATATATACATATATATATATAAATATAAATATATATACATATATATATATATATATATATATATATATATATATATATATATGTGTGTGTGTGTGTGTGTGTGTTTGTGTGTGTATATGTGTGTGTGTATGTAAATATATATATATATATATATATATATATATATATATATATTTATTTATACATACATATCTATCTATCATTTATATATGTATATATATATATATATATATATATATATATATATATATAAATATATGTATATATATATATATATATATATATATATATATATATATATATATATATATATATATATATATGAAAGTTATTCTATAAAAGGGAAAGCGGTTTGCGCCTTAATTAAAAAGGAATGGAAATTTATAAATAGTTCCACTCCTCTACAACTTCAAAGGAACTTACATTAGCCAAACTTTGTACTTTGTTCAGAAGTCGATAAGGTACTCCAAACTTTTCCAAACTATTTTAATGGAAATAATTAGTTTCTCACACTTGCTTATCTAATGTGCCTTGAAACACGTATTTTTTATATGCTTCTGCTATAAAATCACGGAATCAAAGTAGACACATACCCATACGACATATCCGAATATATGTAGCAAAATTATAGGTTTGGGAAAGCATAGACCAATGTTGCACCACCCCATAATTCACCAATTCAATGACATTTACCACCCATAACATTTGTCGCAAATTGCACTAGAAGTATCTATTTACTATTATAAATAACATTCCCAATAGCGGCAGTATTAAGCGATCACCATGGCATCCGCACCCCCGATGCTCCGATAAAGGCCAACAAACATCTTTCGTCTATATATTGGAGAAAACTAGAGCTTGAGCTAGTTTACTAAATGACAATAGATAGCAAGAAAAATCTACGGAAATTCTCAAACAGGAGAATGCACACATTTGGATGAGCTTTTAATAGATAACCCAAATTATGTTCAGTTCTTCACAATGTCATAAAAAAGCTACATTATTCATGATAAGCGACAGATAACATAGATGGAATATCTCTTGAAGTGTCTCCATTAACCGAAAACACACCATTTGTCTAGAAAATCCATGGTTGTTCATAAGTCATATAATACCATACATTACCACTACATATTACCCTTAAGCACATGTCACCTGAACTTTTCCATTTATACTCCCTATTGCTCAGTGATAAAAATTGTCTGATTCATCATTAATCTACCCCTGTTCAATACACCATATTTTTTTACTCTCTGTTCAACCATCAATCTCTCTCTCTTCCTCTTCCTTTATCATCTCCTTTATCATCCCCTTTTCTGACTACCTTCATTCCCCGCCCCTCTGATCAGATGCGAAACGTCATTTCAAAGTGTACCCTGTTTCTGCTCTCGTCTCTTCTTCTCTTTCGTTAATGTCAATTGTCTTGCTCCTTTCCTCCCCTCCTCTCTCTTTGTCTCTCACTCTCTTTTACTCTTTATCATCGCTGTTATGTCTGCCTAGCTCTTCTTCTTCTTCTTCTCTCTCTCTTTCTCTTTTCTCTCTCTCTCTCTCTCCCTCTCTCTCTCTCTCTCTCTCTCTCTCTCTCTCTCTCTCTCTCTCTCTCTCTCTCTCTCTCTCCCTCTCTCCCCCCCCCTCTCTCTCTCTCTCTCTTTCTCTCTCTCTCTCTTTCTCTCTATTTCTCTCTATCCTCTCTTCCAAGCGACATTTTCTTTCTCTCTCCTTCTTTTCTCTACATCCTATATCCATTCTCTCTTACCCGTTTATTCTTATCTCTTCTACATTCTTTGCCATTTTGTAACGACTCATAGTTGACATCCCATGTGCGCGTCTGTGTGTGTGTGTGTGTATGATTATGTGTTTGAGTGTATTTGTGATTATGTGTTTGAGTGTGTATGTGTGTGTGTGCGTGTGTGTGTAATTATGTGTTGAATGTCTGTAAAACAATCAAACACATTAATAAACACACACACACACACACACACAAAAAAACAATAAACAACCCCCCCCCCCCTCCCCCCGACGACACCACCACCGAACCTTACAATACAACAAACATCTCCAAACACCAAACCTCTTGTCCGGAATACCCCGCCCCCTCCCTCCCTCCTCCCACAAAAAAAAAAAAAAAAAAAAAAAAAGAGAGAGAAAAAAAAGAAGAAGCTGGCGCTGCGCAACCGGAAAACAGGTTATTTGAAAAATCGTCTGTAAGTCATGAGCCAATATTAGGCAAAGGGGATTCGCTCAACCACGCAAATGTGAGCGCTTCCAAATGCGGGCAAGTGAAATGATGCCAAAAGTGTTCGAGATAAATAAACACCAACGGATTATATCGTGGCTCTGGAAGGGGACAAGTGCCAGAGATAAAGGACGATTTGGATGAAATATAGGAATATACAACTATTCAAACACATATGTGGATGTGTGTGTGTGTGAGAGAGTATGTACAAATAGACACAAACACACAAACATACACACAAACACACAATATATATAAATAAGGTGAAACATTGCGTAAACTCTTTCAACCAAACGATCCTTCGGGAAAAATGTCTAACTAGGGCTGTACTTGCCCCAGGCCCTTAAGCCCTTTTGGCCCCGAGCCTAAGGGGGTCTAAGCTGGAGTAGAGTCTATCAACTTGCATGCATTTCCTAAGCGCACATTTTGATTACTTTCTAGTGTACTAAAAATATGAAACAGCCAAGATTACTGCCATAGAAATGACACACCAGAGTAATGATATCGGTTTTACATCCAAATACAATACAATACAATAAAAAAAAAAAAAAAAAAAAAAAAAAAAAAAAAAAAATATATATATATATTATATATATACATATATATATATATATATATATATATATAATATATAATATATATATATATGTGTGTGTGTGTGTGTGTGTGTGTGTGTGTGTGTGTGTGTGTGTGTGTGTGTGTGTGTGTGTGTGTGTGTGTGTGTGATTTCTATGGGTTCTAGTTTTCTAGTTAGATGTCTTGTTGGTTCAGTTAGTTCCTGTGTAGCAAAAGTTCGAAATCTCATCAGCAGGGTTAGTTGTAAATAATCATAGGGAATATACAGATAAAAGTAAAGAGACTGAACACAGGGTTAACGGAACTGAAATCTGATATCAAATATTTGATCACAATTACGAAGCCTATATATAACAAAAGAGACGCATCATATCATATACTGTGTCCTTTATTATATCTTTGCCTCCTTTATTACTTCATTTATATATACCACATCGAACTGACCACATGCATCACAGACAATGCAAGTTTACCTATACTCAGTACTCTATATATCAACACTATATCCATCTAGGACATTTGGAATCCCCGCTTGATGGTCAGACAGGGATGAGGTACACGAATCCGGTTCACTACTAATGGAACTGCGGTTAGTCAAAGAGAGAGAATGTCAGTGCTTTTGAATTATTAAAGAGATAGGTCTGAGGATTCCTATCACTATATCTGAGATACTAGAATGTCACGAAGATAGACCAAGAGATTGTCACTGTATGATTTCCAATTAGTTTTCCCTCTGTTGGAAAATGATGATGGTGTGGGGTAGGTATGATGTGTGTGTGTGTGTGTGTGTGACTGTGTGTGTGTGTGACTGTGTGACTGTGTGTGTGTGTGACTGTGTGTGTGTGTGTGACTGTGTGTGTTTTTGTGTGTCTGTGTGTGTGTGTGTGACTGTGTGTGTGTTTGTGTGTTTGTGTGTCTGTGTGTGTGTGTTTGTGTGTGTGTAAAAAGCATCATGAAGATAAACTTCAAGCGGAACTCGAATAAAAAAGAAGAAGAAAATATAACGAGAGAAACAAACAAAAAAAAAAAAAAGAAAAAAAAGAGAGAAAGAGAGAAAAAAAAAAAAAATCCAGCATCAAGAAGATAAAACACAAATTCATCCCGGGAACAGAAATGTATCGTGTATCTGCTGAATGTCCATATTTTCCATTTCCGAACGATCAGTTGAATACATCGCATTTTGTTCCATGGGCCTTTTTTTTCGGGGCAATCATTTAAAAGCCCTGAAACACACTAGGAAAAAAAAGAAGAGTACTACGCATGAATTCTTAATTACCTACTTAGTTAATTAATTAATTAAATAAGTCTTAATTAATCATGACAACTGGCATTACTGTTGTTATTGTTGACTCAGGCAACTGGTAGTTTTATGACTGGTTTCCCAAAAAGATTTTTTTCCCCAAAAATAGCTATCATGGGAGAAAAAAAGAAAAAAAAAATCTAGATTAAAAGGCTTATTAATCACAGAGATATTTTTTTCCCTTTAGTATGTCACGATAGAGTCAGAATTACCGAGTCACTTTGCATGTGTTAATACAGTGTATATACAGTGTTTCTTTATTTTGTTTTTAACCATCAAGCAGGATAACAGCGTCTGATGGGTTGGAGGAGGGAGGGGGGGAGGTGAAGGTAAGCAAGTTATTCATTCATTTGTGAAGCCACTTCCCACCTGTTTATATAATTTGCATGACTTTTCGAATGACCGCTGACTGGGTTGATTGCTGGGGGGAAACAGACTGTAAATTAATGATGGGAGACTGCTGCTTAGAGGTAGATTTTGTGTTCAAAAATAAGGAAAGAAAAAAAAGAAAAGAATAGAAAAGAAAAGAAAAGAAGAGAAAAAAAAAAAAAATGAAAAGAAAAGATTTTTTTCTTATGTATGTGTGCGTGTGTGTGTGTGTGTGTGTGTGTGTGTGTGTGTGTGTGTGTGTGTGTGTGTGTGTGTGTGTGTGTGTGTGTGTGTGTGTGTGTGTGTGTGTATGTGTGTGTGAGTGTAGAAAACGAGTAATAGGTTATTTTATTGAAAAAATACAGCGTTACGCCATGTGACGACTGATAAATCTTATAATGATAATAATAATTACACTAATAGTAATAATGATAAAAAGACGATCATTGTGGCAGTGATGATAATGAAATATAAATGATAGTATTGATATGATAATACTAATAGTATCATCAATATCACTGATGATAGTAACAGTAATAAAATGTAAGAAAAGACTGAAACAAAAATAAATATAATTCAGAATGACAACACTGATAATGCTCAAACTGAAGATAGAAAAAACAACAACAAAAAAAACAAACAACCGCACCGATAAATTAAGCCGCAGTTAAAACGATACAAAATCTCAATCACTATTATTAAAAGAGAAAACAAAACTCCAAACACTAAGAAAAAAAAAAAAAAGATACACGACGAAATGTAACAATTTTGCTTTCGCTTCCAATGAGGAAAAAAAAACATGAAATAAAGAAACTCATTCAACAGTGAGTCAGGTAAAAAAAAAAAAAAAATGTAGTAAAAAGTGGGCCGTGTCTATTCCCTGTTTTGTATGCTTTCACACATTTTTTGGCATGCATATTTCCTGGGCAAATAGGGTATTTCAAAAGATGCTGAATGGCCTAGATTACACCACTTTACCTAACAGAGTATTACATAAGATTAAGTTTCATTATATGACAGTATGGAATTAGATTTGAGGAAAAAATGAAGCTTAGATTATTTCGTTTACATCTCTCTCTCTCTCTCTCTCTCTTTCACAAATTCATATTCATGCCTTTGTACACATGCAGAGCCAAAGGAAACATTGTTTAATGATTTCTATCTAAAAGCTAAAGGCTACTTTTTCAGTTTCATAAACATGTTATGTAAATGTACATAGTTTACTTATTACTGTTATCAAAAGGAGTGTGATGTTACATGTATAAAAATTATGCAAAAACAAGGTACATAGATATATGTGTGAGGTAAGTGTTGTAGAGTAATAAATATGTATATATATATATATATATATATATATATATATATATATATATATATATATATATATAGAGAGAGAGAGAGAGAGAGAGAGAGAGAGAGAGAGAGAGAGAGAGAGAGAGAGAGAGAGAGAAAGGAAGAGAAAGAGAGAGAGGTGAGAGGGGGAGGCTTATTTAGTACTTTGTATGGATCTGAAGCAAGTTAATTCCAGAGAAGCAGTAAATTTGTTCCATTGACGGGCCAAGTGAGACAGGAACGATCGCTGTTGCAGAGATATCCTGGATCTCGGCACCTCTACGCTGAACTTGTTAGCAGCATGACTTTTTATGCTATAAGTTGGTGTTATCATTTTAATTCGCTTTGGTCTCAGCCATGGGTTGTCTTCAAAGGTGGTTTTGCAGAGTACTGTGAGGCTAAATACATCTCTCCTATATTGTAATGATGCTGAAGACTGGGTTAAGTCATTTTCAGCTTTGCAGTTGATTATCAACCGAAGAGAACGGTGATCTACCTTGTCCGGAAGTTGTAGATAAGACGGGGGATTTTCCAGTAAGGGGAGAGTTTTCAAAGAAGGGTTGCACCTGTGAGTTAGACAGAACCCTACATCCTTTTGCATCAAGGAGAGGAAGTGTTCGTCGAAGTCCTGCCACCTTCCTAGCTCCTTTACTGTCAAGATCCTTGATATAGCCTTCGAAGTTCATTCCTCTGTTAAACTGAATTCTAGGGATATCCGGTATGTCTGTGTCTTTTATTTCGATATCGTTCATCGAGATCCTGAATGCACAGTTGTTTTGATGTTAAGCTATGTGCATCATTTGAGTTTTCTCGGCAGAAAACGTGACTTGCCAAAGTTGTCTCCAAACGGTTATATTTGTTAAACGCTGCTTCTTTATTTGATTGCTTCATGACAAATGTGAAGAACATTGTGCAACCTGGAACAAGATTAAGTAGTCATTAAAATAAACATTCCACAACAGAGGTCCTAGAACACTACCCTGTGGAACGCTTCCACCAATGGGAAACTTCTGAGAAGGTGCACCCTTATACAACTACATATAAGGAACGACCTCGATGATAGTCTCCCAGCTGTTTAAGTGGCC
>NW_028234414.1:2831796-2849296 GCF_977035675.1 Penaeus japonicus | reverse complement strand
AGTATATGAATGAATAATTCGATTCAGACTTTGACTTTGACCTTAAATTAGGTGTGTGAACAAGATAACCCCGAACGCAGATCATGCTAGACCACCCAGGCCTCCGATGCATCATGCATCTTTTATCTCTGGAGTGGGTCATTATTACGTAATGAACTGATAACGAATATGTTCATGACCACGGGAGATTGACTTGCTGACCCGCGTATTGACCTGATGATGCTTGTGCTGACCTGTTGATCTTTGTACAGGATTTGTTGATCCCGGTTATTATCATGCTTACCCGTGCATTAGTCTGCTTGCTGGAGTGAATAACCTTCTGGCCTACGGATTAGCCTTCTAGCTGGAGTGAATAACCGGCTGGCCTGTGGATTAGCCTTCTAGCTGGAGTGAATAACCGGCTGGCTTATGGATTAGCCTTCTAGCTGGAGTGAATAACCAGCTGGCCAATGGATTAGCTTGCTAGCTGAAGTGAATAACCGGCTGGCCAATGGATTAGCCTTCTAGCTGGAGTGAATAACCTTCTGGCCAATGGATTAGCCTTCTAGTTGGAGTGAATAACCTTCTGGCCAATGGATTAGCCTTCTAGCTGGAGTGAATAACCTTCTGGCCAATGGATTAGCCTTCTAGCTGGAGTGAATAACCTTCTGGCCGATGGATTAGCCTTCTAGTTGGAGTGAATAACCTTAGGCCAATGGATTAGCCTTTAGCTGGAGGTGAATAACCTTTGCATGGACTTAGCCTTCTAGCTGGAGATGAATAACTTTGGCCTAGGATTTAGCCTCTAGTGGAGTGAATAACCTTCTGGACAATGGATTTGCCTTCTAGCTGGTGTGAATAACAGCTGGCCAGTGGATTAGTCTGCTAGCTGGAGTGAATAACCTTCTGGCCGATGGATTAGCCTTCTAGCTGGAGTGAATAACCTTCTGCCACTGATTAGCCTTCTACTGTATAATAACCTTCTGGCCAATGGTTTAGCCCTTCTACTGGAGTGAATAACCTTCTAGGCCTATGATAGCCTTCTAGCTGAGTAATAACCTTCTGGCCAATGGATTAGCCTTCTAGCTGAGTGAATAACCACTGCTATGGATTAGCCTCTAGCTGGAATGATAGCTTTGGCCTGTGGATTAGCTTGCCTTGCGGCCGCACGTGCAATAACCCCCGCTGGCAATGGATTAGCCCCCCCCCCTTCTAGCTGGAGTGAATAAACCTTCTGGCCAATGGATTAGCCTTCTAGCTGGAGTGAATAACTTCTGGCCTATGGATTTGCCTTCTAGCTGGAGTGAATAACCTTCTGGCCAAAGGATTAGCTTTATTGCTTGATGTGAATAACCTTAAGAAAAATGGATTAGCCTTCTAGTATGGAGTAATAACCTTCTGGCCTGTGGATAAGAGCCTTCTAGCTGAGTGAATAACCTACTGGCCAATGGTATAGACCTTCTCTGAGTGAACTAACCTTTCTGGGCCTATGATTAACCGTCTACTGGAGTGAATAACCGTCTGGCCTATGATTAGCCTTCTAGCTGGAATGAATAACCGGCTGCAATGATTAGCCTTCTAGCTGGATGAATACCTTCTAGCCAATGACAACCTGCTACCTGGAGTGAATAACCTTCCTGGCCTATGGATTACCTCTAGCTGATGAATATCCTCTGCCAATGATTTAGGCCGTCTAGTTGGAGTAATAACCTTCTGCCTTGATTTAGCCTCTAGCTGGATGAAATAACCTTCGGGTGGCTCGAATGATTACCTTCTAGCTGAGTGAATAACCTGCGGCCTATGGTTTACAGCCTTCTAGCTGGAGTGAATAAACCTTCTGCCCAATGTTTAGCCGTCTAGCTGGAGTGAATAACCAGTCTGGCCTGTGGATTACCTTCTAGCTGAGTGAATAACCTTCCTGTCAATGGACTAGCTGCTAGCTGGAGTTGAATAACCTTCTGGCCAATGGATAGCTCTTCTACTGGATTGAATAACAGCTGGCCAATGATTAGCCTTACTAGAGCTGGAGTGAATAACCGCTGGCCAATGGATTAGCCTGCTAGCTGAGTTAATAACCTCTGCTATGGTTAGCCCTTCACTAGCTGAGTGAATAACCTTCTCCAATGATATAGACTTCTAGTTGAGTGAATAACCTTCTGCCTGTGATTAGCCGTCTACTGAGTGAATAACCTTCTGTCAGATTAAGCTTCTGCTGGAGTGATAACCTTCTGGCCTATGATTAACCTTTAGCTGGGAGTGAATACTTCTGGCTTTGGATTGCTTCTAGCTGGAGTGAATAACCGGCTGGCCAATGGATTAGCCTTCTAGCTGGAGTGAATAACCTTCTAGCCAATGGATTAGCCTGCTAGCTGGAGTGAATAACCTTCTGGCCTATGGATTAGCCTTCTACTGGAGTGAATAGACCTTCCGTCTATGTATTAGCTTGCTAAGCTGGATGAAAAAAAACCGCTGGCACAATGAATTGCCTTCCAGCAGGAGTGAATAACCTCTGGCAGTGGGTTAGCCTTCTAGCTGGAGTGAATAACCATCTGGCCAATGGATTACCTTTGAGCGGGAGTAATAACCACTGGCCAATGATTAGACGTCTAGCTAGCTGGAGTTAATACCCTTCTGGCCAAGCGTACCTTTTAGCTGAGTGAATAACCTCTGGCCAATGATTACCTCTAGCTGGAGTGAATAACCACTGGCAATGAGATTAGCTTCAAGCTGGAGTGAATAACTTCTGGCCAATGGATTAGCCTTCTAGTGGATGAATAACCTTCTGGCCAATGATTGGCCTTCTAAGCTGGAGTGAACTAACCTTCTGGCCCAATGATTAGCCTTCTAGGCTGGAGTGAACTAACCAGCTGCGCCTATGTATTAGCATCTAGCTGGATTGAATAACCTTCGGCCTATGGATTAGCTTTAAGCCTGAGTGAATAACCGGCTGGGCCAATGGATTAGCTGCTAGTCACTGAGTGAATTAAACCTCTGGTCTGTGGATTTCTTGCTAGCTGAGTGAATAACTTCAGGCCTAGGGAGTAGCCTTCTAGCAGGAGTGAATAACCTGCTGGCCTATGGATTAAACCTTCTAGCTGTAGTGAAATAACCGCTGCCAATGGATTAGCCTACTAGCTGGAGTGAATAACTTCCTGTTCTGTGAGATTAGCTGCTAGCTGGAGTGAATAACCTTTGGCCTGTGGATTACTTCTAGCTGGAGTGAATAACCTTCTGGCCAATGGATTAGCCTTCTAGCTGGAGTGAATAACCGGCTGGCCAATGGATTAGCCTCTAGCTGAGTGAATAACTTATGGTCTGTGGATTAGTCTTGCTAGCAGGATGAATAACGCTTCTGGCCTATGGATTAGCCTTCTAACTGGAGTGAATAACCTTCTGGCCTATGGATTAGCCTTCTAGCTGGAGTGAATAACCGGCTGGCCAATGGATTAGCCTATACTGAGTGAATAACCTTCTGGTCTGTGGTTTAGCTTCTAGCTGGGAGTGAATAACCTTCTAGCCTATGGATTAGCCTGCTAGCTGGAGTGAATAACCGTCTGGCCTATGGATTAGCCTTCTAGCTGGAGTGAATAACCGGCTGGCCAATGGATTAGCCTTCTAGCTGGAGTGAATAACCTGCTGGCCAATGGTTAGCTGCTAGCTGGATGAATAAAATCTTCTTCTAAGCAATACCTTCTGGCCTATGGATAGCCCTCTAGCTGAGTGGAATACTTCTGGCAATGGATGAGCCTTTAGTTGGAGTGAATAAACCTTCTGGCTGTGATTAGCCTTCTAGATGGAGTGAATAACCTTCTGGCCAATGGATTAGCCTCTAGCGGGAGTGATAACCAGCTGCATGGATGCCTTCTAGCTGGAGTTGAATAACCTTTTGGCCAATGGTTTAGCCTTCTAGTGGAGTGAATAACCTTCTGGCAATGGATTAGCCTTCTAGATGGAGTGATTAACCTCTGGTCTATGTTTAGCGTGCTAGCTGGAGTGAATAACCGGCTGGCCAAATGAATGGCCTTCTAGCTGGAGTGAATAACCTTCTGCCAGTGGGTTAGCCTTCTAGCTGGTTAGTGAATACCTTCTGGCCAATGGATTAGCCTTTAGCTGGAGTGAATAACCAGCTGGCCCTAGGATTTAGCCTTCTGCTGGAGTGAATAACCTTCTGGCAATGGATATGCCTTTTAGTGGAGTGAATACTTCTGGAGCCAATGGATTAGCCTTTAGCGGAGGGAATAACCAGCTAGGGCAATGGATTAGACCTTCAGCTGGAGTGAATAACCTTCTGGCCAATGGATTGGCTCCTTTAGCTGGAGTTGAATAACATTCTGCGCCATTGGATTGGCTTCTAGCTGAGAGTGAATAACCTTCTGGCCAATGGATTAGCTTCTAGCTGGAGTGAATAACCAGCTGTGGCCTATGGATTAGCCTTCTAGCTGGGAGTGTCAATAACCTTTTGGCCTATGATTTTTTACCTTTTTGCTGGAGTGATACGGCTGGCAATGGATTTGCTTGCTAGTGGAGTGAATACCTTCTGTCTGTGGATTAGCCTTCTAGCTGGAGTGAATAACCTTCTGGCCTATGGATTAGCCTTTCTAGTCCGGAGTAATATGCGTCTTGTCCTGGGATTAGCTTGCTAGCTGGAGTGAATAACCTTCTGGCCAATGGATTAGCCTTCTAGCGGGAGTGAATAACCCTGGCAATGGATTAGCCTTCTAGCTGGAGTGAATAACCCTGTTCTGTGGATGCTTGCTAGCGGAGTGAATAACCTTCTGGCTTATGGCTTAGCTTCTAGCTGAGTGATAACCTTCTGGCCTATGGTTTAGCCTTCTAGCTGGAGTGATAACCGGCTGGCCATGGATTAGCCTTCTAGCTGTGAGTGAATAACAATTTGGTCGGTGGATAGCTTGCTAGCTGGTGAATAATACTGGCCTATGGATTAGCTTCTGCTGGAGTGATACACCTCTGGCCTGTGGATTAGCCTTCTAGCTGGAGTGAATAACCGGTGGCAATGGATTAGCCTTCTGCTGGAGTGAGAATAACCTTCTGGTCTGTGATTAGCTTGCTAGCTTGGAGTGAATAACCTTCTGGTCTGTGGATTAGCCTTCTAGCTGGAGTGAAAACCTTCTGGGCAATGGATTAGCCTTCTGCTGGAGTGAATAACCGCTGGGCCCAATGGATTAGCCTTCTAGCTGGAGTGAAATAACCTTCGGCCAATGGATTAGCCTCTAGCTGGAGTGAAGACCGCGGCCTATGGATTTGCCTTCTAGCTGGAGTGAATAAGCTTCTGGCCTGTGGTTAGCTTGCTAGCTGGAGGGAATAACCTGTGGCCATGGATTAGCTTCTTGCTGGAGTGAATTAACACTGATGGCCAATGGAATTAGCTTCTAGCTGGCAGTGGAGAACCTTTTGGCCTATGATTAGCCTTCTAGCTGGAGTGGAATAACCTTCTGGCTGTGGATTAGCCTTCTAGCTGTGGAGAGAATAAGGCTGGACAATGGATTAAGATTCTAGCGGAGTGAATAACCTTCTGCCAATGGTTAGCCTTCTATCTGGAGTGATAACCGGCTGCCAATGGATTAGCCTTCTAGCTGGAGTGAATAACCTTTCTGGCCAATGGATTAGCCTTCTAGCTGGAGTGAATAACCTTCTGGCCAGGATTAGCCTTCTAGCTGGAGTGAATAACCGGCCTCGGGATTACCTTCTTAGCGGAGTGAATAACCGGCTGCCAATGGATAGCCCTTCTAGCTAGTGGATATACCTTCTGGCCAATGGATTAGCCTTCTAGCTGGAGTGAATAACCATCTGGCCATTGGTGAGCCTTCTAGCTGGAGGAATATCCGCTGCCTATGGATTAGCCTTTTAGCTGAGTGAATAACCTTCTGCCTATGATTAGCCTTCTAGCTGGAGTGAATAACCTGGCCATGGATTAGCTTTTAGCTGGAGTGATAAACCTTCTGGGCCATGGATTAGTATAGCCTTCTAGCTGGAGTGAATAACCTTTGGCCATGGATTAGCCTACTAGCAGTAGTAGTGGAAATAACAGCTGGCCTATGGCTATCCTTCTAGCTGGAGTGAATAACCATGGCCATGATTAGGCCTCTAGCTGGAGTGAATAACCACTGGCCCTGGATTAGCCTTCTAGCTGGAGTGAATAACCTTCTGGGCTTTATTAGCCTTCTAGCTGGAGTGTCACCCACCTGTGTAATAACCTTCTGGCCAATGGATTAGCCTTCTAGCTGGAGTGAATAACCGGCTGCCTATGGATTAGCCTTTTAGCTGGAGTGACAGAAGATAACCGCTGGCCAATGGATTAGCCTTCTAGCTGAGTGAATAACCTTCTGGCCTATGGATTAATTTAGATCGCACGTTTCTAATAGCTGCCGAAACTCGTGATCATATGACAATCGCGCCCCTGGCATAACGAGGCACTTCCCAGCGATGCCTTCTAGCTGGAGTGAATAACTTCCTGGCCAATGGATTAGCCTTCTAGCTGGAGTGCCACTCATAACCTTTATTACTGGCCTGTGGATTACCTTCTAGCTGGAGTGAATAACCAGCTGGCCACTTCCGCATGGATTAGCCTTCTAGCTGTGTGTATGAGTGAATAACCCTGGCCATGGCACTGTCATGCCCTCTAGTTTCTCGCTGCCGAACCGACTAGCATCTAACTCCTTCGGCGCTTCACGCGTGGATTTAGCCTTCTAGCTGGAGTGAATAACAATATATGGCTGGTCTACCTCCACGTGGATTAGCCTTCTAGCTGGAGTGAATAACCTTTTGCCCTACTCGGATTAGCCTTCTAGCTGGAGTGAATAACCGGCTGGCCAATGGATTGCCTTCTAGCTGGAGTAATAACCTTCTGCCTATGGCTGCTTCTAGCTGGAGTGAATACCCTTTGGTCTGTGATTAGCTTGCTAGCTGGAAGTGAATACCCTTTCTGGCCAATGGTATTAGCCTTCTAGTGGAGTGAAATTCCACTGCCTATGGATTAGCCCTTCAAGCTGAGTGAATAACCTTTTGGCCTATGGATTAGCCTTCTAGCTGGAGTGAATAACCGGACCTGGCCAATGGATTACTTTAGCTGGAGTGAATAACCGGCTCTGGGCCTTTGATTTTGCCTTCTAGCTGAGTGATAACCGGCCTATGGATTACCTTCTGAGCTGGAGGAATAACCTCTGGCCTTGGATTAGCTTCTAGCTGGAGTGATAACCTTCTGGCCTGTGGATTAGCCTTCTTGCTAGCTGGAACTGTGAACTTCTGGCCTATGGATTAGCCTTCTAGCTGGAGTGAATAACCTTCTGGCCAATGGATCGGCCTTCTAGCTGGGAAGTGAATACCTTATGCCATTGGATTTGGCCTTCTTGCTGGGAGTGAATCAAAACCTTCTGGCATGGATAGCTTTAGACTGGTGTGAACCTTCTGCATGTGGATTAGCCTTCAATCAGGAGATGGCATAAACCTTCTGCCTATGGATAGCCTTCTAGCTGGAGTGAATAACCTTCTGGCAATGGATTAGCCTTCTAGCTGGTGACTAACGGCAGGCAATGGATTAGCTTGCTAGCTGGAGTGAATAACCTTTCTGGTCTTGTGGCTTAGCTTGCCTAGCTGGAGTGATTAACTTCTGGCCTATGGATTTTACCTTCTAGCTGGAGTGATAATTCTGGCCTATGGATTAGCCTTCTCGCTGGAGTGAATAACCGGTGGCCAATGGATTAGACTTCTGCTGGGAGTGAATAACTTTGGTCTGTGGATTAGCGTGCTAGGTGGAGTGAATAACCAGTCTGGTCTGTAGGAGCTTGCTACTGAGTGAATAACCGGCTGGCTTATGGATTAGCCTTCTAGCTGGAGTGAATAACCTGCTGGCCTATGGATTAGCCTTCTAGCTGGAGTGAATAACCGGCTGGCCAATGGATTAGCCTTCTAGCTGGAGTGAATAACTTCTGGTCTGTGATTAGCCTTGCTAGCTGGATGTGAATAACCTTTGGCCTAGGATTAGCCTTCTAGCTGGAGTGAATAACCTTCTGTCCTAAGATTAGCCTTCTAGCTGAGTGAATAACCGCTGCCTATGGATTAGCCTTCTAGCTGGAGTGAATAACCGGCTGGCCAATGGATTAGCCTTCTAGCTGGAGTGGAATAACCTTCTGGTCAATGGATTAGCCTTCTA
The DNA here is from genome assembly GCF_977035675.1 of Penaeus japonicus. Lineage (NCBI taxonomy): Eukaryota > Metazoa > Arthropoda > Malacostraca > Decapoda > Penaeidae > Penaeus > Penaeus japonicus. Next base: position 2,841,147 of record NW_028234414.1, on the reverse strand, counting down.
GCTGGAGTGAATAACCGGCTGCCTATGGATTAGCCTTCTAGCTGGAGTGAATAACCAGTTGCTTTTTTTTCTGGCCTATGGATTAGCTTGCTACTGGATGAATAACCAGCTAGTCACACAAGGATGATAGCCTTCTAGCTGGAGTGAATACGGTGGCCAATGAGATTACCTTCTAGCTGGAGTGTATAAACGGCTGGCAAATGGATTAGCCTTCTAGCTGAGAGTATGAATAACCTTCTGGCTATGGATTAGGCCTTCTAGCTGAGTGAATAACCGTGGCCTATGGATTAGCCTTCTATGCTGGAGTGAATAAGCGTCTGGCTGTGGCTTAGCTTGCTAGCTGGAGTGGAATAACCAGTTGCAATGGATTAGCCTTCTAGCTGGAATGAATAATCCAGATGGGCAATGGATCTAGCCTCTAGCTGGAGTGATTAATCCTTCTGGCCTGTGGTTTAAGCCTTCTATTGGAGTGAATAACCTTTTTTCCTTGGCCATGGATTAGCCTCTAGCTGAGTGAATAACCTCTGACCAATGGATTCGCCTGCTAGCTGGAGTGAAAAATACCAGCTGGCCAATGGATTAGCCTTCTAGCTGGAGTGAATAACTTCTGGCCTATGGATTAGCCTTCTAGCTGGAGTGAATAAACCTGGCTATGGATTCGCCTTCTATGCGGAGTGAATAACGACTGGCCAATGGATTAGCCTTCTAGTCTGAGTGAAGCACCTTCTGAACCAATGGATTAAGCCTCTAGCTGGAGTGAATAACCTTCTGGCCCTATGGATTAGCCTTCAGTACGCGTTTCGACGTGAAGAACTCAGCTGGGCTATGGATAGGCTCTGAGACTAGCTGGAGTGAATAACCTTCTGGCCTATGGATTAGCCTTCTTGTGGAGTGAATAACGGCTGCAATGGATTAGCTTGCTAGCTGGAGTGAATAACTTCTGGCCTATGGAGTAGCCTTCTAGCCTGGAGTGAATTACCAGCTGGCCTATGGATTAGCTTCTCGATGGAGTGAATAACCAGTTGGCCTACGTTTAGCCTTCTAGCTGGAGTGAATAACCGGCTGGCCAATGGATTAGCCCTTCTAGCTGGAGTGAAATAACCTTCTGGCCAATGGATTAGTCTCTAGCTGGAGTGAATAGCTTCTGGCCAATGGATAGCCTTCTAGCTGGAAGAGTGGAATAACCGGCTAGCCTTATCGGATTAGCTTTTAGCTGGAGTGAATACGGCTGGCCAATGGATTAGCTTCTAGTGGAGTGATTAAACCTTCTGGCCTATGGATTAGCCTTCTAGCTGGAGTGAATAACCTTTTGCCAATGGTTAGCTTTTTGCTGGAGTGAATAACCTTTCTGCCTGTTGATAGCTTATAGCTGGAGTGAATAACCTTCTGGCCAAGGATAGCCTTCTAGCTGAGTGAATAAAGCTGGCCTGTGGATTAGGCCTTCTGCTGGAGTGATAACGGGCTGCTTATGGATTAGCCTTCTAGCTGGAGTGAATAACCTTCTGGTCCTATGATTAGCTTCTAGCTGGAGTGAATAACCGGCTGGCCAATGGATTAGCCTTCTAGCTGGAGTGAATAACCGGCTGGCCAATGGATTAGCCTTCTAGCTGGAGTGAATAACCTTCTGGCCTATGGATTAGCCTTCTATCTGGAGTGAATAACCGGCTGGCCAATGGATTAGCCTTCTAGCTGGAGTGAATAACCGGCTGGCCCGTGGATTAGCCTTCTAGCTGGAGTGAATAACCAGCTGGCCAATGGATTAGCCTTCTAGCTGGAGTGAATAACGTGCTAGCCCAGGGATTTGCCTACTGGCTGGAGTGAATAACCAGCTGGCCTATGGATTAGCCTTCTAGCTGGAATGAATAACCTTCTGGCCTGTGGATTAGCCTTCTAGCTGGAGTGAATAACCAGCTGGCCTACGGATTAGCCTTTAGCTGAGTGAATAACCAGATGGCTTGGATTAGCCTACTAGCTCGAGTGAATAACCTTCTGGCCAATGGATTAGCCTTCTAGCTGGAGTGAATAACCTTCTGGCCAATGGATTAGCCTTCTAGCTGGAGTGAATAACCTTCTGGCCATGGATTTGCCTTAGCCTCTAGCTGGAGTGAATAACAGCTGGCACTATGGATTAGCCCTTCTAGCTGGAGTGAATAACCGGTGGCCTAGGATTAGCCTTCTAGCTGGAGTGAATAACCGGCTGGCCTATGGATTAGCCTTATCGCTGGAGTCAATAAAATTCTGGCCTATGGATTTAGCCTTCTAGCTGGAGTGAATAACCACTGGCTAATGGAATAGCCTTCTAGCTGGAGTGAATAACATAAAAACTTTTGGCATGTGGATTAGACTTCTGCTGGAGTGATTACCTTCTGGCCTATGGATTAGCCTTCTACTGGAGTGAATAACCTTGGCCAATGGATTAGCCTTCTAGCTGGAGTGAATAACCCTGCTGGACAATGATTTAGTCTTCTAGCTGAGTGAATAGACCTCTGGCCAATGGATTAGCCTTCTAGCTGGAGTGAATAACCGGCTGGCCTATGGATTAGCCTTCTAGCTCCCCCGGAGTGAATAACCCTTCTGGCCAATGGATTTTAATAAGCCTTCTAGCTGGAGTGAATTAACACTGGCCTATGATTAGCTTCTAGCTGGATGAATAACCTTCTGGCCTAGGATTAGCCTCTAGCTGGAGTGAATAACCTCTGGCCTTTGGATTGCGCTAGGACCTGGCCATGATAGCTGGAGTGAATAACCTGGGCTTGGCCCTATGGATTAGCCTTAGCTGATGAAACCAGTGGGCTGCCTGTGGGGGATAGCTCTAGCTGGAGTGAATAACCGGCTGGCCTATGATTAGCTTTAGCTGGAGTGAATAACCCTGGCTGGCTATGGATGATTGAATAACCGCTGCCTTGATAGCCTTCTAGCTGTGAATAAACTTCTGCCAATGGATTAGCCTTCTAGCTGGAGTGAATAACCGCCAATGGATTAGCCTTCTAGCTGGAAGTGAATAAACTGGCGTGGATTAGCCTTCTAGCTGGAGTGAATAACAGCTGGCCTATGGATTAGCCTTCTAGCTGGAGTGAATAACGTGCTATGGATTTAGCCTTCTAGTGGTGACTGAATAACCAGCTGGCCAATGGATTTAGCCTTCTAGCTGGAGTGATAACCTTCTGGCTGTGATGCAGCCTAGCTTCTAGCTGGAGTGAATAACTTCTGGTGGATTAGACCCCCTTCTAGCTGGAGTGAATAACCCTGGCCAATGGATTAGCCTTCTAGCTGGAGTGAATACCTTGCCTATGGATTAGCCTTCTAGCTGCTAACTGGATGATAGCCTTCTAGCTGGAGTGATAACCTTTGGCATGGATTAGCCTTCTAGTGGAGTGAATAACCTTCTGGCCTATGGATTAGCCTTCTAGCTTCTAGCTGGAGTGAATAACCTTCTGCCCTATGGATTAGCCTTCTAGCGGAGTGAATAACCTTCTGCCGTGGAATTAGCTTAGCCTTCTAGTGGAGTGAATAAACCGGCTGGCAATGGATTAGCCTTCTAGCTGGAGTGAATAACCTTCTGGCTATGGATTAGCCTTCTAGCTGGAAGGATGTGAATAACCTTCTGGCCTATGGATTAGCCTTCTAGATGGAGTGAATACCTTCTGGCCAATGGATTAGCCTTCTAGCTGGAGTGAATAAACCTTCTGGCCTATGGATTAGCCTTCTCACTGGAGTGAATAACCTTTGGCCTAGTGGATTAGCCTTCAACTGGAGTGATTAACCTTCTGCCAATGATTAGCCTCTATAGCTGGAGTGAATAACCTTCTGGCCAATGGATTAGCCTTCTAGCTGGAGTGAATAACCACCCAAATACATCCAAAAAAAACATATTTAATAAAAAAAAAAAAAAAATTAAATACAACGGCTGGCCTATGGATTAGCCTTCTAGCTGGAGTGAATAACCAGCTGGCCATGGATTAGCTTCTAGCTGGAGTGAATAACCTTCTGGCCTATGGATTAGCCTTCTAGCTGGAGTGAATAACCAGCTGGCCAATGGATTAGCCTTCTAGCTGGAGTGAATAACCTTCTGGCCAATGGATTAGCTTCTAGTGACGCAGCTGGAGTGAATAACCAGCTGGCCAATGGATTAGCCTTCTAGCTGGAGTGAATAACCAGCTGGCCAATGGATTAGCCTTCTAGCTGGAGTGAATAACCAGCTGGCCTATGGATTAGCCTTCTAGCTGGACAGGTGAAAAATAACCTTCTAGGCCAAAGGATAAGGCTTCTTGTGGAGTGAATAACCAGACTGCCCTTGATTACCGTCGACTGGAGCGTAATAACCTTCTGCCAATGGATTACCGTCGAGCTTGAGTGAATAACCTTCTGGCCTAATGGATTAGCCTCTCTAGCTGGAGTCAATAACCTTCTGGCCAAGTTAGCTCTACGAGTGAATAAGACCTTCTGGTGCATTGGTTAGACCTCATAGCTGGAGTGAATAACCTTCTGGCCTAATGATTAGCCTTCTAGCGTAGTGAATAACCGCTGGACCGTGTATAAGGTCCGTCTAGCGGAGTGAATAACCGGCTGACCAATGGATATATAAGCCTCTAGCAGGAGTGAATAACCAGCTGGCCTATGGATTAGCCTTCTAGCTGGAGTGAATAACCTTCTGGCCTATGGATTAGCCTTCTAGCTGGAGTGAATAACCAGCTGGCCTATGGATTAGCCTTCTAGCTGGAGTGAATAACCGGCTGGCCTGTGGATTACCGTGCTAGCTGGAGTGAATAACCGGCTGGCCAATGGATTAGCCTTCTAGCTGGAGTGAATAACCAGCTGGCCTATGGATTAGCCTTCTAGCTGGAGTGAATAACCAGCTGGCCTATGGATTAGCCTTCTAGCTGGAGTGAATAACCTTCTGGCCAGTGGGTTAGCTTACTTGCTGGAGTGAATAACCAGCTGGCCAATGGATTAGCTTGCTAGCTGAAGTGAATAACCTTCTGGCCAATGGATTAGCTTGCTTGCTGGAGTGAATAACCTTCTGGCCAGTGGGTTAGCTTACTTGCTGGAGTGAATAACCAGCTGGCCAATGGATTAGCTTGCTAGCAGGAGTGAATAACCAGCTGGCCTACGGATTACCTTCAGCTGGAGTGAATAACCGGATGCCTATGGATTAGCTTGCTAGCTGGAGTGAATAACCAGCTGGCCTACGGATTTCCTTCTAGCTGGACGCAGTGAATAACCAGCTGGACTTGGATAGCCTTCTAGCTGGAGTGAAAAACCTTCTGGCCAGGTGGTTTTAGATTACTTGCTGGTGAATAACAGCTGGCCAAGGATTAGCTTGCTAGCTGAAGTGAAAAACCTTCTGTGGGCCCCAATGTATTAGGCTTGCTGCTGGAGTGGAATAACCTTTCTGGCCAGTGGTTAGCTTACTTGTGGAGTGGAAATAACCGCTGGCCATGGAATTAGCTTGTAGCAGGAGTGAATAACCAGCTGGCCTACGGATTAGCCTTCTAGCTGGATGTGAAAACGGCCAGGCCTCATGGATTACGTGCTAGCTAGAGTGGAATAACCAGCTGGCCTATCGGATTAGCATTGTCTAGCTGGAGTGAATAACTTCTGGCAAATGGATTAGCTTGCTAGCTGGACCTGAATAACTTTCTGGCCAATGTGATTAGCTTGCTCGCTGGAGTGAATACCAGCTTGCCTATGGATTAGCCTACTAGCTGGAGTGAAATAACCAGAATGGCATGTGGATTAAGCCTACTTGCTGGAGTGAATAACATGACTGGCAAAGCCTTCAAATGAGTGAATAACCTTCTGCCAATGATTATCTTGCTAGCTGGAGTGAATAACCTCTGGCCTATGGATTAACCTTCGCTGGAGTGAATAACCAGCTGGCCAATGGATTAGCCTTCTAGCTGGAAGTGAATAACCAGCTGGCCTGTGGATTAGCCTTCTAGCTGGAGTGAATACCCTTCTGGCCAATGGATTAGCCTACTAGCAGGAGTGAATAACCCAGCTGGCCTGTGTATTAAGCCTTCAGCTGTGTGAATAACCGGCTGGCCCAATGGATTACGCCTTCAGCTGGAGTGAATAACAGCTGCCTGTAGGATTAGCCTTCTAGCAGAGTGAATATACCTTCTGGCCAATGATTAGCCTTCTAGCTGGAGTGAATAACCAGATGGCCTATGGATTAGCCTTCGAGCTGGAGTGAATAACCTTCTGGCCTATGGAATTAGCCTTCTAGCTGGATGAATAACCAATGGCCTATGGATTAGCCTTCTAGCTGGAGTGAATAACCTTCTGGCCAATGGATTAGCCTTCTAGCTGGAGTGAATAACCTTCTGGCCAATGGATTAGCCTTCTAGCTGGAGTGAATAACCTTCTGGCCTATGGATTAGCCTTCTAGCTGGAGTGAATAACCAACTGGCCTATGGATTAGCCTTCTAGCTGGAGTGAATAACCTTCTGGCCAATGGATTAGCCTTCTAGCTGGAGTGAATAACCTTCTGGCCAATGGATTAGCCTTCTAGCTGGAGTGAATAACCAACTGGCCTGTGGATTAGCCTTCTAGCTGGAGTGAATAACCAGCTGGCCAATGGATTAGCCTTCTAGCTGGAGTGAATAACCAGGTGGCCTGTGGATTAGCCTTCTAGCTGGAGTGAATAACCTTCTGGCCTGTGGATTAGCTTGCTAGCTGGAGTGAATAACCAGCTGGCCTGTGGATTAGCCTTCTAGCTGGAGTGAATAACCAGCTGGCCTATGGATTAGCCTTCTAGCTGGAGTGAATAACCAGCTGGCCTATGGATTAGCCTTCTAGCTTGAGTGAATAACCGGCTGGCCTATGGATTAGCCTTCTAGCTGGAGTGAATAACCTTCTGGCCTATGGATTAGCCTTCTAGCTGGAGTGAATAACCTTCTGGCCTGTGGATTACCGTGCTAGCTGGAGTGAATAACCAGCTGGCCAATGGATTAGCCTTTTAGCTGGAGTGAATAACCAGCTGGCCAATGGATTAGCCTTCTAGCTGGAGTGAATAACCTTCTGGCCAATGGATTAGCTTGCTAGCTGGAGTGAATAACCAGCTGGCCAATGGATTAGCCTTCTAGCTGGAGTGAATAACCAGCTGGCCTATGGATTAGCCTTTTAGCTGGAGTGAATAACCTTCTGGCCAATGGATTAGCCTTCTAGCTGGAGTGAATAACCAGCTGGCCTATGGATTAGCCTTCTAGCTGGAGTGAATAACCGTCTGGCCTATGGATTAGCCTTCTAGCTGGAGTGACTAACCTTCTGGCCAATGGATTAGCCTTCTAGCTGGGAGGAATAACCAGCTGGCCTATGAGTTCGCCTTCTAGCTGGAGTGAATAACCTTCTGGCCTATTGATTAGCCTTCTAGCTGGAGTGAATAACCGGCTGGCCATTGGATAGCCTTCTATCTGGAGTAATAACCCGCTGGCCAATGGATTAGCCTTCTAGCTGGAGTGAATACACAGCTGGCCTATGAATTAGCCTTCTAGCTGGAGTGAATAACCGGCTGGCCAATGGATTAGCCTTCTAGCTGGAGTGAATAACCAGCTGGCCTATGGATTAGCATTCTAGCTGGAGTGAATAACCAGCTGGCCTATGGATTAGCCTACTAGCTGGAGTGAATAACCTTCTGGCCTGTGGATTAGCCTTCTAGCTGGAGTGAATAACCAGCTGGCCTATGGATTAGCCTTCTAGCTGGAGTGAATAACCGGCTGGCCAATGGATTAGCCTTCTAGCTGGAGTGAATACACAGCTGGCCTATGGATTAGCCTTCTAGCTGGAGTGAATAACCGGCTGGCCAATGGATTAGCCTTCTAGCTGGAGTGAATAACCAGCTGGCCTATGGATTAGCCTTCTAGCTGGAGTGAATAACCAGCTGGCCTATGGATTAGCCTACTAGCTGGAGTGAATAACCTTCTGGCCTGTGGATTAGCCTTCTAGCTGGAGTGAATAAGCTTCTGGCCTGTGGATTAGCTTGCTAGCTGGAGTGAATAACCGGCTGGCCAATGGATTAGCCTTCTAGCTGGAGTGAATAACCAGCTGGCCTATGGATTAGCCTTCTAGCTGGAGTGAATAACCAGCTTGCTTGTGGATTAGCCTTCTAGCTGGAGTGAATAACCTTCTGGCCTATGGATTAGCCTTCTAGCTGGAGTGAATAACCAGCTGGCCTATGGATTAGCCTTCTAGCTGGAGTGAATAACCGGCTGGCCTATGGATTAGCCTTCTAGCTGGAGTGAATAACCTTCTGGCCAATGGATTAGCCTTCTAGCTGGAGTGAATAACCGGCTGGCCTATGGATTAGCCTTCTAGCTGGAGTGAATAACCTTCTGGCCAATGGATTAGCTTCTAGCTGGAGTGAATAACGGCTGGCCTGGTGGATTAGCCTTCTAGCTGGAGTGAATAACCTTCGGCCAATGGATTAGCCTTCTAGCTGAGTGAATAACCAGTGGCCTGTGAGAAAGCCTTCTAGCTGGAGTGAATAACCTTCTGGCCAATGGATTAGCCTTCTAGCTGGAGTGAATAACCAGCTGGCCTGTGGATTAGCCTTCTAGCTGGAGTGAATAACCTTCTGGCCAATGGATTAGCTTGCTAGCTGGAGTGAATAACCAGCTGTCCAATGGATTAGCCTTCTAGCTGGAGTAAATAACCAGCTGTCCAATGGATTAGCCTTCTAGCTGGAGTGAATAACCTTCTGGCCTGTGGATTAGCCTTCTAGCTGGAGTGAATAACCTTCTGGCCTATGGATTAGCCTTCTAGCTGGAGTGAATAACCGGCTGGCCAATGGATTAGCCTTCTAGCTAGAGTGAATAACCTTCAGGCCAATGGATTAGTCTTCTAGCTGGAGTGAATAACCAGCTGTCCAATGGATTAGCCTTCTAGCTGGAGTGAATAACCAGCTGTCCAATGGATTAGCCTTCTAGCTGGAGTGAATAACCGGTTGGCCAATGGATTAGCCTTCTAGCTGGAGTGAATAACCTTCTGGCCAATGGATTAGCCTTTTAGCTGGAGTGAATAACCAGCTGTCCAATGGATTAGCCTTCTAGCTGGAGTGAATAACCAGCTGTCCAATGGATTAGCCTTCTAGCTGGAGTGAATAACCAGCTGGCCTGTGGATTAGCCTTCTAGCTGGAGTGAATAACCTTCTGGCCAATGGATTAGCCTTCTAGCTGGAGTGAATAACCAGCTGGCCAATGGATTAGCCTTCTAGCTGGAGTGAATAACCTTCTGGCCAATGGATTAGCCTTCTAGCTGGAGTGAATAACCTTCTGGCCTGTGGATTAGCTTGCTAGCTGGAGTGAATAACCAGCTGGCCTGTGGATTAGCCTTCTAGCTGGAGTGAATAAC